>NW_026652294.1:69664859-70004664 GCF_009828535.3 Hylobates moloch
TATATATAAAAGAAAACCTGGCAGAGACACACAAAAAAGAAAATTTCAGCCCAATAGCCCTGATGAACATCGATGCAAAAATCCTCAATAAAATACTGGCAAACCGAATCCAGCAGCACATCAAAAAGCTTATCTACCACAATCAAGTTGGCTTCATACCTGGGATGCAAGGCAGTTTTAACATATGCAAATCAATAAATGTAATCCATCACATAAACAGAGCCAATGACAAAAACCACATGATTATCTCAATAGATGCAGAAAAGGCCTTTGGTAAAATTCAACACAACTTCATGCTAAAACCTCTCAATAAACTAGGTGTTGATGGAATGTACCTCAAAATAAGAAGAGGTATTCATGACAAACCCACAGCCAATATCATACTGAATCGGCAAAAGCTGAAAGGATTCCCTTTGAAAACCGGCACAAGACAAGGATGCCCTCCCTCACTACTCCTATTAAACATATTATTGGAAGTTCTGGCCAGGGCAATCAGGCAAGGGAAAGAAATAAAGGGTGTTCAATTAGGAAAAGAGGAAGTCAAATTGTCTCTGTTAGCAGAGGACATGATTGTATATTTAGAAAACCCCATCGTCTCAGCCCAAAATTTCCGCAAGCTGATAAGCAACTTCAGCAAAGTCTCAGGATACAAAATCAACATGCAAAAAATCACAGGCATTCATATACACCAATAATAGACAGAGAGCCAAATCATGAGTGAACTCTCATTCACAATTGCTACAAAGAGAATAAAATACCTAGGAATCCAACTTGCAAGGGATGTGAAGGACCTCTTCAAGGAGAACTACAAACCACTGCTCAAGGAAATAAGAGAGGACACAAACAAATGGAAAAACATTCCACCCTCATGGATAGGAAGAATCAATATCATGAAAATGGCCATATTGCCTAAAGTAGTTTATAGATTCAGTGCTATCCCCATGAAACTACCATTGACCTTCTTCACAGAATTAGAAAAAGCTATTTTAAATTTCATATGGAACCGAAAAAGAGCCCATATAGCCAAGATAATCCTAGGGAAAAAGAACAAAGGCAGAGGCATCATGCTACCTGACTTCAAACTATACTGCAAGGCTAGAGTAACCAAAACAGCATGGTACTGGTACCAAAACAGAGATTTAGACCAATGGAACAGAACAGAGGCCTCAGAAATAATGCCACACATCTACAACCATCTAATCTTTGACAAACCTGACAAAAACAAGCAATGAGGAAAGGATTCCCTATTTAATAAATGGTGTTGGGAAAACTGGCTAGCCATATGCAGAAAACTGAAACTGGACCCCTTCCTTGCATCTTATACAAAAATTAATTCAAGATGGATTAAAGACTGAACTGTTAGACCTAAAACCGTAAAAACCCTAGAAGAAAACCTAGACAATACCATTCAGGACGTAGGCATGGGCAAAGACTTCATGACTAAAATATCAAAAGCAATGGCAACAAAAGCCAGAATTGACAAATGGGATTTAATTAAACTAAGGAGCTTCTGAACAGCAAAAGAAACTATCATCAGAGTAAACAGTCAACCTACAGAACGGGAGAAAAATTTTGCAATCTATCCATCTGACAAAGGGCTAATCTCCAGAATCTACAAATAATTTTAACAAATTTACAAGGAAAAAACAATCTCATCAAAAAGTGGGCGAAGGATATGAACAGACAATCCTCAAAAGAAGACATTTATGTGGCCAACAAACATACGAAAAAATGCTCATCATCACTGGTCATTAGAGAAATGCAAATCAAAACCACAATGAGATACCATCTCATGACAGTTAGAATGGCAATCATTAAAAAGTCAGGAAACAACAGATGCTGGAGAGGATATAGAGAAATAGAAATGCTTTTACACTGTTGGTGGAAGTGTAAATTAATTCAACCATTGTGGAAGTCAGTGTGGCAATTCCTCAAGGATCTAGAAACAGAAATACCATTTGACCCAGCAATCCTATTTCTGGGTATATACCCAAAGGATTATAAATCATTCTACTATAAAGACACATGCACACATATGTTTATTGCAGCACTGTTCACAATAGCAAAGAGCTGGAAGCAACCCAAGTGCCCATCAATGATAGACTGGATAAAGAAAATGTGGCACATATACACTATGGAATACTATGCAGCCAAAAAAAGGATGAGCTCATGTTTTTTGCAGGAACATGGATGAAGCTGGAAACCATAATTCTCAGCAAACTAACACAGGAACAGGAAGCCAAACACCACATGTTCTCACTCATAAGTGGGAGGTGAACAATAAGAACACATGGACACATGGAGGGGAACATCACACACCAGGACCTGTCGTGGGGTGGGGGTGTAGGGGGGAATAGCATTAGGAGAAATACCTAATGTAGATGATGGGTTGATGGGTGCAGCACACCAGCATGGCACGTGTATACCTATGTTACAAACCTGCACATTCTGCACATATATCCCAGAACTTAAAGTATAATAAAAATAAATAAATAAATACGAGAAAAACAGTCAATATTGAAGCATGTCTTAGAAAAGAGAAGGTGTAGAGGTAGGACTCTTATTTCAAGCTGTCAAATGAGAATTTTGCCTTTTTTTGTATGTTCTTAAGAGCTAGTAAAAATGTAGCTACTAACTTGCTCTGTGACCTTAAGCAAATCATTCAATGTCTGGACCTCAGTCTCCTCCTCTGTCGAAAGGTTGCAATTGGATGACATGATTTTGTAGTTCCCTTTGAGCTCAAAAATTTCACACTCTAAAAGAAAGAAATGTAAACTGACTCATCATTATTCCCTGGTCTCAAATGATGTTTTCTACCTTAGATTATCTTAATACTTAAAAAATTTAAATATAAGAAAGGGAAGATTTGAATAGTCTTTACAAGTTGAATTTCAAATGGTTTAGAAGATGCTTAGAGATGTTTTCAGAAAGAATTATCAAGAAGAGATCACTCAGTAAGTGCACAGCCTGCCTGAATGGCAGCCAAGTTATATACATAAAAATATTTAATATGAGCAAGGAAGAAAGACAAATCCTGACACAGTAGAATTCAGACATGGGAGTGATTATTTCCAGTGGAAAGAATCAGGGAATTTTCCATGGAGAACATACAGTCACAGCCTTTCCAGACTTTAAACCATTCAGTGAACAAGGCACTGAGTTAGGCTCTGTGAATAAGAAATTTTCAGTTAAAACACAGAACTTTCCTTTCTAGAGTTCAGGGTCACGTAGGAGAAACCATCAAGTGGACAGACGCTTACCATAAAGTATTAGAATTCTAACTCTACAAGATAAAGTTTATTAAAATGCTATCACAGTGCCTAGGATCTAGTATTTCCCCAATAAATATTACTATATTTTACTCCTATTGTCATTTTTATTGAGGTAAGTATAAGATACTACAACAGATTGTGTAATAGGCAACCTGTACAGGTTGGGTTGATCAAGGAAGGCTTCCCAGAGGTGGCAACATCTGAAATAAGTTTTGAAGGATAAGTAGAAGCTGAGTTGATAAAACCTTGGCAGCAGGAAAATGAAAAGGTATTCCAGTCAAAGCATGCAGTTTGGGCAAATGGAGTATGATGGAAGAGGGCACGTCATGTTAAGGGCCTACAAGAAGCTTGGGAATGACTAGAAATCATGTGATGAGGCATGGCAAGAGGTGGTACTTTCTTTAAATACCAGGGCTAGACCTAAAGTCCATTTCATGTCATTTTAAGTAGTTTGGGTTCTGTTTTGAAAAGGAGAGAATTGATGAAACATTGTAAACAAGAGAAATATTAACTCAATAGAATGGAAAATGTACTTAATTAATAAGGACAAACTTGAAAGCAAGAGATCAGTAAAAAAAAAAAAAAAAAAAAAAATGTTGCAGTAGTCCAGCTGACAAATTGAGGAGGCCTTGAACTAAGTTCTCCTTGAACTAAGTACAGTAGTTCTCTAATAGTGAGTGTCAGAGGGAGAAAGGAGACAAGAGGTGTTTATAGCTGAAAAGAACAGTACTCGGTGCCTAGAGGTATGGTGTAAAGGAAAAGTTGAGGATGGCATCCAAGATATTGGCTTAGACTATTTATATTATGTTGACGTAGTCTTTTGAGGATCTCCATGTAGAGGTAACCATCCTCATAAGCTGAAAAATATCTTGGGTGGTGGGGGCACAGCTTAACAACTTGTAGTTGGTTTTTTGTTTGTTTTCTTTGTTTTTCTGTTTTGGGGAATTGAAATTTTTGTCCTGTCAGAACAAACACAGCTGTGTCTTATGTTTCAGAAATTATGTAGGTGACTTACTCACTTTTGACATTTTTCACCTTTCTTATAGTTGCATTATTTTAAACCTGGGAGACTATAAAGAGGAGAATGTACCTTCCCCCACATCCCTGCCTTGGAGCCATCCTACACCATCCCTGCCTATAAGATCACCCTTTAATGTAGGAAGGCAACCAATAAGTAGCTGCATATAAGGGCACAAGTACCCAGAAAAATGCTCAGGCTGGAGTCAAGACGTTGGCTGCATCGTCACATAGGGAGTAATTAGAGTCAGGGAGTAGATTAGATTACACAGAGGAAATGTAGTGTAAGAAGAGAATCGGACAAAGGACAGAAACCTGGGAGATTACCAACATGTAAATGGATGTAAAAAGAGCAGGAAGAATTGCTTTAGTTTTATTGCCTGAGCTGTCAGGACTTCTCAAAGTATTTACGGAATATAACATATGGGACCAAGCGAGTCATGATGTTCCTTTCCACCACAATCATCAGCAGCATAAGCAAATGGCAACCATGTTGTAAATGATGGCTTCATAGGCCTATTCTGATTACCCAGCTTTTTGAAATTTCATGAATTCTAAGCACTGTCACATTTCAAGAAAAGCAAATCAGAGAAACATTCCAAGAAATATATGTTCTAGCCTAGTTCACATCTGGGTGGCTGACTAATGCCAAGCCCTACTGAATGGCCAGAAATTGATGGGGGTAGGGATGATGAGGCAGCGCTGCAGAGTCATTAACAGTTTCCTTCCACAGACAAGATCAGTTCTGCAAGTAGAAGTGAGGAGTTGGCGAGTTTGCTAATGATGGAGAGGCCTCCATGGACTCATCTGTCTAGGGAGGTGAGGTGGGGAGATGCTAAGACAAGACAAAGGAGTTGACAGCTTCTATGAAATTCAAGTACCACTTTGATTCCCTGATTGTTACAAGAAGAGTATTTGCCTCCCCAAATAAACTCTAAATTCCGCAAATTGATGCAACGTGCCAAGAGCACCTAGGAGTGAATCTGACATGTTGCAAGTACTCAGCGGTTTCTCTTTCTATCCCACCAAGGACTAGGTTTTGTATTTTCCTTCCTACCTCTCCTTGTACCAAGCAGAGAGCTGAGGAACTATTGAGAATTCAATAAATACCTGGTTGAAATAGTGCTTGTTAAGGAAACATATCAGGAATATTTTTGCATTAGATAAAGAATTAAAAATTTGGGGTTGATAGTTTGCCAGTGTTGATCCTTTTTCACTACTGTAGACTTATTTAAACTCCCTTTCTCAGAAGCACTGAATCATAGGAGTGATGGGAGAGTGCTGGATTTAATCATAGCTTAGGCCCCTGGGACTGCGCCTTATGAAGACAAATAGTAGACATAATAATAAAATTAAAATATTTCTACATTGTAAATTTAGAAAATGACTGCCTTCTTTTTGTAGATGATAATGGCTTGTAAAGCAGTTCAATCTTTTTAGCTATGTAAATGGTATAATACAGTTTAAAGGATTTTTTAATTAAAACAATTGGAAGCTTCAAATATAGACTGCATTTTCCAATTTTTACAATGCTTTGCTCAAAAATGTAGAGCTTAAAATCACATATGACTCACTGCATTGTTTCAAAGTCGTTACATTCGAGGTGTGTTACCTCCATCTGGCACGTAGAGCCACATGTCCTGGTGTTCATTGCTGTTTGGTAGGTAGCAAGTGTTTATAAACAGAATATCAAAGAAATGGACAATACTTGGAGAGTTTACCTATGTTTTGTTATTTTTTAAAGAGATTTAAGATGGTTAAACGTATTATGTAAATGGCTCTGAGTAACTTTTTCTTGCATTTTTAAAATAGGTCAGTTTTATTCTGCTAGTTCCATAAAAACAATGTAAACACAAGCATTCTGTACATCTTGCTGGTGAATTCACAAAATGCGTACTTAGTTCCCTGATCATTTGACCTCCTCGTCTTCTCCAATTATTTTCTGTTTGGACCACTGGCCACAGGAGTGGAGTGTGGTTGGGGCTTAGGAGACAGCAATGTAGCTTTTTGGTATGACTCTTTTTATTGCTTGCTCTCGGCGCTGAGTGACTTCTAAAATAAAAAGTGTGTAGAAGTTGGCCAGGCGCGGTGGCTCACGCCTGTAATCCCAGCACTTTGGGAGGCGGATGCAGGCGGATCACCTGAGGTCAGGAGTCCGAGACCAGCCTGGCCAACATGGTGAAACCCTGTCTCTACTAAAAATACAAAAATTAGCTGGGTGTGGTGGCGGGCCCCTGTAATCCCAGCTACTTAGGAGGCTGAGGCAGGAGACTCACTTGAACCCAGGAGGCAGAGGTTTCACTGAACCGAGACCACGCCATTGCACTCCAGCCTGGATGACAGAGCAAGACTCAGTCTCAAAAACAACAAAAAAAAGACAGACAGAAAGAAAAAGAAACAAAGAAAGAAGAGAAAAAGAAAAGAGAAAAGAAAAGAAAAGAAAAAAATCTTTGGGCCAGGTGCAGTGGCTCACGACTGTAATCCCAACACTTTGGGAGGCCGAGGCGGGTGGATCACAAGGTCAGGAGATCGAGACCATCCCGGCTAAGACTGTGGAACCCCATCTCTACTAAAAATACAAAAAAAAAAAAAATTAGCCAGGCGTGATGGCACACGCCTGTAGTCCCAGCTACTCGGGAGGCTGAGGCAGGAGAATCGCTTGAACCCAGGAGGCAGATGTTGCTGAGATCACGCCACTGCACTCCAGTGCAGACAGAGCATCAGAGCGACAGAGCGAGACTCTGTCTCAAAAAAAAAAAAAAAGAAAGAAAAAGAAAATTGGAAAAAGTTAAAAAGCTACATGGAAGTGGTCATTCTAAATCAAACTGAATCCCTGCCTGTTAGGCCTCTGAATCAGTTCCTGTGCAGATGGATGGCAAAGACAATAAACAAGAGCCATCTAGGACATGGAATGTTATTATGACTATTGTTAAGAAAGTAAGAACTTCCCTGATGACCTTTGTATTCTCATATTCATAGGAAGTAAATGATATGACCATGGAGTAATGGTTCATTTAGCATGATGTGTTTATATGTGCATGTGTAGATATTTGGCATAAAAAATGCCTATTCCTCATCAGGAGTGATTGTGTAAGTAATATGCTAGTGAGCTCTCTTCTGAAAGTCCTGGTATTGATGAAAATAATCAATTGGGTCCACCCATTTCAGAAAAATTTCTGTAACAACAAAAATATATATTAACACTGGACTTAATAGAGAAAAAAAAAACAAAGTCAAGAGAATTTGCTGAGAAAAATACAAAGGCACAAAATACATCCTTTTAATCTTTTTAGTAAGTATTAACATGAAGATTGAGAAGAGTAAACTACACGTGAATTCTCTGCCTGTTAACAGTATGAATTTGATGGTGACCACTAATCCCTTCTCACTAGCATAATAACTTCTCTATGGTGAAGAGAGACTGGGATTCTATCTGTCTTTGTTCCTGGCCAACTTTCCCTTTTATTATTCTTATTTTGCCTCCTCTTCTTCTCTGTCCAGTTTTAGATCTCACTCATCCATTCCAATGCACTTTGGACTGTTTATTTAAATTTACCAAAGCTGATATATTAATTGCAATGGCTCCCCCAAGACTATGCTGGACTTACCACATCAAAATGTCATGGGAGGCCAGCTGTGGTGGCTCACCCCTGTAATCCCAACACTTTGGGAGGTCAAGGTGGGTGGATCACTTGAGGTCGGGAGTTCGAGACTAGCCTGGCCAACATGGTGAAACCCCGTGTCTACTAAAAATACAAAAATTAGTTGAGTGTGGTGGCACACACCTGTAATCCCAGCTACTCAAGAGGTTAAGTTGGGAGAATCACTTTAACCAGGGAGGCAGAGGTTGCAGTGAGCCAAGATCGTGCCACAGCACTCCAGCCTGGGCGACGGAGTGAGACTCTGTCTCAAAAAAGAAAAAAAAGAACATGCGAAAACTTTTGAAAAAATACATATTCATAAGCCCCACACCCACATGCTCAGATTTAATAAGTCCAGAAAGTAGTACTGGGAATTAGCATTTAGCCTCCCAAGTGAGTCTGATGAGCAGATATGCAAAATAATCATTGGATAGTCATGTGTGTGAGGTATGTCTGTGTGTGAGAGAGAAGGAGTGAGAGCAAGTTCAGGAAGCTTTAACACAGGAAGAATCACTGCCTAAAATAGAATCAAGCTCATGTTTCTGGTGTAGGTAATAGTTCTGTTCCTACTTACTTTGAATGTACAACTATCTTCTAATGTGCCAATGAATAGCCTCACAGATTCCAGTGGCAGGTTTTCTAGACCTTCCTAGTTTGAGACAGAAAAGAATAACTTCGGCCAGACGCAGTGGTTCACACTGGTAATCCCAACACTTTGGGAGGCCGAGGCATGCGGATCACCTGAGGTCTGGAGTTCAAGACCAGCCTGGCCAACATGGCGATACCCTGTCTTGACTAAAAATACAAAAGTAAGCCTGGCGTGGGGTCATGTGTCTGTAATCCCAGATACCCAGGAGGCTGAGGCAGGAGAATCACTTAAACCTGGGTGGCAGAGGTTGTGGTGAGCCGGGATTGCACCACTGCACTGCAGCCTGGGCAACAGAGGGAGACAATGTCTCAAAATAAAATAAAATAAAAATAAATAAATAAGAAAATGGAGAAGCTTCTTAGGAATAATACACTCTGTTGTGTCATGTTTTAGTATTCTGTCTTATATCAATTGCCTGTAAATGCTTAGAACAAGCTTGTCCAACCCACGGCCCATGGGCCACATTGGTCTAGGATGGCTTTGAATGTGGCCCAACACAAATTTGTAAACTTTCTTAAAACATTATGAGATTTTTTTGCAATTTTTTGTTTTAGCTTATCAGCTATCATTAGTGTTAGTGTATTTTATGTGTGACCCAAGACAATTCTTCTTCTTCCAGTGTGGCCCAGGGAAGCCAGAAGATTGGATATCCCTGGCTTAGAGGAAGGACTGGGTTTGTTTATTAATCATTTTGATCAAACTATAAAAATATGACCAAGATAGATATTTTCAATGTTTTTCCTCATTCCAAATACATTATCTCCTTAGTATTTAAGAAAAAATATTGTCTTAACATTTTTTTTTTTTTTGGTGTCTCACTCTGTCGCCCAGGCTGAAGTACAGTGGTGCAATCGGCTCACTGCAACCTCTGCCTCCTGGGTTCAAGCAATTCTCCTGCCTCATCCCCCCAAGTATCTAGGACTACAGGTGTTTGCCAGCACACCCAGTTAATTTTTGGTATTTTAGTAGAGATGGGGATTTGCCATGTTGCCCGGGGTGGTCTGACACTCCTCAGGTCAGGAAATCTGCCCATCTCGGTCTTCCAAATTTTTAGGATTACAGGTGTGAGCCACTGCACCCAGCCTTATTTTTAAAATATGTATGTATATACATATATATGTCATCTTGTTAACATTATATATACTCCTGATTGTAACAATACATGCATACATATATGTATACATGCATGCATACATGCATGTACACACATCCATGTATACATACAAGGATGCGTGTGTACATCTATGTATGCATGATACGTGCATGTATGTATACATGTATGGGTACATGTATGTGCACTTGCGTGTGTGTATGTATGTGTGCATAGATGCATGTATGCATGGATGCATGCATATATACATGTATGTGTGTGCATGCATGCATGACTGCAGTTGGATACATGTATACATGCATGTATAAATATATACACATTAGTGATTCCAAAACACTATAAATGTGACTATACCTAAGATGAATATGTGTATATGGAAAAAATAGGAAAAGTGAGATGTTTCTGCATGACACAGCATTCGCAGTGCACACAATGCCCTCATTAATGAGCAGGTTTTGCTAAGCTAATTTTTAGAATGAAAACTATAATAATACAGCAAGTCTATATCTAAACAAGCAAAATAAACTAGGGAAAAAATATTACATGGAGTTTGGCCAACAGAAATTAGATAAATCAGGTTGAATTTTCTTTTTTTTTTTTTTTTTTGAGACAGGGTCTCACTCTGTCCCAAAGGCTGGAATCCAGTGGCATATTCTCGGCTCACTGCAACCTCCGCCCCCCAGGTTCAAGCGATTCTCCTGCCTCAGCCTCCCTAGTCGCTGGAACTACAGGTGTGCACCACCACGCCCAGCTCATTTTTGTATTTTTACCAGAGACAGGATTTCACCATGTTGACCAGGCTGGTCTTGAACTCCTGACCTCAGGTGATCCACCCACCTTAGCCTCCTAAAATGCTGGGATTACAGGTTGAAATTTATTAAACTGCAGTTAGATAACAGCTCTCATCCTTTCTTGACTTTGCGGTATTATAGAGAACAGCATAATAAAGTGATAAAAAGGATCTGCATACATCCACTGTGGGTTTAGAAATTCTCAGAAATAAACTTATGTTCCCTATGATGTGTGGTCTTTTTCAGTCGAACTTTGTAGGTGTTCCAAGGTTTGTTAACAGACCATCCCTAATTAAAAACAAAAATCAAGCAAACAAAAGCAATAAATATGACTTGTACTAGATAGAAAAATAGCCTGTGCAAATGGCCATAGTAATACAATCTGTCATGTTAGAGAAAGTTTGGTCCACAATATTGTGTCATAAACTACCCGTTGGGTGATTCCTTTAAAGTATCGGAATAGAAATATCTGAAATATACAATATTTCTTCCCAACAGTTGGCATCTAGTTGAGCAAAATTGTACATTTTAGGAAAAGCACCTTTTATGCCTCCAGAGAAGGAAAGTGTGCAATATGTTTTCTAATATAGGCTACAAGTAATCACTATATATGCATGCATACACACACATACACTCTCTCTCTCTCTCTTTCTCTCTGTCTCTCTCAATCAGTGCTGCTCAGTCAGTATCACCCTCTACAGATGAGGCTGTTATTTGGTCTGATATCATTTAAACGCTGATATTCTAAAAGTGAAAGGGCTGAATTTTTTTACTGGTAAAAATCCCTCAAATCCACTGTTTAAAAAACAGTGCAACATGCTAACAAAAAGTTCCAAAGATAATGCTAATTTCCTGACAATCCATTGCATACTTCCAGTCTTGGACCTTTTCTACTTTGTTTGTTCTGTCTCCCTTTCTAGGCCAAGGAAGGATCTGCTTTCTCTCTATTTTAAGAGTTTGATTTCAGTACGTTTTGTTAGACTGGGTAGGTCAGCAGGTGTGCACTAACACATTGCCCAAGTGGCCACTTAATGCAGTGTGATTGAGCTTGGAGGAAATAAGCAACCTTTCTCAGTGCACAGGGCTGTCTGGCTGCTCGAGCAGGTGAGTATGATTAGCAACTGACTTTGGGTAGAGATTCCCCTGTATTCCCAATAGATGTCCCCTTAATTGAAAGCTTGTTGTGACGTTGTTGATTCTGAGGCCCCAAATTCCCCTTAATGTCTCTTGCTTGTTAAAAATACACCTCCCATCCTTGAAGAGAGAAACTTGCTTAACAGTTACACAGGTGTGGTGGGAGAATGGGCATGCACATGCACACACATGAAAAATAAACTTTTAAAGTGAAACTGCAAATCCTTTACTGCCTTTCCATCAAATGATCTCTAGCAATAAACCTTGAGGTCTGAATCATGCCATTTTAGCAAATGTGCCATTTAATTATGTTCTGGAATAAAGCAGTGCAACACATTTATAAGTGCATCCTTCAGAATTGTATAGACTGCTAGGATTATTTGTTTATATTTATACTCCATTATATTCAGAAAAATTAGAGCATATTACAAAAATACATAGAGGACAACAAGAGTTCTCCAGATTGGCTGAGAAAATTCGGGTGATTAAAAAGAAAGGAGAGAAAAATAAAAAGAAACCAGAGGTGAGACATGTAGACAAACCATGCTCTGAGTTTCCTGTTTCTGATTGTTACAAGTAGACCACAGCTTAGACCTGTACTTCCTTGTCCCAAAGCAGAGGAAAATAGAAATAATCTGTTATGCAGGCTGGGTGCAGTGGCTCACACTTGTAATCCCAGCACTTTGGGAGGCCGAGGTGGTGGATCACCAGAGGTCAGGAGTTGGAGACCAGCCTGGCCAAAATGGTGAAATGCTGTCTCAACTAAAAATACAAAAAAAAAAAATTAGCTGGGCTGGTGGTGGGCACCTGTAATCCCACCTACTCGGGAGGCTGAGGCAGGAGAATCGCTTGAACCCGGGAAGCAGAGGTTGCAGCGAGCCGAGATCACGCCACTGCACTCCAGCCTGGGCAACAGAGCGAGACTTTGTGTCAAAAAAAAAAAAAAGAAGAAGAAACAATCTATTATGTGATTCTCATTGCCTATACAATGGGAATTGTAAAAAAAAAAAAAAGAAAATGTCAAAAACAAGTCTTTGTGCAGAGAGAAAAGAGAGGCATTTATCCCATGAGGCCTCATAAAGAGAACACGATTATATGCAGAATTTGCTTGAACCCTGTGGTTTATGTGCACTGTTTGCTTTGGATATTTGATACCACAGGAGGTTTTATGAGAAAGATTTAATCATGTGCTACATGCATTGATATATGTAAATATTTCTTGTAATTCATTACATTTAACAGAATTCATTTTATAACTCGTTTCCAGTTTGAAACAAAAAAAGTAAAGTCATGAGTTGTGAATGGTTTTCTAGAGGGAATGATATCAGGCATTCAAGGAAGTATTCATTCAAATGCATTTTTTGAGCACTATGTGAGCTACCTTGCTACTTTTGATTATATTAAGCAGATTTCACTGGGTTTAGTAAAGAAGGATAATTTTACAACTATATCACTGAGAATTTTATAATCTACAACTCTAATTCTCTGTTCTATTTCGTAGTCAAACTTTTCTAAACACTACCTCCAGTTCATCATCACTAATTTACTCTTCCGCCTATTCCATATTCTAGGGAACACCCCTTACCTCAGTGCCCCCATTTACCCCATCCTCTCCTTAGGCTTATTGTACAATATTCTCATAGTGTATCCACTACTTTCTGACTGATTTTCAGACTTGTTGGCAGGGTCATGTTTCTGATCCAGTTATTAAATGTCATAATTGTCCAATGATTGATTCTAGGACTTCTCTCTCTCTCTCTCTCCTCTGCAGTAACCCCCTTCTTCCTTCCCTCTTTACCTGTGCTGATGGCTTCCATTAACATCTGCATGCTATTGACTCCCACATCATTCTTTCTAAGCCAAACTTCTCTTCTGAGTCCCAGATTGTATATCCATTGATAATTCCACTTAGATGTCACTAAGTCATCACAAACTCAGAAAATCCAGGATAAAATTTCTGATCTTTGATATAAAACCTTATGCTTGTTTAGTGTTCTCCAGCTTAGTGAAAGTAACCAGCAGCTGTCAAGTTGTTCACATCAGAAAGATAGGGATCTTTCTAAACACCTTCTTCTCCTCCAGTCCTTTGTCCATCAAAGTGATGATTAATTATGTATGACAACTTAACTGGGCCACCAGATGCCCAGACATTGGGTCAAACATTATTCAGGGTGAATCTCTAAGAGTGTTTTTATTAGATGAAGCTAACATTTGAATTGGCAGCTTGCCCTTCCTAATGTGGATGTGCCTCATCCAATCACTTGAAAGCCTAAGTGGGCCCTTTCTCAACTAAGAGGAAATTTTCTCCTGCCTGATTGCCTGGAGCTGAGACATTGGGTTTTTTCTGCCTTCGGATTTGAGTTGAAACAGCATCTCTTCCTTGGCCTCAATCCTGCTGACATTCAGGCTACAGCTGCCCCATCAGCTCACCTAGGTCTCTAGCTTGCCAGCTGTAGATCTTGGGATATATACATATATGTACATGTATGTGTGTGTGTGTGTGTGTGTATACTTTTAAATATGTTTGTATATACACACATACACGGATGTGCACACACACACATATCCTACTGTTCTGATCTTCTGGAGAACCCCCACAAATACATGCAGTGGTCCACAATCCCCATTGATCTTACTTTCTATACAATGCCTCTTGTTGTAAATCACATCACCTCGACTCAATGGTCACCACCAGAGTTCTGTCTTTTACTTATACTAGTGTTGTAGCATCTTTGACCTTCATTGACACCGGTTTTCATCTAAACTATTCTCTGTGGCTAGTTGAAGTGGATTCTTTAAAACGTTGATCTCATTATGATGCCTCCTCATCACACACAACCTTTTCTTCACCATAAAACCTGCAAAGGCTTTCTATTGTTTTTAGGATAAAAATGACAATCCTGAACATGACATACGAGACTCTGGATAGTTTTGTGTATGTATGTCTTCAAACTGCTTTCGTATTTTCCTCTCTTAGAGAGCTTTCTTAGCATTGACCACACTAGATGTTTTATAGTTCCTTGAACATGTGTTCTCCAACAGGGTTCTGGCACATGTTTTGTGACTCAGTTCCTTTTGTTATTCATATGCTTTCATCATATATCTGGTATACTAAGGACAGGATGGTAGAAGTAGTCTGCCAGGGTGTAAGCAATAAAAGGGTATATTGTCTGCAGAGGATCTAAAAACAATAATAAAATCCAGTAAATGTTAGTCTGCTTTTTATTGGTACCTTAAATCATCAATTCTAAATGGTGTCTCTTCTGAATAAATCTTTTGTTGGTCTAAATTCTAAACTATTGAGTTTCAATATTCATGTACACTTCAAATTGTTTAAAATTATGCTTTTGTAAGCATTATATTCTATGTGGAAGTTAATTTGTAGAACTCCTGGTTACATTGTCAGCCCTCAACATGGACTCAGCTACACATATTTGTTCAAATATGTTCAAACTGTTATAATTCTACAACAGTTCACAATCATTACAGCTTGCTTCATGTCCAGATTTATCTCAACCCCTATCACTCTACATATTTCTGAACTTAAAGAGTAAGTTTTAAATAAACAATCATAGTTCAGTAGTTGTAAGTAAAAGAAATAATTTGAGTTGCTTCAGTTCTACAATCCTTTATGACCACCTGGAGTTTTTATTTCTGTTTAAAAGTTCAAATGGCAAAACAGAACAAATGGCAAAGTGTGATATTGTTATTTGGTAAGAACAAATTTTAGTTCACACAAAATATTTTGCTTAATTTGAGTAATATCTTCAAAATTAAAATGCATTCTTCCTTATTTATTTTAAAATTAAAGAATAATTAAAATATAATTGTTAATCATTATTACATTAAAATTATTGAAAACAATTTTGTCATATAGAAGAGAAAGGTGTTAAAATCATCCACTCTAGATGTCAAATCCCTAGACATGCCACTGCATGAATCATGCTTCTTTTCTTCAGAGCACTGACTTTCAATTTTAGTACGTATTCATTAGTCTGATTGTATAATTAATCTCTGAATCCATGACCAAACTGACCCTTCTCTGAGAATAACAGCACCATCTATCTTTTCACTCACCATTGCATTGGCAGAACCTAGCACAATGCTAGCATGATGCAACCTAGCACAATGCTACTAACAAATACTTAGTAAATATTTGTTGAATAGGCAAATAAATGAATAGGTAATACTTAGATGGGCCAAGATTTAATCCAAGCCTATCTACCGCCAAAGCAGGTCATAATCACAATACCTCACTGACTTCCAGTCTCATCTTCATTGTCCACCAATAAGTATACATTTATTTGCAGAATATTGATAGCATGAATTTCTTCACTCTTTCTAGTCACTCTTCATTTGGAAGACAGGAAAGGTAGGGGAAAGTATGGGGAATGGGGTAGGGAAAGTTTGCCTTAATAAGAAGCTCATTCTTGCAAAACGTATTCCTAAATTTAGGTCAGAATACCAATGTATAGCAATTAAATGGAAGTCACTCATTATAATACTTTTTGATTTAAATTAAGAAAAAACTATGAGCTATGCCAGATGTATGCAGACACAGAATAGAACCCCTCATGTGTAAATAATATTCTTTGCTTGATTTTTGAGGCTTGTTATAAACAAACTGGTGTTGCAAAATGCTTTATTTTTTCTGTAGGTTTTTACCTTTGATATATTGGTGAATATCCAACAGAGAGATGTCTTCAGTAATATGTCTTACAAAGGTGGATTCTAAAAATAGTAACTCCAAAGTCAGGGAATACTCACGTTTTAGCTTCCAACAAGGAATCCTCACATTTTATCTTTCAAATATTTAAGAAATACATGTTATTTTCTTTTTTATCCCGTTGCTAATTATTGCAGACACACACAAGGTAAAGTTATACTACATCTGCCAGGTAATGTTCAAGTCATGTTCATAAGGTTTTTTTTTTTTAAAGAAAGTTCTGTGGTATTTATTTTGAAGAGAAGAAAAGAGAATTACAAAGGTGATATTATTGAGCTTCTCAAAATGGGGGGGTATAAATTCATAAATCGTTAAGCTTAAGAAACTAAAAGACTTTTCAAAATAGATTAATGGGAAAAATCATCATCATTATAATTAACATTTGTGTAGTTTTTTATGCCTCACAAAGCAGTTTCATATCTTATTTGGGCTGTACAACAGTGACTTCAAATAGGGACATAGGTATTTACGCCTCTGTTTCTACCATTTAGGAACCTGAGGTTTAGCTGTGGCAACTTTACCAGGGTTCTACAGAAATTCAACAAGCCAGAAGTTCAACTCAGATAATTTAGCTCCACACTTAATTTCCATTTTATTTAACTAAACAATGAATATATTTTTTTAAAAAAATTATACATTTCCTGAATTAATCCATTGTCTTTATTTTCAGTAAAACCTGTTCTCTAATTTTAATAGCTTTATAGGGGTATACTTCACATACTATACAATCTAACCATTATAAGTGTACAATTCAATGTTTTTTGTATCTATTACCACAATCAGGCTTTGTAGCATTCTCATCACCCGAAAAGTTCCTGTTTTCAGTCAGTTCCCATTCTCAACCTGGTCCCAGACAACCTCAGATCTGCTTTCTGTCTCTATAGGTTTGTCCTTTCTGTAAAGTTCATATAAACTGAATCATACAATGTGTAGTATTTTGTTTGTGTCTGACTTCTTTCACTTTTCATGTTTCTGAATTTCATCCATGTTTTAGGGTTTATCAGTGGTTTGTTTTTTTTCATTGCTCGATATTACTCCATTCCAAGTATATATAACATTGTTTCTCCATTCACCAACTGATGGACATTTGGTTTGGTTCCCGTTGGGTCTATAAAGAATAATGCTACTATGAACATTTGCATACATATTTTTACATGGACATATATTTTTATTTCTCTTGGGTAATCACCTAAGAGTGGAATTCCTGGGTCATCTGCCAAGTCTATGTTTAACATTTTACAGAATTGTCAAAATGTTTTTCTGAAGTGGTATGTTATTTTTCACTACCACTAGTAATGTATGAACATTCCACTCTCTCCACATCCTTACCAGTACTTGCTATTGTTAGTCTTTTTGAATATAGTCATCCTAGTGGGACTAGGGTTGTATCTCATTGCAGTTTTAATTGGCATTTATCTAATGACTAATGAAGCAAGAATTTTTTTATTAAACATTCATATATCTTCTTTGATATAATGTTCAAGCCTTTTGCTCATTTTTAATTGAGTTTTTTATCTTTTTGAAGTTTATGAGTTATTTGCATCTTTTGGATATAATTCCTCTATCAGAAATATAATTTGCAAATATTTTCTCCATTTGTGGGTCATTTTTCACTTTTTTAATGTCACCCTTTAAACAGAAAAAAAATTAAATTTTGCTCAAGTTCACCTATTGCTTTTTAAAAATTTTTATGGATCATGTTTTTGGCATCATATGTAAGAAATCTTTACCTAATCTATGATCACAAACATTTTCTCTTGTGTTTCCTTCTAAAAATAGCATAGATTTAGCTCTTACATTTGGGTCTATGATTTATTTTGAGTTAATTTTTGTGTGGAGTTTGAGGTAGGTATCAAAAGTGCCGTCATTCATTCTCTCTCTCTCTCTTTCACACACACACACACACACACCCACACACACACACACACACGGGCATCCAATTCTCCCAACTCATTTATTGAAAGGACCGTCTTTTCCCAACTGAATTGCCTTGGCACTTTTGTCAAAAATCAATTGACCTAAAATGTGAGGGTTTATTTCTGGAGTCTCACTTCGGTTCTAGTTGTCTATATGTCTCTTCTCAGGACAATACCACGTTGTTTATAGCAAGTTCTTAAATCAATAATGAAAATCCTTCAACTTTGTTGTTCTTTTTCAATTTGTTGGCTATTTTAGATCCTTTGAATTCATGTAAATTTAAAAATTGTACAAAAACATGCCTGCCAGGATTTTGACAGATTGTGTTGAATCTACGGATAAGTTTGAAGGAGAATGACCATTTTAATAATAGTGTCTTTAATCCACGAATATGGAATGTCTCTCCATTAATTTATATGTCCTTAATATCTTTCAGCAATGTTTTGTAGTCTTCTGTGTACAAGGCTTGCACTTCTTTTGTTCAATTTATTTCTGAGTGTTTTTATCCTATTATGAACATAATTTTTACTTAATTTCACTTCTGGATTGTTCATTGCTAATGCATAGAAATAAAATTAATTTTTGTATCTTGATTTTATATTATACAATCTTGATAAATTTATTTTCTAGTTCTAGTAGGTTATCTTAGTCCATTTTCTTTTGCTTATAACAGAATATCTGCAAATTGATAAGAAATGAAATTTATTTCTTACAGTTCTGGAGGCTGAGGAGTTCAAGGTTGAGAGAGCAGATTTGCTGAAAGCCTTCTTGCTGGTGGGGACCTCCTGCAGAGTCCCAAGGCAGTGCAGGGCATCACATGGTGAGGGGCTGAGCATGCTAGCTCAGGTCTCTCTTCCTCTCTTGTAAAGCCACCAGTTCCACATGGTGGTAACTCATAAATCCATTAACCCAATTATTAATTAGTGGATTAATCCATTTGTGAGTACAGATCCATCATGACCCAATCACCTCTTAAAGGCCCCACTCTCAATACTGCCACACTGGGGATTAAATTTCTACATAAAGGCCGGGTGCGGTGGCTCACGCCTATAATCCCAGCACTTTGGGAGGCCGAGGTGGGCGGATCACGAGGTCAGGAGATTGAGACCATCCTGGCTAACACGGTGAAATCCCGTCTCTACTAAAAATACAAAAATTAGCCAGGCGTGGTGGTGGGCGCCTGTAGTCCTAGCTACTCGGGAGGCTGGGGCAGGAGAAGGGTGTGAACCTGGGAGGCGGGCCTGCAGTGAGCCGAGATTGAGCCACTGCACTCCAGCCTGGACAACAGAGCGAGACTCCATCTCAAAATAAATAAATAAATAAATAAATAAATAAATAAATAAATAAATAAAATAAATAAATAAATTTCTACACAAGTTTTGGAGAGGACAACTGTTTAAACTATAGCATAAAATTTTCTGGTAGATTCTCTAAGATGTTCTACATGCCAGATCATGTCATCTATAAATGAAGACAGTGTTACTTCCAATTTATCTTTTTCTTTTTTTTTTTTTGCCTTTAATATCTCTCTCTCCATCTCCCTTTCCTGTTCCCATCCTTATCTCTATCTCTATCTATCTCTATGTCTTCCACCATATTTGATGTTTACACGATTCCAGAATAATCTTGAATAAAAGACGTCTTTGCTTCTTTTCAAACTTAGGAGAAAAGCATTCAGTTTTCATCATTATGTATTATGCTAGCTGTAGAATTTTTGTAGATGCCCTGTTTCAGGTTGATGAAATCCTTATTTGCTTAGTTTGTTGAAAGTTTGTATCTGGAATGGGTGTTTGATTTGTCAAAACTTCTTTCATACTTATTGAAATGATCATATGGCTTTGCCATTTTGTCTGTCAAGGCTTATTACATTAATTGAATATAGAAAATTAAACCAACCTTGTATGTTAAATTTCACTTGATCAATATATATAATTCATTTTTATGTGGGTAGATTTAGGTTGGTCATATTTTGTGAAAAATTGTTGTGTCTATGTCCACAAGCAATAATGCTTTAAACTTTTATTTTTATGTGATGTCTTTGTTTGGTTCTGGTATCAGCACAATGCCAGCATCATAGAATGAGTCTGGGAGTGTTCTGTCTTCTATTTTCTGAAGGATTTTATGTAAAAATGGTGAATTGATATAATTCACTAGGGAAACAATGTGATCTTGGGCTTATCTTTATGAGAAGATTTTTAATTACCAGCTAAATTTATTTTCTTTTTGTAGGTCTATTCAAGTTTTTCTTTTTGAGTCAGTTTTGCTAATGTGTATCTTGCTTGAAGTTTGTCCTTTTCATCTAAGTTGCATAATTTGTTTTAAAGTTTTCCATAATTATATATTTTATATCATATGTAATTATACATAATTATTATATATAATTTATTTTCATATTTATGTCAAACTATGAGCCTTTTAATTATGAGGCTGTAGCATTAATAATGATAGATCTTCTTTCTGTAATTCATTTTAGTAATTTCTTTCTCCCTTTTATTCTTGTATAATCAAGTTAAAGGTTTATCAGTTTTCTTACTGCTTTCAAAGAACTTTGGTTTCATTAATTTTCTTTATTATTTTTATATTTCTTTAATTTCCAAGCTGATCTTTACAATTTACTTTCTTATGTTTGTTTTGGGGTTTAATTTGTTCTTCTTTTTATAGTTTCTTAAGATGGAGGCTTAGGTTATTGATTTGAGACTTTCTCTTTTTCTAATATAGATGTTTATAGCTATAAATCAGCCTCCAACATTACTTTAGTTTCCTCCTAAGTGTTTTGTATGTTGTGTTGTTATTTTCATTCAGTTCAAACTGTTTTCTAATTTCTTTTTTGAATTTCTTCTTTACCCCATGGGTTATTTTAAAATGTGCTGTTTAATTTCTACATATTTGGGTATCTTCCAATTTTTTTCTGTTGTTGATTTCTCATTTAATTATAATAAAACAACATACTTCGAATGGTTTCAATTCTTTTGAATTTAATACCTTTATTTTTTCCTGTGAATTTTAGCTACTCATTCATGTCATTTTCTTTCAGCCTGAAGAAATTGCTTTAGTATTTCTTACAATGCAAGTCTGCTAGCAACAGACATCTTAGTCTTTCCTTATTTTAGAATGTCTTTATTTTGCCTTCATTTTTGAAAGATAGTTTTGCTGAATATTGATGTCTTGGTAGACATTTTTTCAGCAGTTTCATTACATCATTCTACTGTCTTCTGGCCCCCATTGTTTGTAATAAAAAGTCAGCTATTAATTGTGCTGTTGCTTCCTTGTATGTGGTGAGTCATTTTTCTCTTCCTGCTTTCAAGATTTTCTCTTTATTTTTAAGATTTCAACTGTGTGACCATACTGTTTCTAGATGAGACTCTCTTTGTGTAGAACAATACTTGTGGGTACTTGAGCTTCCTGGATCTGTTGATAGTTTTCATCAAAATCATATGGTTTCAGCTATTACTTCTTCAAATTTTTCTGCTCCTTTTATGTATTTTTCTTCTGGGACTCATATTAAATGTATATTAATACACTTGCTTTATCTCACAGGGCCCTGGAGATATGCTCATTTCTCTTCAATCTTTTATCCTCTGCTCTTAAGATTGAATATTTTCTCTTGATCTCTCTTTAGAATCACTGACTCTTCCTCCTTACACCTCATTATATATTAAGTCCATGTAGCAAATTTCTTATCTTTGTTATTGTAGTATTAAACACAAAAATTTCCATCTGGTTGTTTTTAATAGTTGCTTTATCTGTATTCCCCATTTGTTGATTCAGTGCTGCGTATTTTTCTTCTTTTTTCATTTTATTTTATTTTATTTTATTTTATTTTATTTTATTTTATTTTATTTTATTTTATTTTTTGGGACGGAGTCTCGCTCTGTTACCTCGGCTAGAGTGCAGTAGCACTATCTCAGCTCACTGCAACCTCCTCCTCCTGGGTTCACATCATTCTCCTGCCTCAGCCTCCTGAATAGGTGGAATTACAGGTGCCCACCACCACGCCTAGCTAATTTCTCTGTTTCTTTAAATACTATTTTATTCCTTGAACATGTTTATAACGACTGCTTTTTTCCTGAACAGAATTCATATTTTCTTGTTTCTTTGCCTATTCCTAATTTTATGTTGACAAATTCACATTTTAGATAATATATTGTGGCAGCTCTGGATTGGATTTTTTGTTCCTGAGAGCTATTATTGTTTCTATTATTTTTCGTTGTTTATTTGGTTTGTTGATAAGTATTTTTCCTGGATTTAATTTGCAGAGTCTATCTCTATTGTAGTATGCAGTTGCTAGCATGCCTGATGATGTCATCTGCTGATAGATACATATGTGGGTTGAGAAACATATGCAAAATTTCAGAAGTTTTCAGTTCTGTCCTAACTTTTACTTTCCACTGGGCCCTTCTAGGTCACTCTTGCATATGCACAGCCTTCCAGGCAATCAATGATGGATGGAAAGTCTGGGCCCTCTGAAGTCTCCTCTGCCTTTGTGTGACCTTGCAGTCAGCTGGGGATGTGTAGAGTTTAGCAAGCCCTTCCATGGTGCTCTCATTTTTCGGATCTCCCTGTTAAATGTCTGGATAGTCATATAGTCTGCCAAAAAGACCACAACTTAGGCTAGGAGAGCTGCTGTCGGGAGAGCTCCCCAACATAATAGAATTGTCTTAGTGATAAGCAGAGGAAGGTGGAAGGGAGCAGGGACAAATTGGAGGAACCCCAGGCATTAATGCCACAGATTCCCACTATTAGTGGAATTTCAGCACTTTTTACAAGTAAATGCTTTGCAAGTGGTTATATTCTACATTTGTGTATAGGATGATGTCTTAATTTTTAAATATTTCTTACAATGTAGTACATCAGTGTATCATAGCATTATCTCATTTACTTCTTTGATCACCTCTTGAGGTAGATAATTAATTTCTATTTTACAGGTGAGGAAACTGAACTATGTCAAGACAAAGTAACTTCCCCAAAGTCGCACTGATGAAAAATGACCAAGTCAGAATCTCTCTACAGTGCACTGTCTTCTTAAGTCACTCAAACTAATTGTAAAAGAATTTGGAATAAGGTAGAGTTAATTTGCACAAACAAGTGCTTAAAAAAGCAGTGCTTAGCTCCTTGCTATCAAACTTTTAAACTCCTATAAACCATGACTATAAGGAGGAAAAAAAGATGTTTGTTTTAATGGCACTCGAAAGGATAAAATCATCATCTAGTCCGGAAAATTTCCAAACAACTCAGGGCATAGGTCCTTACAAATATTTAATTCACTGTGTTCGTGTTGCATTCATTGCATTCAAGAAATGTTTGCGGCCCGGCACGGTGGCTCATGCCTGTAATCCCAGCACTTTGGGAGGCCAAGGTGGGCGGATCACGAGGTCAGGAGATCGAGACCATCCTGGCTAACACAGTGAAACCCCGTCTCTACTAAAAATACAAAACATTGGCCGGGCGAGGTGGCGGGCGCCTGTAGTCCCAGCTACTCGGGAGGCTGAGGCAGGAGAATGGCATGAACCCCAGGAGGCGGAGGCTGCAGCGAGCCGAGATCATGCCACTGCACTCCAGCCTGGGTGACAACGAGACTCTGTCTCCAAAAAAAAAAAAAAAAAAAGAAAAAAAAAAAAAGAAATGTTTGCCATGTGTCTCTCTGAGCTTTGGACATACAGATTTATCTACACATATGAAAATGAAATGTAAACCTAAACTATGCTCACTTAAGACTAAACTTGGAAAACTTAAACTTTGGCATTCCAAATGAAGCTGGTCTATGGTGATATTTATTTTTGCATTTGGTAATGTGTAGTATAAGTTATCAACACACACATGATTTGTTTCCTTAGGATCATTGTGAATAAACTCGTTGGATTGGGAAATATCCTGTGTCAAGGCAAATTATTCCAAGCTAGCCTACGATGGAAGAAGGGTAGGCTAGTTCTTTTCTCTCTCTCTTTTTTTTTTTTTTTTTTTTTTTGCGAGGGAGTCTCGCTCTGTCTCCCAGGCTGGAATGCAGTGGCGTCATTCTAGCTCACTGCAACCTCTGTCTCCCTGGTTCACGTGATTCTCCTGACTCAGCCTCTTGAGTAGCTGGGATTACAGGCACTCGCCACCATGCCCAGCTAATTTTTGTATTTTCAGTAGAGAAGGGGTTTCACCACATTGGCCAGGCTGGTCTTGAATGCCTGACCTCAGGGGATCCGCCCGCCTCAACCTCCCAGCGTACTAGGATTACAGACGTGAGCCACGGCGTCCGGCCGACTAATTCTTTATCCTCTGATGTGTGCTTATAGTTCTCATCTTTTTTGCACATTCAAAGGAAATTCAGTGCATCTGGAGGGCCATAATGTACACAGAAAGAAAATAGCACTTCCGAGGGCAACCACTGAGAGCCCACGGGAAGAAGGCCAAGGGAAAGGCCAAGTTTATACGTATCTATGAAAACAGGAACAGAAATGCAAACCATGGCCAAATTAAAATCATCACAGAATGCTTTACTTTGGAACGGCTTGATTTTTCTGAAACATAAACATTGGATTGATTTGCATGTTACATAAGTTCTTTAGCTTCATTTTGACTTTTAGCCACCCAATCAGAGATGACTGGTGAGAATGACCTTAAAGGTAGACAATGGTCTCTTTCATTTTTGTATACTCATAATTCTAATCATTTGTGTCATTTAAATCTTGAAGAGTTTTTCTTCTAACTCTGGCCTTATTTTCTTACAATCTTGCCAAGTTTCAAGTTTGCATCTTCGGCCAATTTTAATGTGTATGCAAACCAAAAATGTCCAAACATGCTCATTTCAGTGGAAAAATGTGTGTGTGTTTTTATATATCAGAAACATGAAATTTAGTTGAGTTGATTTTTACCTCAATTATATGAAAACATGCATTATGAGTGTACAATCAAATATAAGATTTTCCCAAGTACATTTGTTATTTTAGAAAAATATCTATAGACCACAGTAATACATGATTATGTGTTTTGCAAATAATATTTGACATGACCAACTAAATGTAGTGTGTAACTTTTTTTTTTTTTTTCAAGAGTCTCCCTCTGCCACCCAGGCTGGAGTGCAGTGGTGTGATCTCAGCTCACTGCAACTTTTGCCTCCCGAGTTCAAGCAATTCCCATGCCTCAGCCTCCAGAGTAGCTGGGACTACAAGGCATGCACCACCATAGCTGGCTAATTTTTGTGTTTTTAGTAGAGACAGGGTTTTACGGTGTTGACCAGGCTGGTCTCGAACTCCTGACCTTAGGTGATCTGCCCACCTCAGCCTCTCAAAATGCCTGAATTAAAGGCATGAGCCACTGCGTCTAGCCTAATTTGTGACTTTTGATTGGATCCAAGATTGAGAAATAAGCAGCTGTACAATTTTTACAGGAAATTTGAATATGGATATATATTACATAATAGCATCATATCAATCTTAAATTTGCTGAGTTCTAAAACTTTATTGTGGTTATAGGAAAGCATGTCCTAGTAGTTCTTAGGAGATAAATGCTAAATTACTTAAAGGTAAAGTGCCACAATGACTAAAACTAACTCACAAATGTTTTAGGAAAGAAAGAAAATAAACAGCAATAAGCCATTTGTTGCAAACTATTCACAATTGGTGAAGAGAATATCAGTGTTCACTGTAGCATTATGGCAACTTTTTTGTAAATTTGAAATTTTTCAGAATAAGAAGTTGAGGAAAAAATAAATAATCAGATCATAATATCATAATATATTCCACACATAAGTGAGCACGTTTAGACTTCTTGCTTTACAAATCTACTACTACACACTGCCTTGAGCCATTTTTTAAAATAAATTGGAGGGATATAAGTATGTAAATATGTGGAACATAAAACAATATTTAAGTCAACCATTATTACTATGAACTTTATGCAATTCACTTGTAGGATATTGTTTTACCGAGTAGTCTTTTAAATAGTAATCAAATTTCCCATAATTTTTTAAAGGTAGAGAATCAGAACAGTTTGTTAGTTTTACTGATAAGGAAACTAAAGCCCACAAAACAGAATTACTTACTATAATTCATTCATATGTAGCACTGAAATATTTTTATTTTTATTTTAAGGAGGTTTACAAAATAGTTTGGGGATACTTCATGTCAAAATTGTTACTTACAGTGCAACAACATTCATCCTTGTTGTTGAAAATTTTTGTCAGACCTACTGATTTGAAGCCTTTGAAATTGATTGATTAAATCCAAATGCATACCTCCTCCAGGAGGACGTACAACCTGGAAAGATAAACATTAGCAGGAATGGTAATACTTTAAAGAAAGGATAATAATGCTAATGGATGACTAAAAGTTGGCTTCACACTTTTTCTACCAATCATGGACCTTTTCTCTGAACATGTTCCTGAGTCAGTCAGTTGCCTAGTATAATAGCATGTGGCTAGGCTGAAAAACTAACAGTCGAGTACTGTGCTCAGTACCTGGGAGATGAGATGATTCATATCCCACACCTCGGCGTCACGCAATATGCCCGGGTAACAAACGTCCACGTGTACCCCTGAATCTAAAATAAAATTTGAAAAAAAAAAAAAAAAAAAAGAATCAGATCGTTCCCTAAGCCTTTTATTTATTACATGGCCTTAGGCAAGTTTCACAACAGATTTGGATTCCTAAACGTGGTGAGATTTTCACTATTTGATGTTTCATTATTCAAGATAATTTGAACAAAATAAGATTTTTATCTTCGTTCTAAATTCATTTTCCTTACTTCCCAAAAACTTGTGAAGCCTTCACTAAACAACAATAACAAACAATAAAGCACCTAAGCCCTTCATTACTACTATTAACCTTCTGGAAAATCTTAACAGAAATAGAAATTATACTTACCTTCGAATGATGGTTTTGAAGACTGAAATTGTAAATATTTCAAATGGCATTTGAAAATTCAAATAGATTTTTTAACCACTGTGTACCATGTGTTGGACAGATTTACCAAGCCTTATTTTTCTTTTTGCCTACAAGCTTATGATCTATGGTGCTGTTTCTTAAACTTTAAAGTATATACAAATCATCAAACATCTTGTTAAAAATGCGGATTGCAGGCTGGGCGTGGTGGCTCATGCCTGTAATCCCAGCACTTTGGGAGGCTGAGGGAGGTGAATCACTTGAGATCAGGAATTCAAGACCAGCCTGGCCAACATGGTGAAACCCTTTCTCTACTAAAAATACAAAAAATTAGCCAAGTGTGGTGGCATATGCCTGTAGTCCTAGCTGCTTGGCAGGCTGAGGCAGGAGAATCACTTGAACCTGGGAGGCGGAGGTTACAGTTAGCCAAGATCACGCCTCTGCACTCCAGCCTGGGCAACAGAGTAAGACTCCGTCTCGAAAAAAAAAAGAAAGAAAGAAAAGAAAAAGAAAAAAAGAAAAGAAAAATGCCAATTCCAGTTGAATAAATCTGGGTTGGGTCGTGAGGTGTGCATTGCTAACTATCTCTAAGGTCACAGTGAGGTTGCTGGTCTACCAAGAACACTTTGAATAGCAACAGTTTCTGTCACATGACAGTGTTATAAACACACATATACCTAGAAACTCTGGTGGAAGCCTACATGAGATTAATATTAATAATATGTCAATATGTTCATAGTATATGATAATATAGTAATAGATTCATAAATTAAATAACTGAATGGAGGTTATGCGTATGGGATATCTGTGTGTGAATGTGCAATTGTGTAGAAAAAGGCTGACTGGAACACTAGATCTGAATCCCTTATTTTTCAAGTAAGAAAATTAAGATTCAGAGAATTTCATAGATTTATCCAGAATTGTTGACACAAAGCCACAGAGCTGGTACTTGTTCCTATGCCTGTGTCTGGAATTTCAAAGAAGGATTTCATAATCTTATACGTATGAAAATCATTAGTATGACTATTTTTGGTAGAGAACAAAGGCAAATTATAAAGTCAGACCAAGGACAGCAATGAGATCTAGAAAGAGAATATGCTGATCTGAAACAATGAATGATACGATGCAATTACATTCATTTCAAGTAATTTATTTTCTGATTTAAGATACACTAGCATGGCTTGTTAATTGGGAGTAGCCAGAGAAAGAAGGGAAACAGCTAAGTGCTGGCAATCGGGAGACCTACGTTCCAGCCTCTGCTCTGTCACTACTTTACTGCTGAGAGCTTGGATAAGTTACTTAAACTTCATGAAGCATTTTGCATTTGTTTTTCATCTGTGAAATGGAGATAAGAAGTGTTGCCCTACTTATCGCCTGCTGCTGTTGTGAGGCAATAGATGTAAACAAATGTGCAAAATTAACAGTGCTCTACAAATGTATCATTTTTACCATTATCATTAATATTTATGACTAGTCATTCATATTGATGAAAATAGTTCACTGTCATCATTGAGGAAAGGGAACTTTGCCATCGGCTTGTTTCTTTCTCTTCTGAAACTTTTCCCAGCCAGTTTAGGTGGCTTTCTGAGCTCAGACTCTTACCCATCAGAGACAGAGTACAGAAGATGCAAATGTTAGATTCGTGTCGTGGTATACACTGCAGGATATGTGCAGAGCTGTTGAGCTCCGATGAACCCATGAAGCTCACTGAAAACTCTTTGGCTTCTCCTTTTTCTGTTCCTTGTGTTTTGCCCTTTCTTAGTAATTGTTCAAATGCCGCCTTGCATGTGTCCTGATACCGTTCTTTTCCTCCTTTTTTTCTATATCCCCTTTTCCAATCTGATAAAGCCTGCTGATATCAATGCTACCATCACTTACTTACCTGTACTTAGGTCAGCAAGACATTTATTACTTTTGAAAAATGAAAATTAAAGTTGGATGGAATTCTATAAAGCTGTCAGTTTTGGCTTTCAAAGCCAAAAATATTATATCAATATGGCTACTAAAAAGCATTGCTGAAATCTTATGCTAAACCAAGCATTTGTTTTATAACTGCAATCCTAAATTCTTTGGGACCATGTTCCCCTACATTTAATGTGTTTTCAGTGCTAATTTGGTTTATGAACTACAAGTAAGACTGTCTTTTTCCGCATTTTGAAGATTCTACAGAAAGACCTTATGTCACTCATACTGCTATACTATCATTACTACAGCATCATGACCATCCCCAACCTACTTAAATATATCAATATAATCCAAAAGGAAAATTGGTGGAGCACCACCATGCAGGCTCAAATTCTGGGCAAACAGTGACCTGACCCAAGGACTGATTATTTTAAAATTAATAATAGTGTAATTCTGAAAATGAACAGTTTGGACCACTCACTCCATTTACAATACAAAATTTGGGTTTGTTCTTTATTGTTTATGATTGTGCTATTTTATTACAGTTTTTAGATGGGCAATTAAAACTCTTGAAAACTCTAGCAAAATCCAAAACATTATTTTGCCATCATGTTCTTTAAATGTCAATATCTTCATTCTTGTGCACAAATATCTTAATGGTATGATAACCTGTTGCCTCCTTTAAACATACATTTTGATACATTAAAAGGGATATTTGTATTACTTTCTAATGGTGCTTTTTCACCAAGGTAATAACTTTGAACCTACTTATTTTATAAAATATCATTTTAACAAATCATTTATATAGTATGTCACATAAGTCCGCTCACGGCCTTGGAAATGACCAACAGTCGTTGAATAAAATACTCCATTAGTCAGCTTGACAATGCAGTTTCGATATACATCTACACTGACCAAAGATTTTAGTAAAAAATTTAGGAAAGAAAAATGCTCTCAAAAAGAAGATGTGTTCAAGCATGTTTGGAATAATTTGGATTTGTTTTTCCACAAAGATTCATGTTTCCAAATCGTTTATTTGCTCCCATTCTAAAAACTTTAACAAATACTTGTTGCTCTTTAAATGTCTAGATTTTACCAGGATGAACTCTCATTTTACTCTACTCTCAAAGGCAACATGCCGACTGCCAAGCACTCACCCACAAGGATACCTAAAACATGCATATACTAGCATCTGGGCGAAATTTAGCAATCCCCATTGTGACACATTGCAAATGCAAGTGAAAGGAGAAACGTTCACTTTTGTGGGTTCCAGGCAACTACTCCAGTCTAAACACAGGCTGTTTCCTTTAAAACCACCCTCAACAACCTTCCCACAACTGCTCCTTGCCATGAAACAGCTACCACTTGCAGGATGGGGGGAGCAAAAATGGAAACAATCTGTTTAGTGCACTTTTCCAGCAAATTTCTGCTTCGAGACCTTAATGACACCATCCAAGTATTACCTGCAGTTGCTGTTTATGCATACTCATAGGTGGGAGATGTGCCGATCTTTAGTTGAACAAGAAAAATGCGGAGACACAATCCCATCCCTTGAATTGTGCAACTGCTTGAATTAATGTTTGAGAACACAGTCAATTTTAAAAATATGGAAACACAGAGTCCATTATGTTCAACTCACTTTTGTTAAAGAGGGCATGCTACCTTTAGTTTTAAAGTGTTGTGAGTCAAAGGAGAAATGCCACTTGAGGGACCCAGGTTCAGAAATGATAATTACGGTGCTCTTGTATTAGGCCTCTGTAGCAAATGCGTGATGGCTTTATAAGCCCTGCCCGGCAGATAAACAATCTTTTTTTTATCTTACCTGGTTCTGCATTAGGTCTGCAGCTCTCTTTAAGAGAGAAAAAATTATCTGATACAGAAATTTATGAAGGGAGACATTTGATAGGTAGATCACTGATGCAGATAATCCAAAATGACAAATTTTCATGAAGTCACTTTTATTAAAATACTCCACTTATATTCCATTATTGCCTGTTTGCCTTCCTAGTTATATTTTTGCTTTTGTCAGTGAGTTGATTGAAACATCAAAATATCTTTTTATATATCAAACAAATATATCTTGTTAAAAAATAAAATCTACCACTTTATTTCCCCTACTTAATATGACCTTTCACAGATGACTTCTCTGTCTGATATGCATGGTCTTCCAAATTCTGTCTCATCATACCAGTGTTAGCAATAATTGAACAATATTTGTCATCAGTGGGGGGAAAATTAAGCTATTTCCTGAGGTTTGAAAAAAAAAATGCATTGAGATCTTATTCATGCCAAGTCTTATGGATTAGATAATTAAAGTAGTTGATGTTGAAAATATAAAATCTCACTCAACCTCCGTATTTTAATTTAGTTTTTGAATGCTATTTTATATATGTAAAATGTAATGCAATACTTTTATTAACTCATTATTATTTTGTAGTTATTCAGTTCAATCCATATAAAATAGAAATCTGGATTGCCATCTACATTGTATAAATAATCACCAAGAGTAGAACAAGAGAACAGTCAGGCTACGTGGGATGGGGTCAGTTTGTACTTAGGTTCTCCTCTGCCACCATCACCAAACTGTCAGTTTTCTTCTCCTTCCCCTCTATCCCCAACTCTTTGTTTCCAAGTACAGGAGATTCCTGGGGCTCTCAGATAGTTATTTTAAAAGAAAAACAAAGTTCCTTTTCTCTCAGAGTTGATAATGCCACTAAGAGGCACACATCCTTATATAAAAGAGAATATGAGTAAAAATGGATAATGTCCTACAAATCATGCGTAAGAGGTGAGGGCATGAAAAGTAAGACTGACAAGGGACAAGGAGGGGAAACTTTCAGGAAAGAGTGTGTCTAGAGCAGAGAAGGGAAAAATGGAAATGAATTAATAGGGAAGAGTGGAAGAAGGTTAATGGTGACCATATTTCAGCTAATGAATCAGAGACAATGTGTCATGAATGTTGATGCAAATCTTTAATTTATGTAGCATCTTACAGTTTACAAAGTACTTTTGCCATATTATCTCATTTGCTTTTCACTAAGGTTCCATGATATAGGCAGATGGGGTGTTACTAATCCTCACTCTGTAAATAAAGAGTTGGAGTGCCAGAGAAGTTTGGTGCCAATCCTGAAATTCACACAGTAAGAAAGTGACAGGGAATCAAATGTTTATCCAACTCAGCATTCTTTCCAGCTGTGTGCACCCCCATATCTCAGGTTTCCAACGTCTTTACCAGATTCCCAGAGGAGGCTCTTTACTTCTGGCCAGGTCTTTCCATCAAGTTCAGGTTGATACTGAGTCCTGGGTTCCCCTGGAGGTATGTCCCACTAAGAAATCTTTGTCTGTGTTGTTTTACTGGTGCAGACAGCTCATGCCAAGGCCCTCTCTGGTGATATCAAAACTCTCTAGGTCCAAGTTCAAAATCTTCCACACATTCTCTGTGTCTGCTTTTAGCCAGACACCATCACTATATGGTAGCTTACCTCAAAGCTTCACTTAATGTATCAACCCTCAGAAGCACTTCCTTATCCTTCAACCTGCACATCTGTCTTCTTATCTAAACCCCAGCCCAGCTCAATCCATACCTTCCTGACCATGCTATGGAAAAAAAAAAAAAACAAAAAAACTCTTTTGTAAACTTCTCTTATGCTTATTGTCTTTTCACTCATTTAGCTATGAGTCAGTCTGCATGCACCTTGAGATGAGTGTCTACGACTTATGCTTGTTTGATATTCCCTTCAGCAGAGAACCCACAGGCATTTAATAAATATTCCTTGATTGATAGATTTTGGCCTCTGTCTCTACCTCAACAAAATGAAATATTATGGCTGTATTGTAAGTGTTTCATAATAAAAATGATCATCAGCAAATATAATTTATCCTGATGTATTTCACAGTATTGTAGATATATTAAAGTTTCTCCTGTCAAAAGCCTTTCTTTTAGCTTGTTTTTATCATTTTAGAAAGAGGCATTCATTCACTTCAGTTACCTTCATAAAATTAGAGCTAATCTACAGTTCTCTTTCTTGATCTCAAAGCAACCATAGGTATGCTTTTATTTTTACCGATTTGATTGGAATTATCAACTTTGGGATTCATTTCTGATGAAAAAGAACCTGAATCTGTAATACTAACTCTAAAGGAACTAAAGGGAATGTTTTATGTGCCTGTGGGAAGCTTTAGCACTGTACAAATTAATTGCACTCATCTATAATCTTTCTGGGAGTTACATATATGCAGGCCAATTGAATCATGAAATTAAACCTGAAACTATTGAAGTCACACAGACTATGGGATGATATTATCTCAGAATTACCTACCCCTCTTCATTAATCTATTGATAAGTAAACAGTTTTATTATCTTCTTCCCCAGCATTTGGCCCAGCGTTTGTTTGTGTCAATAACTAGTTCCAAAATTTTTACTAAAATTAAATGTTAGGTTGTGATTCTTTATAATGAAATTTCATTCATCATTGAGCCAGTGTTGACTTTTGTGTTCTATATGCTATTTTATGCTATTTTAAGCTTGGGTAAAATTTCTGCCATCCATATTAGTTTCAGCAAATGAACAAACCACAAGTCTGTCCTGTTCTACTGTATTATTTTAAGCTTAATGTTATTAGAAGCTATTGTGCTTGGATACAATGGGAATCGTGTCCATAACCAATTCTGAAGGCAATAGGCAATTGAGAAAGTAGTTCAATAAACAGATTCTTCCTCTTTTTAAAGAAAATTATATTTATGTGAGCAGGCTTTCTCCATATGATAGTCTGCATGTTTAAAAGGCAATCATTTCCCCCAGTTTATTCACTTAAATGAAATCACTACTGCTCACAGAAGTATTCCCTTGTCTTGCCCCATGTCAACACTCTGATGTGTGGAGTTGGACTGAAAAAAGATAGGAAATGAAATTCCACAAGTGTGTCAGATTTAAAGAGCAACTGGAGTTTTAAATAGCTCTCTTGATTTTTTAAGGATTTTTACAAGAGCAAACTACAGGGGGCAGCAAATATTAACAGGCTCATAGGAGTGTGCTGAACCTTGGAATTAACAAGTGCTAGTCGGCTCAACTTCTCTCTGAAGAGAAATGCCCAACTTTAATGTGAAATGTACAGTTTTCTCATTGCTTTAGCTTTATGATATATGACAGTTAAATCTAGAAGGCTCTTCCTACCTGTCTTTACACACTAAACTAAAGCCTGGAGGAGTGTCTCACATTTCAGCAGCACTCATTGTCTTCCTCAAATTCTGCAATCAAGTGTGATGTGCTGAAGTGACATGGATTAAAAACCTGGGATTATCTGAGCATTAAAAAGTGAATGCAGGGCACAGGAACTGCACACATATCGGGGAGAGGAGAAAGCATGCTACAAAGGACATTTTATTCTCTATTTTATTTATTCATAGTGAGTTGAAGTCTGTTGGACTTTCCTGAAAAATCTTCCACACTGTTTGAAGGTTCTATTATCTAAGAGATAGTTTCCAACTCTTCGGTGTATTTAAAATCAAACTCGCTATCACTGAATTTCCAAAGTAAAACTCTCAGTCTCTTTTTCAAAAGGACAGAGAGAGTGGGAACATATTACCCATTAATAGCGTTGAACTTAACTTATGTTTTTATTTTGGCAACCAAAAAGATAGAGAATGCCACACCCTCTTGGAGGGGCTTTGATCTCATCCTGGTGTATCTTATAAAATAGTCTCATAGAGGCTTTGGGGAAAGTCTGGAAAGCAGAAAAGGAAACATTGTCATTCTTTCACCTAGCTCAAATCCCCATGTTTAAAAATATCTACAGCTGCTAGGAGGGTTGCAAAGTTCTTTAATTGGTGATTAATATAGTTACCAACATAGAGTAAGAGTACTGCACAAGACTTAAAGGCAGAAGTTGAATCAGTTCCAAAGTAAAAAGTGAAAATATAAAGCTTGTGACAATATATATGCAAAAGTCAGCATGCATTGGAGTGAGAAGTGAAGAGACTTGATTCCTATTTCGGTTTTGCCACAAGCAGATCTCTTGGGCTCTCTGGGCTCCAAATTGTTTGTTGTCTCTCTCTGTTGATTGGTGCCATCTACAATTTGTAATTCTTAATTTAAGTTGGCTCCTGTGTTCCTTTTTTGTGATGAAATATTATAAATTAACAACAAGGACATATAATAAAAACAACTATGAGCCCATCAACCAAGAGTAAATAAATGTTAATATGCCGTTTTACCCCAAAACTACTTTCCTTTTTCAAATGACATTTTTACACACTTTGTTGCAATATAGCATATGTTCAGTTTACTAAATATTTACTATGTGTACAGTTTAATGACTTTTCATAAGTTGAAAACACATGTGCAACCAAAAATTGGATAAGAATATAGGACATTACAAGCATCATGTATGACCACATCTATACCCACTTACAGTTTCTACGCACCCCCCAATCCCCACATTCTGACTCCTATCAGGATACATGGACTTTTGTTTTTATATAAATCATGCAATATGTATTTGTCAGTGTCTGGTTTCATTTGCCCAACCTTATGTTTGCAAGGTTTATCCATACAGTCGCATGCAGTTGCAAATTTTTTTTTTTTTTTTTTTTTTTTCTGAGATGGAATCTCACTCTTGTTGCCCAAGCTGGAGTGCAGCTGGGTGATGTTGGCTCACTGCAACCTCTGCCTCCCAGGTTCAAGTAATAATCCTGCCTCAGCCTCCTAAGTAGCTGGGATTACAGGCACACATTACCATGCCTGGCTAATTTTTTGTATTTTTAGTAGAAACAGGGTTTTACCACATTAGCCAGGCTAGTCTCAAACTCCTGACGTCAGGTGATCCAACTGCCTTGGCCTCCCAAAGTGCTGGGATTACAGGCATGAGCCACTGCGCCCGGCCTAGATTGGTTATTCTTATTACTGCCTGGTATTCCATCGTGTGCGTATCTTCGGATGTGTTTTACAAAATACAATGTGAGAGATACAATATGTTTGAGCTGTATATCTTTTCTTGTCTATTTTTTTTTTTACTTCTACATATGCAGATGTATTCATTAATGATATATAAAATTGTTCTGTGGGATTTGAATTTTTCATAAATAGTTCCTTACCATTCATACCATTCAACAGCAAGCTTTTCTTCCCTCAACATTGTGTCATAAATGTGTTTCCGCTTTGATAGATGCATACCTAGTCCATTTTAACTTCTGAAGAGTGGCCCAATTAATATACCACATTTTCAAATGTGTATCTTATTGATAGCCACTTAGGTTATATCTTCCTTGTGCACATGCATAAGAGGTCCCCCGCTGCATACCTGGAAGTATGATTGCATCTTTACCACATTGTGCCAAAGTGCTTTCAAAGCAGGTGTAGCAAAAAGCCATAAGAGCTCTCACTGCTCCACACACTTGCCAACACTTGAAGTTGTCAGATTGCTATTTGTTTGCTTGTGGATTGTTGGGTTTTGTCAGTTTTCTGAGAGTGAAATGGTGTTTCTCTGATTACTAGAAATGTGGAGCTTGAGCATCATGGTCCTTTCTTGGTCACTTCACTTCTGTTTCTCTACAAGCCTTTTCTTTTCCACACTCAGCTCCCTTCTCTACTCTCCCTTGGAATTTTGCAGGTGGCAACACAGATTGTTATCTCTTTCTGTCTTCTGATAATGAAAGGAGGCTGCTGCCCAATTCAATGCTATTCCATTAAATGATAATCTGTTCACATCTTTTCTTTATTATCTCCGGGAACATGCTTCTGTTTTAACCTCTCTTCTCCCATCAGCATTTTTTCTCTCTTGGTCCTTTCCTATTTGCAAAACAAAACAAAACCCTTCAAATGTCTTCTATCCTATATATCTTTTTTCCTTTATTCAGCATCCTAATTAAATGTCTAAACTGCTCATCTCTTATCCACCATCAAACTTCTTAGAAAACTTAGTTTTTGTTCTCATATCCTGATGTCTCACTATAGTTGGATTCAACTATTCCACTGCCATGGACATCAAGATTATCAATGACATCTTAATTTCATGACTCACTTTATTGTCTTCATCTTATTTCACTTCCACAGACTTTATGCCTGTACTCTCACACTTCCTTCCTTCAGTAAATTATCTGTGTGCTTTTATTTCTCTGGGTCTTCGCATGTCCACAACTTGGTAAAATCTTCCCTCCTCTCAACCTTGGAACTAGTGGTTCTTTCTTCTGAGCTTCCATAGAACTTTGTCTATATATATATATATATATATATGCACATATATATATACACACACACATATATATACACATATATATGTATACATATATATACACATATACATATATACACACATATATACATATATGTATACATATATACACATATACATATATACATATATATGTATACATATATATACACATATACATATATACACATATACATATATATGTGTACATATATACACATATACATATATATGTGTACATATATACACATATACATATATGTATACATATATACACATATACACATATATACGTATACATATATACACATATACACATATATACGTATACATATATACAGATATACACATATGTACGTATACATATATACACATATACACATATGTACGTATACATATATACACATATACACATATATACGTATACATATATACATATATACACATATATACGTACACATATTTATACATATATACATATATATACATATATACACACACACATATATATACATTCAACTTTGTATTATTATTATATTTATCCATAATAAGAGAGATTCTAGAGGATTTATATTTCTGCATCCCCAGTGCTTAACACAGATTCTTGGAAAATGTTTGTGGCATGAATAAATAAATTGGGCAAGGATTTCTGTGGAGTCCCTTCCAGTTCTAACATAGCGGTTCAGAGTCTGTGATGATGAAGAAAGGTCCTCTTTCCTCCTGCACTGACTCCCCTTATCCATCTGCACAAATGGCCTACTCCCTGCTAGAGAAGTCATATGCCAGAATCCAAGGAGTTCTATACTGGTCTGAACAAAATTTCTGTCACAAGTTGAGGAAAAGCAGCGTGGATGGAGGAGTTAGTCATACTGAACTCTCCCATGCTGTTAGGGCTGGGGTCAGCAGAGGATCAGATGAAGCCCAGAGTGGAATTCTGTTTCTTTCCTTTCATCTCCCAAACCTCAAGCACAGAGAAAAGAAAAGCAGGAAGGGAGGGAGTAGAAAGGGGAGAGTATGTGAATGAATAAGAAGAAAACAAGTGTTCACAAGGGGATGTTAAGAAGGGGAGGATAATCACAAGGATTTTTAGCCCACTCAGAAGAGCAGAGATAAAATTAAGTCTTATACAAGAGACATAGACTTTGATTTAGATCACCTAAATCTGCCCAACTCTATGACTGCTGGGATTCCCAAGGTGGTTTTAAGCTGTCACAGAATGACTTTATTTTGCTTCCAGTGGTTCCTAGAACTCTGCAGCAATTCCTAATAAATGTTTTCAATGCATTTACTCATGGCAAAGGGCACCATTGTCATATTACTTGGCCCAATTTTGCCATGTCAGGTGTATGAGTATATCCTGCCTCCATCACTGTGTCCATTGCAGGGAGAAGAATTCAGGCCATTGTGTGGCTTTCCTAGTAAGAAGAAATTGCTGTTTTTCAGAATTATCAGTTGCTAATTTTGTGTAAAATTGTACGCTGCTAACTTGTGCATATAAAAATGGCTCTTCAGTATATTAGCATTGTTTTTTAAAGATCACTCTTTTCCATGTATGTTAAAGAATGCTTACCTTAAAAAAAAAAAAAAATTAGATTGGCCAGGCACAGTGTCTCACGCCTGTAATCCCAGCACTTTGGAAGGCCAAGGCGGGTGGATTACGAGGTCAGGAGATCGAGACCATCCTGGCTAACACGGTGAAACCCCGTCTCTACTAAAAATACAAAAATTAGCCAGGCGTGGTGGCGGGTGCCTGTAGTCCCAGCTACTCAGCAGGCTGAGGCAGGAGAATGGCGTGAACCCGGGAGGCGGAGCTTGCAGTGAGCAGAGATTGCGCCACTGCACTCCAGCCTGGGTGACAGAGGGAGACTCTGTCTCAGAAAGAAAAAACAAAATTAGATTAATTCAAGGCATAGAGGTTCTGAGAGAGGTGTATGTATCCCATCTGTTCAAATACAGGGGCTAATTGATTTTCCCAAGACCTTGATCCTTGTGTTTAAAGTGATACAATTCACTTCAAAAACCTCATGACTTATTTACACTTCAAAATGATAAAACTTACCTCATCAGTAATCCTAAAAGGCAGTTGAACCTGGTCTGTGACTGAAAAGGCCTCTGTTGCCCATTTCCTCTTTGAGACAGGCAGCTGCTGAACGTGGCCTTCTCACGCCCTCATTTTAGCCTGCTTTCATGATGAAATAACAAATGAAAACAGGCAATTATAATAGCACCTTGCTTCCTAGAGACCAGTGCTTGTGGAAAAATGGCTGTGCTGTATAAATAGTAGGTAGGTTATCTGCTTGCCTACCGTGGTATGGAAGACAAGATTCTCTTAAAGGAGAGAAAAGTGAAATATACCACAAAATAGGAAGAGAATGTGTTCTAGGAATGGATATGTTTAAGGGAATCTGAAAATAGCTGTCTAACAAGTACATTAAAATAAAGATCTTTCCATGCAAAGGTCCAGGCTACCTTTGGTTTAACATACACTTTTTCTAACCACATTGATTCAGCCCTGACCCAAAAGATGAAGTCTAGCTGGTGAATGGTTCTGTGTCACTTGCGAGTCTTCAGGTGGAGACAAGGGGAAGCACTATGAATTTATGAAAGGTGACAAGATTCTTGCCTGAGGCCAATAGTTTCTTAGACTTGTACACATCCAGATAGAAATGTGAGATGGAAAACAGTAGTGTCTCTTACTTCCTAGCGTATTAAGCCTGGAAAAGAAACCGTTTCCTGATGTATCTAGGTAATGTTACCCTTCTGTATTTTTCATTCTCAATCCATTTCATTTGAATTGCTCTGCAAGTCTTTTATTGTAGCCCTTGATAAAGGGCATACATGCCAAGTTAGGTATTTATATATTTTTGATGAGAATATTCTGAGATATATTTATTTTGATCATATATCCAATTCAAATATGGGCACTGTGAAAAGAGAACGCTTTTACACTACTGGAGGGAATGTAAACTAGTACAACCACTATGGAAAACAGTGTGGAGATTCCTTAAATAACTGAAAGCAGAATTACCATTTGATCCAGCAATCCCACTACTGGGTATCTACCCAGAGGAAAAGGAGTCATTATATGAAAGAGACACTTGCACATGCATGTTTATAGCAGCACAATTTGCAATTGCAAAAATATGGAACCAAACTAAATGCCTATCAACCAACAAGTGGATAAAGAAAATGTGGTGTATATATAACCATGGAATACTACTCAGCCATAAAACAAATGAAATAATGACATTCACAGCAACCTGGATTAAGTTAGAGACCATTATTCTAAGTGAAGTAACTCAGGAACGGGAAACCAAATATCTTATGTTCTCACTTTTAAGTAGGAGCTAAGCTATGAAGATGCAAAGGCATAAGAATGATACAATGAACTTTGGGGACTTGGGGGAAGGGTGGGTGGGGGATCAGGGATAAAAGACTACACATTGAGCACAGTGTACACTGCTCAGGTGATGAGTTCACCAAAGTCTCCAAAATCACCACTAACGAACTTATCCATGTAGCCAAAAACCACCTGTTCCCCAAACATTACTGAAATAAAATAAACATTTTTAAATATATATGGGCACTGAATTAGGCTGGGTGATCTCAGTGTGTGATTTGCTCATTATTCATTTATTTATTAACTCAACACATATCTATTATATTGCCTACTAGCCAGGAACTTTGCTAGGAGCTGAGAATTCAAGAGTGAACAAGACATACATATTATGCAATTTCTCTCTCTTTCTCTCTCTACTCTCTCTCATTCTCTTTCTCACTGTCATTCTACCATCTCTCTGTATTTCTGGTTTTATTAAATATCGTCTTCAAAATCATCCAGATGCCCGAGTCAGAATCTGGGAAGCCATCCTAGACTAAAGCTTTCTCCTCCTCTTCATTTCCCTGCAATGAATTCCTTGGTTCATACCCTCTTGGGTTTCTGCCTGGAAAATTGCAATAGGAGGGACACAGGTCTAATAATAGATAGGCAGTGAATATCCTTATTATTTAATATCTTGAGCAACAAATAAATGTTTTACATTTAATATTACAGTTCATCTCCAAATAACCTTATAAGGAAGGGATATTACTGCCTCCATTATACAGATAAGGAAAATAAAGCTCAGGGTGGTTACATAAGCTGCTCTGGGCCTTCAAGTTAATAAGTACAATAACCTTGGTTTGGATGCAAGATAGTTGGACTCCAAAGTCTGTGTTCGCTCCACTCTGTCACATGCTTTGCATGCAACATGCTATTCCCTGATTGTGTTTCTCACTCATCATGGTTCCCAGGAGAGACCTCTTCACACACACCATTAGCTCATCCCTCTGAGGTGATGTTTTATGGCTAAGGTGAAGCACCACAGTTAGAAGCAGCCATAAAAATAACCTCAAGGTGAAGCACTTAATCTTGGAAGAGTGAATGGTTAGGTCGTAGCCTGGTACTGTTGGGAAACCTCTCATAAAAGCCCCTTATGAATTTTGGTTTCACACAAGGGAGACAATGTTTGTCATCTTTTCGTTTTCTTTGTCTAAAATCTCTTTGGGACTAGAGAAGTATTATTTTATGTTACCTTTTTAGACAAGGCAATGCCTGAAAAGCATATCTACCTTGAATTTAGTGGTAAGAAAACCATTAGGTGATGGTATATCGGGTATGCTTTCAAGTATCCAGATTATATCACCCAATTATATAATAAATATAAAAGCACTTTTAAAACTATAAATAGCCATGTAAATGAAAGGTATTAGTATGTTGGTACATAAACATAGACTTTCACATAGTACTTGATGAGCACTCTTGTTTTGTTGTTGTTTTTCCACTTTTCAGAAGTAAGATGATATCACTTGTAAGTTCCATTGTGTGCTTGTCATTTTGTGTATGTCATGGAGTGATGAGCACTCTTTAAAGAAAGCAAAAACAAACTAATACCACTTGATTATTCTGTTAAAGAGTGAGAGTAATTATTCTTTTAAATTTTCACGTTGAAAAATGCAGCTGTTTGATTTAAAATCCCCACGTTTGTGGGCATATATAATGAATTTCCTAATGTGTTTCATGTTAAATGCACTGGAAGCTGTGGTTTTCCAAGAATTGAGATGGTTCTTCCAGTAAGTTCCAGTGAGGAAAGATAAGACTTGACATCAAAGCGCTGATGTGTTTACATACATTGCTGAATGTGACGGGGAAATAATCACAGAAGGTGGACACCTTTGTGTATTGTAAAATTTTAAATGGCAATTGCAAAACTGAGCGACATATCAACAATTGAAAACTCTTAAAGAGGTAGTTTTGTGTTCTGCAAGTGTAGATTTCATTACTGCTTCCTTTGAAGTAAAAATCTCATCTCTTTGTAACTAGGATAGGTTTTGAAGAAACAAAACTTCAAGAGCTTTGGATGGGCAATAAAAAAATGTTGTAATCTCCTACAGGAGAGATGTGATTTATAGGGCAATGTATTTTTTATGACACATTGATGTTTGCAACAGACCAGGCCAGTAAGTAAGAAGTTCAGATTTAAAAGGAAAGAGTGGTGACATAACTTTCCTTTACAGGTGTCATTTGGCTTAAAACAACCTTTGCTCACCCAGTGACTGAATCATTTTGGATCTGTACAAGTGGGGTTTGTGTAACAATTGTTACTTCTTCCATCTATGTGCAGGAGCCGGCATCTCACTGCCAAGATGGTATTTGATGAAATAGGAATAAAATGATCTGTGCATGTGTGTGTTTGACAGTGGCCTTAAACCAGTCTTGGGGGTCTCAACCACCTAGGTCTCTGCCGTGGGATACTCACTTTAAGAAGAGGCAGCAGAAAATAATGGTTAATAGCATGCGTTATGGAGTCTGACAAACCTGGGTTCAAAAGCCACTTTTGCCTTATATGTACTGTATTATATGGCCTTGGGCAAGTCCCTTACTTAATATTTCTGTACCTCAGTTAACTCACATGTAAAATGGGGATAAGAAAGCCACTTCAGAAGATGATTTTGTGGATTGAGTAATGCCATATGCTTTAAATGCTTAGCCCAATGTCCAGTGCCTAGGAAGTAATCAGTTAAGCTTTACATTATTTTTTAGTCATTTACAAAATATTTATTATCCACCATGAACCGAACAAAATAGAAATGTAGTTTGTATGTGTATATCTTCCAGGAATGAAGCATGGCCCGATACCGCCTCCGTATTATATGGAAATGTATAATTAGAGTTTTTAAGCATTTTTTAACCACCAGCACATTAGCAAACAACAAACACTATTGCACGGTGCAGAGTTTGTTTACTTGGCAAAATGTAGATAATGCAGCTGCTTCACACAACAGTCAAGGGGTAGGGGGTGCTGACTGCAGAAAAAATTCAGCCCTAGGTCTATATTTAGTTAGAATGTGACATCATTTTAAAACTTGAATTATTTAAACCATACATTTTAAATGTTTGTTATTTAAGAAAACTTGAGAAATCAAGTAAATGTCCCCATTCTTCCTAACTGCATTTAACCAAATAGAACTTAAAACAGAAAGGGCTATAAGGTAATTAATTTCAAAATCCATAACATCTATATCATGACATGGCTATCTGGGTCAAAATCTATTTCCTGGAACATAATAACCATATGCTATAAAATACAATTTATATAACAGCATAGGCCAATAAGGTGAGTCTCCATGCTGTCCACAGACATTAGCGTTATGAAAGGGTTCCCTTTCATAACTATGGCAATTACACAGTTAGTGAAATACCATTAAGCATATCTTTTCTTGTGTAGTTATGGCTGTGTCTATATGACACTGAACATCTGTATGAAAATCAAAAATTTCAATCAACCCTCCAGATGTCCCCAAATATCAATATGTCTGGCTTATGAAGAAAGCAGCTGGACTTAAGTTTTTCATTTCATTTTCTTCCAGGCATTGGTCTCTTATAGACACAAATCTGTTTTTGAGTTCTTTCCTACCAATCACCGTTGGGATTATAACCAAATTACTAAAAACCAAAAAGGTGTGTCATAATAAATATTTTTCTCCTGTTGAAGGATGCAATTCACCAAAAATCTGCTAGGTCATACATGGATGCAAGTTGTTAAGAATGTGGCAGTGAAAAACTTAACACAATTAAGAGCATGGAAGTAATTTGGCTCTAGAAATAAAATGTTCCCTATGTTCATATTTATAGAAAGCATATGATCTGATATGGGTACATTCAGGTTTTCTAAAGACAGAGGCAGGCCGGGCATGGTGGCTCATGCCGATAATCCCAGCACTTTGGGAGACCAAGGTGGGTGGATCGCCTGAGATCAGGAGTTCGAGACCAGCCTGGCCAATATGGTGAAACCCCATCTCTACTAAAAATACAAAAATTAACCGGGTATGGTGGCAGGTGCCCGTAATCCCAGCTACTCAGGAGGCTGAGGCATGAGAATTGCTTGAACCTGGAAGGCAGAGGTTTCAGTGAGCTGAGATCCCACCATTGCACTCCAGCCTGGGTGACAAGAGCGAGACTTGGTCTAAATGGAAAGACACATGTATTGGCATCAGAAAATCTTGAACATGAGCTCAGATTCTGTCCTTTACTTGTGGCATTGTGAGCCTTGATTTCTTCTCTGGTAACCAATCATCTTAGTTTGCCAGAGACTTTCCCAGTTTTATCCTCAAACATCCCATGCCCTGAGAAACCCCTCAGTCCCAGGAAAATGGATGATTGGTCACCCTAATCCTCATCTATACAATGAGGGTAATAATAACTTCCTCGCAGAGTTTTACTGCAGAATGGTGAATAAGTAAAGGACATAGCACAGCCAAGAAGAGTAGGGTCTCCAAATGGGAACTATTATCATCATTATCAATCTCATTCACGTTTCCTATTCTGTTTCCTCTCAGAGCACAGGCTCGTCTGTTTCCATTTTATTCAACACAATCAGCACTTCACTTGCACTATCATAGTCATGCTAATTGATTCCATCTCATTCTCAAAAGCACTAAATTTCTACATTGTATTCCCCCTCACTGATGGTCATGAGCTTTACATCATCCTCACTGGAATCCAGGAGATAACTTTTTGTTTCCTACCATGGAGACTTGATATGTTTCTATAATCCAGATGTGTAGTATGTAACCTCCAGTGCCCACAGCAAGCCCGACACATAGTGGGCCCTCCACAGATACTTGTGAAATGAATGAATGGTTCATAAACAAAGAATAGAAAACTACAGGTGAGTTATGGCAAATCAATCGAGTAAACATCAAACTGTAGCCCTTCTCTTTGCTACAAACTCACTTTTCTATTGTGGATTTCAATTTACCTGCTGCAGAAACATTGCTTACTATCTTTTAGAAGTCAGCTGGCTATGTTTCCTTTCCAGAACAGAAACCTTCAGAATAGATAGTCTAGTCTGCTCCCTCCCACTCTCTGGCTCCATAGTGCCTTTTGGTTCTCAAGTCCCTGATTGCTCTTCTGCTATGTTGAGGCCTCCACCAGCCATGTCTAGTCTCATCACTTAGTCCAGCTCTGAACTCAAGGACCATTCTCTTGAATTATTTAGATTTTTCTCTTCACCTTATTCTACATTCTGGGTTGCTCATTTTCCTGTGCCTTCCACTTCAACCAAGTTGTACTCCTGCTTCCAGGCTTCCCAATGCCTGCAGTCTCAGAAGTTAGACTAAATAGCAACAGAATCGAGCATCATCCTTTTCCTTCTTTGTCTTGCAACGCAGGACCCACCTTCTCCCAGTTTTCCCTAATAGGTCTCATCCAATGTTTAACCTGCCATGACAGTGTCAGCATAGCCATTCTCTCAGTGCTGGCTGACGGAATCAGATGGAGCTAGGTTTTGAATAAGTACTGCATTTACTGCAGCATGACATTAAATGACTGTTTTCATATTCCTGAACCTCAATTACTCCTTTGGTAAAATGGGGATAAGAATTGTACTTGTGATAAAATAGGAATAAGAATTACGGAAAATAAATGAGGTCACATAAAGCTTGCCCATGAAAATTCATTCACTCCCATTCGTCCCAATACTCTTATCATTTCTAAGAGTGTCTATCTTCACTTTCTTAAAATTCTGTGGGAGAAAATAATTGTGAAGATTCTTGAATGTATATCCCCAAATATTTTGCTCTGTCTTTGGTGGGCTCTAATATCCATTACTGGACCGGCTCCAGAAGGGATACAGAGGTCCACTCTGTTAGATCTGGGTTGGGAATGGGATTAGGACCAAAGCATTCAGGTGGTGCAAGTGATTTTAAAAATGAAAATACAAGACCTATATAAAAGAAAGTCCTCAATGGGGTCTCTTCAGAAGCACAAGGGAGAAAGAGGAAAGCTTACTCTCCTGACCTCTCACCTCAGCGTTTTTCTTCCTTCCACTTTCAAGCAGTGAATAATCAATATGTCAGAGTGCATTTAGATCTAAATCCAATTAAGTTTGACCTTAGGGATAGTTACTGATAGTTACCAGCACGTGTGTGTTTGGGAGAAATTGTCATCTGTGCCCTTTGTTCAATTTTCAGATTACCCAAGTTTATGGTCCTGACTGATTAACAACACTGGCCAATGAATGTCTAAGGAGAACAGCTGCTGGCTTAAGTGTCTAGGCATTTGTGCTGAAAAGGATTTTAAGAAAGAAATCACCCCTCTCTCCTGACTCCACACAGAACAAATCTAGGAGTTGAAAATATTCTATAGCTTTCATCTAGACCCTTATGATCATTGCTATCATAGTTGTTAGCCCATGGTTAACATTATTTAACCACCGTGGCCGTTGGTATCATCGTTTGTGCAGTGCTCTGCAAGATTGTTGTGAGAATTAGAATTAATATATGTAATCCAATTGGCACAATACCTGACACATAGTAGATGCTCAATTAGTGATACTGATTATTAATATAATTGATATTATTAAGGCATTTGACAGGAATTTCAAACATCCGACCAGTATTCACTGTGGGGGAAAAAATGGGTGTGTGGGCATGCAATGTATGTGCAAGTGTGCATGTATGATTTTGACCAATTTTCACATGTATCCTCCATTAATAGTGCCTATTATTTTATTATTTTAGATTGACTTCAGAAGTCATGCTCTAAAATACCTTTTTTTTTTTTTTTTTTTTTGAGACAGAGCCTTGCTCTGTCACCGAGGCTGGAGTGCAGTGGTGTGATCTCAGCTTACTGCAACCTCCACCTCCTGGCTTCACCTGATTCTCCTGCCTCAGCCTCCTGAGTAGTTGAGACTGCAGGCACCCACCACCATGCTCGGCTAATTTTTATATTTTTAGTAGAGGCGGAGTTTCACTATGTTGGCCAGGCTGGTCTCAAACTCCTGGACTCAAATGATCCACCCACCTCAGCCTCCCAAAGGCTGGGATTACAGGCATGAGCCACCACACATGACCCTTTAAAATATCTTAATCACAGTCCCTCAGTTTGGTTTCTGTTGGCCATAGGAGGAGAAAGATGCTACAAATGTGAGTAGCTATAAAGGTTCTGAACCTGTAAAGATTCTGGTTCTCTGCTAGGTACTTTTCACACATGTTCTCATCTATTTCTCTACTTTCGTGAGGATCAGAAGACCTGGCTTCTGGTCTCAGCTTTCCCTGCCTACAAAACTGTGGTCTACAACAAATTACTTCACCACTTGGATCTGTAATTTTGCAATCTGCAAAACAAGAAGATTGGATTGGACCATTTTTAAGATCCTTTCCAAAGCTCTAACTTTAAAGTGAGATACTATAAGATCAATATAAAAATAAATCTAATCCAGGAGAAATGAAATGAAAGGGACGCCGCTCTGTTTTTAGTCAATGAGTCAACGGTATTTCTTTGGGTGTTCATTCTTCTACATGCTATAAGGGGAAAAAGGAAAAAGGAGAAGACCCTGTTGGTTCTTGCTCTAACATACTTTTTCCAGACTGCTTTTATCTGCACTCTGGTTGACTTCTGAGGCATGATCCTCAGGACTCCAGAGCTCTTCTCTTCTCCACTTAGTTTTCTACCAGCCTGTTTGACAACAGTCAGCCCAATCCCACCCTGCAGGATAAAACATGGTTCTTGGTGAGAAAGCTAAATGGCACCTTCCTTCTGCTTTCCTTCCTCTGAGTAAGAAGAGAGGAAGAAGAATGTCTAGAAAGGTAACTGAGGCTCTCTCTCCATTACAGGAATGACCAAATTGCTGCAGAGAAAACTATGGCTGGATGAGTTTTTAGATCTCTGTGACTGTAATTTTTTTTCTCCACTGTTTCTTCCATTCGCTGGTCAGTTGTGTTTGTCCTTAAAATGCAGGTCTTAAAAGCTTTTAAAAACTCTGTCTCCAACGGCCCCACCTCTCACTCTTTCCACTATACTATGCTTCCACACTTTTAGAAAAGCACGTACATTGGATTACGGTTAGTTTTCTGTATGCCTGTCTTTTACTTAAACTTATACCACTGTAAATATATCAGTACATTGTGATGTATAGTTAAGCCCTTCCATTGTCTTGTACAGAAAGAACGGTATACTACATTGTAATTATTTACAGAAATCTTGTAAAAGGAAGATATTCTCATGTTTGAGAGGAAAAATGTACGTAACTTGAATAAAGCCTAATATGTCTGACCTAACCAAATGGATATATTAGAAGTGAGTTCTTTACAAAAATATTCATGGAAAACTTCTTTTAAGACTAAATTTTCCTACTGCTTATTAATGGGAATTTATAAAGATCTGACTGATATACAACTTTTTAGTAATATTATCTGTCACTAGACTGTTAGCTCTGTGAGACCAGGGAATAAATACATTTGATTTCTTTTCCATTGTATCCACAGTGCCTGGAATGCAGTAAGTGCTTAATAAATATTATAGGCAGAATGTATAAATGACAGAAGAAATGAAGAATTAAAAATCCCTGCTGCATATCAGAAATTACCTTTGAGGCCAGGCACAGTGGCTCACACCTATAATTCTAGCACTTTGGGAGGCCGAGATGGGTGGATTACTTAAGCTCAGGAGTTCGAGACCAGCTTGAGGAACATGGCAAAACCCCGTCTCTACAAAAAATATATACATATATTTTTAATAAGCCAGGCATGGTAGTGTGCCTGTGGGAGGATGGCTTGAGCCCAGGAAGTTGAGGCTGCTGTGAGCCAAGATTGCACCACTGCACTCCAGCCTGGATGACAGAGTCAGACCGTGTCTGGAGAAATAAAAAAGAAAATACCGTAGAGATAATATTATAGGCAAATGAAACCAACTACATTTAAATATTTTAATTCTCTTTATTTGTGCTTGGATAAATGTGTTGTTATACATATGAATAATCACTTCTTGCTCGTGCTCTAGGTTGAGGAATAACACCATGAGTTGGCAAAGGGAAAAAAAAAAGTGCAGTATACCTGGTCTATTTGCTTGTTTGCTTGTCTTTGCAGTAATGTAATGTTATTTCATTACTCCCAATAGGCACCCTCAGATTAAACAGTAATAGTTAGCTCTGAACATTTAGAATTTTACTCAGTAAAAATAATGGCGTTAAAATCAGTAAGCAGGAGTTGATTGTATGCTAAGCAGGAGTTGATTGTATGCTGTGCTTCATCATCATCTTCATGAAGAAAGAGAAAAGGTAGAAGCAAGTGCCTGTAGATTTCCACAGGTAACACTAAGGGAGGATGCGCCAGACCTAGAATTGAAGGCTTCTTCAGAAAAACCACCTTGAGAGAGGATCTAAAATCCCTTCTTATCTCTCAGACACTTGCCATTTATATGCTGTTTATTCAGTGATTATAAACCTGGCTACCCTTCCAGCTTATATCAAATATCACCAGGTGAATTATTGACAGAATATATTGTGGGTTTTCTCAGAGCTATGAGTGAGAAAAAATGCCACCTTTGTTTCTTATGGTTTAGCTACTTTTCACCCAGGAATCCCTGAGCTGTTATTTGAAAGGCTACACTTCAGACGCCACAGCAAACATAGGATGTATGTTTTTCTGTAAACAGGGTAACAAGCAGATTGTTGAAATGTTTAAATGGAAAACTCTGACTTAAGGAGTCAGGGAGAGAGACCAAAAAGGCTCACTTTCTGCCAAGAGGTTGCTCCTCTTCTGTGAACTGGAAGGATCACTCTTCTCTCCTTACACATTTTACTGTACCTAGAAACTTGCGGGGTGCTTAGAGCAGTCTCAGGAAATGGATGGCTGGACACTTGGCTTCCAGATTTGGTCCCGCCTCTCTCCGTCTGTGTTTCTATGAGCTAAGTTGAGGCAAACTCTAATGAGCTTTCCCAATGTAAGGTTGTCATGCCAAATTGAAAGCAGTTAGCAGGAACTCTAAGATCTGGGATTCTGTTTCAAATCATTAAAATTAAATAGTATTCTTCCCTCCAAAACGTTTAAGATGTTTTGATAAATCTATAATTCACAATTGGGATAGGGAGTAGACATTAATCATAAAGGGACCTCTAATACTAAAATAACAACCAGGGCTCACTGCCACTGGCCAATGAGCTCCATGATGATGGGCCAGTGACCTGACTGTGTCTTTGTTTTCTCATCATTGTGCTTCTAGTGTTTTGCAGTGCCTACCAAGCTCAGTGGACATTTGAGTAAATGCATGAAGAAAAGTATGAATGAATGAATGAAAAAGTGAATGCAGAGCCAAGCCTATTGGGCCCAATCACATTGTGTGGTCAGTACTCATTACTGACCCTCTCCACTAATGCTCAGCACATTTATTTTCTGTGAAACCAGGATAACAGGAACAACAAAATACCTTTGAAGGAGATTTCCCATAGTGTCTCGATCACCCATCTCTCAGCTAACAGATCTCATTTTCCTGAGCTCATGCTGGGCCCAGGAAAAGACAACATATGCCTGTAGATACTCGGGGACCCAAGACTCTGTCTGGAATACAGAAAGGTGTACTGTTTAAAGGAAGTCTGAATGCATGTAACTTAGGCCTACTATTCCATTCTCACCCAGGGTAAAATAAGTGTTCCACAGTATCAACAGAGTAAAAGTTCATGTTACTGACCAGGAAAGCCTGGTGAACACAGAAGTGCAATCAACTGTAGCTTGGTTGAGGTGTAGGACTGACATCTAATGAGAGTCACCAGGGTATAGCTATGGCCATTCTTTCTTATGCTATGCACCCCAAAAGGGATTATAAAGCACAGATAATTAAATCAGCAGAGGCTGGGTGTGATAACTCATGCCTGTAATCCCTTCCCAATAACTTTGGGAGGCCAAAGTGGGAGAATTGCTTGAGTCCAGGCATTCAAGACCAGCAGGGCAAGACCTCGTCTCTTCTAAAAATAAAAATAAAAAATAAGTTATCTGGGCATGGTAGCATGCGCCTGTAATTCCAGCTACTCAGGAGGCTGAGGTGGGAGGACTGCTTGAGCCTGGGAGTTCGAGACCACAGTGAGCTACTGATCACACTACTGCCCTCCAGGCTAGGCTACACAGTGAGACTCTGTCTCAAAAGAAAACAAAAACAAAAACAGAAAACAAAAAAACAAGAAACAAAAAAAGAAAGAAGAATCAGAGCACTTCTGTTGATAATCAACAGAGCACTTCTCTTTTCTCCTTAAGCGTAACCACCCCTTCTTATTTACTTTTCTTCTTCCATTTTTGTTCCCCACCATCCCCCACCTTAGCCTCACTTACTGGTTCTGTCTCTTTAATTTGTCTGGCTAGTTACAGAGGCAGCTGAGAGCACAATGGGTACAGTAGTCATTTTATTTCCCTCCAAGTATTGTCTGTGCCCAGAATGTAGAATTACACAGAAGGACATGTTGTGGACCAATTCCCCTGCTTTGCAATTTCCTACAAATGATCCAGCTACTGAGAACACTAAGACACAGTGTTTCATACAGTTCCTTCAGATGACTTCCTGAGAAATAAGTAATATTTGGCAATGTAAACTATTATCTTCCAGTAGGATTAATACAAACCACTTCTAAGGGCTGTAAAGCACTTTATCTTCAAACTCAATTATATAAAGTATATACTTGAGGGTAGCATGACAACCTCCTTAAGACTAGGATTGTCAACAGCCAAGGAAAGAGTCAACCCTCTTTCTTTCCATGCTATTTCAAGTGGGTCATAAGCAACACTTTCCTAGGGTTATGTCTGTAGACACCTTGATTTCTACCCAGCATCCTTCGTGGGCTTCATGTTTAAGAAAGGGAGAATTGGATTGTCTGAGAAGAGCCACAGACAATTGTTTGTAGTGTTTAAATGGGAAAGGGCCAAAGGATGAAATCATGACTCTGGTAACTTTGTGTATTGGCCTCTTTCATTTATGAGTGTAAAATGTCACTGAGGGTTATCATTCTTAGAAAATGTTGCTGAAAAATGTGTCAAGTTTAACAGAGATCTGAAAGTTCTTTTGCATTTTTTTCCTGATAAACTTCCATCATTTTGTAAATAGAAGCAAATATGAACTTTTATAAGTTGACCTATTGCCAGAAAATAAGAAACATCAAAGACCAAAATAACAAAAAGATAATATGCTCACTAAAATATTAGAATCTATTTATTTTTAATAATTTATTGTTGCTCTGAATTCCTTTACAGTGCGAAAGTAAACTGTCACTATAAAAGTCCCCTAGATGTTGGTGTCTCATAAAATTCTAAACACAGCTAAAAATGAGGTGTTTACCTATTTAGGTAGATTAAACAATGCTTAATAAACTATTAATTTGACATAGACATTATCCCGGGTTATTCATGTTGGAGTTTTTGGAATAAAGCCCAGATTATTTTTCTTCTTCTAATTTGGCTCATACAAATGATTTAAAACGTAAAACAGTCTGGGTGCGGTGGCTCACGCCTGTAATCCCAGCATTTTGGGAGGCCGAGACGGGTGGATCACGAGGTCAGGAGATCAAGACCATCCTGGCCAACATAGCGAAACCCCATCTCTAGTAAAAATAGAAAAATTAGCTGGACATGGTGGCACTTGCCTATAGTCCCAGCTACTTGGGAGGCTGAGGCAGGAGAAGCGCTTGAACCCGGGAGGCGGATGTTGCTGTGAGCTGAGATCGCGCCACTGCAGTCCAGCCTGGGGGACAGAGAGAGACTTCCTCTTTTAAAAAAAAAAAAAAAAAAAGAAAAGAAAAGAAAAGAAAAACAGGGTGGTAAAGGAAAGGGCCAAGGAGGATACATTTTAAAGGACATATTTGAAACACAATTTACTTTCACTAATATCAGACCATGGTCTTGAATTGTGTAACTTGTAAAGACATTTGCAAACATACTTGCATTTTTAATTCAAATATGGAAAACAAGTTCTTATTTGCAAAGGGTACCTGGTCACTTGGTAAAGTTTTACTGCAGTCATAAAGAACATTAAATGTGCTGAGTTATTTTTGCAAGTAAATTTCCCAGATTTAAATGATCAGAGTATACTAACTTAGACTTACAAACCTATGAATTCTTCTTGAATAGATTTCTGCCAGGAGCAAATAATGAAACTTTTAACCAGGAAATGACGAAGCTCCAAATTCTTCTGAGGATACTGTAGTGAAGTGATTATCCTGGAATATTATAGTGCATGAGCATTACAAAGGAGGTTTATAGGCACGTGGAGTTTTCAGAACTCACGACATTTTTTTCCCACAGAAAATCACATTCCTGGTCTATTTCCAGTGTTTAAAAGGAAAGGTAAACTGACATTTAGCAGATTACAGGCTTTTCATCAGCTTATTTGGTTTGATGACTATTCCTAATATATACCTCAAGTGTAGTATTTAAAAAAAAACAGTCTGAGTGAATTTTTTCAGCTATGTCTCATGAGCTGTTTAAATAACAACAACAACAACAACACACATACACACACACACACACACACACACACACACACTCACTCAGGCTCTCTTGGTTTGGATTAACCTGGTACAGAATATTAGAACAAAACTGATGGAAACACAAAATCAGGCCAATTCTGTGCTCTGCTATCTTAATAATATGCTCACTTACTGATGTATTGAAAAGCAGAGCTTTATCAGTTAGGATATGATAAGATCTAAGTAAGAGAAAAATCCCACAAAAAATGTTACTTAATAAAGACACTATGTTATAAGAAATTCAGGCATAGGGCTACAGGATTGGTGAATTCAGTGGCTCGGCATCATGAAGAATATTTGTGTGTGTCTTTTTCCATCTTTCCATGTCACAAAACAACTGTAAGAAGTGGATCTGTTTTTCCTCCTTCATGAGGAAAGCAGGGGTCAGAGAAGTTAAGGCACATGCACAAAGCTACTCAGTTAAGTAGCTGAGCCAGGATTTCAGCCCGCTCTGGCTAAGTCTAAAGCTTGTTCCTCTAACCACTCTAAAATCCCGAAATATTATACATTGTACATGTTTAGCATTATCTAAGGACAAAGGTGGTGCTTATTATTGAGCATAATAATATACAAGAGCATCCATACAACTAAATCTGCTTATCACTGTCAACTCCCTGTCTCTGCTGTATTCTTTTGTAAATATTCATTGAGATGTTTACCTTATGCTTGAAATAAGGTTATAAATAGTTGTAATTTCTTAGGTATCGGATGAACTGAAGCACAAAGGAACCAAACAAAGAATTCCTAATGTTATTCTGCTAGTCTTGAGTTAAGTGTATTGTGATTATACTAGAATTTCCTGGTTTGTAGCTGGGACTACAGGAATGTGCCACAATGTCTGGCTAATTAAAAAAAATTATTTTTGTAGAGATCACTCTCATTCTGTTGCCCAGGCTCCCGAACTCCTGGGCTCAAGGGATCCTCCTACCTCTGCCTCCCAAAGTGCTGAAATTGTAGGCATGGGCTACCACGCCTGTCCTAGAACTTCCGGAGAGCTTTCTCATCACCATGAGAAAGAGCTAGAGTGATAAGCAATTATGTTATTTATCATAATTAACTTTAACATATCAGTGATTGTCGGTCTATTCTTTCATTTAATCATCCCCAAAACTCTAAAGGGGGATTAGTTTTATCTCCATTTTATAAATGGGTGACTCTCTTTAATGCATCCATGTATGGTTGTGCAGGTTGAAGACTCTACCACTGATGAGCACAGCCCTATATTTTTGACTTCTCTCGTATGCCTCCCTTGCTCCACCTGAGTGAATCTCCTCTGCATCCACTAGAAAAATGTTCTTCATTTTTCTGTCTTGAAAGTTTCATTGGAACTACCAACTTAGGTCAGAACAAATATCTAGACATTGTCTCACACTTTATCCAACATTTCCTAGGAGCCAGGCTCTGCATGGTGGTTTCAAGTAAGTGATTTGCCATGGTCTGCACAATCACAGTATGAAACAAATATAATTATCTCTCTTTTGCAGATAAAGAAACAGGACTCGAGGTTTTAACAGCTCATTCCATGACATGCAGCTATTAACAGAATTAGGGATTATGTTCTCTCAACTCCAATGCAATTTCCATTATGATAAATTAGGGAAGAGATAAGAGTCATTAGGAGAACAAGGTAACCAAGTACTCGGCTGGCCAGAGGCACTGAGGAGATTGAGATGAGGGTGAAGAGTATGAGATGCTCAGGGGAGGCGCAGAGTAAAGAGAAGGAACAATATTGGGAAGGCCAATGACAGACCTTTCCCAGTCATTTGTTTTTGCCAGAATTAGACTCTGCAACTAGGCCACTTTCCTGTCTCTCTCAGGTTCATTTGGTGATACCCATGTTGGGAAATTGCAAAAAAAAAAGTCCATTCAACTGTAATCACACTTGATGAACATCTACAAGGAACAAAGAATGTCCTCGTCTATCTTGGTTTGAAAAGAAAAATAAAATCTGAGTTTACAGTTGAAGGGTGTATATTTGGCAGAGTCACCACGCAAGTTATGGGCAAGTCACTGAACCATGGGCCATCAGTTTCATCACCGTTAAATGTGGGTAGTAAAATGAAACTATTCATAATGGCTGGGAATTTTTATTCATTCACATGTGGGGACAATGTAGAAATGCCCAAGGCAAACAAGTGTTACATTGTTTTATTAAATTTTTACCCTAAGTTCAAAAGTTATATATTAATCATCTTTTAGATGTAGTTTTGCCCCTCAAAGTCTGGAAGGACACGAGTGTTCTGTCCAGTATGATAGAGACTCCGTATTACGTTTTAATGACCAGGTGCACACACATAGTCTAGAAAATGGTGTACAAATGCACCATTACTATTCACATGGGGTAGCCTGTCAGTTAATATGGAGTCTACCCCCAATGGCCTCCAGGAGACTATTTGGTGTCTTACCTCCCTCTCTTCATTTCCTGTCACTCATATTTCTCTGCAGGGTTGTAGACCTACGTGCCTGACACCAACGAGACCTAGTCCCCCAATGCTTTCGTTCTTTAAAATCAACCACTTATATAACAAGGAAACTCTCTTTTTGTCACCATTGATTGAAGCTCAGAGTATAATTTCCAGCCTTCACTAAAATGAAATAGATGAGAGTGAAAAGGAAATTAAAAAAATAAAGAGACAGAGAAAACCATTTATTTAGCACTCATTCAAAAGTCAAAACTTTCCAGCTCTTAGGGAACTTGGTTAAAAAAAATAAAGTTAACACATATTTGTAATTGACCTGTTACGTGCCAGGTATCGTCCTGGAAACTAGGGGTATATGGGAAATCAATCCTCTTCAATCCCTACCCTTGGGGAGCTTATATTCTGATTGGGGAAAAAGAAGATATTAAACAAATAATTAAAACAACCACCAACAACATGACAGCTGGTAATAATCACTCAGAAGAAAAATTAAGCAGGGCAATAGGATAGAGATGAAGGAGTAGTGATATTTCATGCCAACGGGTCAGGGAGTGAGGCCATGTATATAAAGATTCCTTCATTCAATATTTATTGACTGCCTTTGAAGAGCTGGGTACTGTGCAAGACGTAAGATGAATAAGACATGGTCCCTGCCCTCCAGGAGCCGACAGCTCAGTGGAGAGTCTCACCACCTGCTCCATTAGGCAGACAGATTAGAAGTCTCAGGGCATATCGCTGCAGTAACATTGTACACAGTGACCAATTTGAACAGATTGTAAGTATTCCAAAACTCACAGTGGTTTCCATAAAATAATTCTCACTTCAAGTAAACATTTTCAGTTGGTGAGTAAGTCTATTTTCCACCGACAGCACTCATATTTGAGGGCTTTCTTAATGCAATGATGACTTGTTTTTCTAATTGGTTGCCAGGGATTGTTTGGGTCCTTATTGAAATGTACTTGCTTAACTCCTCCAAAGCAACTTGGCTGGTTTCTTCTTGTACTGGCAAATGCCGCCTCCTGTAGTGAAAAATTTGTTCTTTCTGAAAAATTTGGACTGTCCCTGGATGGTTTTTATTACGATTAAAGATAAGAAAGAAAGAATTATAGAATTATTTTTAAAAAGTGATAACAGAACAGACTTTACATCAACAAGATTCACATAAATGTAGGCTACATGCTAGATGATGTGCTATTTTATCCTATTTCTATCATGCTTTGTGCAGATACCTGGCCCAAAATTTTCTCATTCATTGAGAAGACAGAGAAAATTATAATTATGGCCAAAATATGAGCTTGTACACAGCTGTTTTCTTTATTGTGTTTTTAATACAAGCTCCATTTTCCCAGTTTTACACAGGTTTGTAATAATACAATATTGTTAACAAAAAAAAAAAATACTCAATCATGTGAGAGAACAACATTGAGCAGAGAAGTCTTTTGTTTTTCTGAAGACAGAGCCTTTTTGATAGGGGATGGGAGATCATATCACACACAGTTGCTCCAGAGTAACGGAGACAGACTTGCTGATCTCTCTGCTAGCACAAAGATAATCCACTCACTCTACAGGCTCCTTGTTGGCACCTCTTCCTCTTTGCCTTCTCACTGTCAAATTCCTCACCCTTTGCCGTAGAAGACCCAGGAGAGGAAATTATTTTGGTTACGCTGAGACATAAGCACAGGTGGTACCACTTGTTAAAAAATTTCCAGTTTTTGTTGGAGCTATAAGCCTACTTTATAAGGGTCTTGAGCTGTTTGTTCTATCAGAGAAAGGGAAGCAAGAGCTTCTGGCCCTCAAATGTTGATTGATTGCATTGCGGCTGGTTTCCACAGGCTGCTGGCTTGCAGAGGACACATTTCTTCTCAGTGGTGCCCCAGTACAACGGTGCCAATCTGAATTACATACTGGCTACAGCCAAATATCTTCATTTCCTTTCTGCTTCAAACAGTGGATTTGGGCAGTTCTTTTTATCCTGTTTCGGAGAAATGTCACACGAAATTTTGAATTAAGTTAAGCTATTCTTATTATTATTGCTGTACCAAGGTAAAATCAATTTGTCATAAATTTTGTCTTTTGCCTACATGTTGGAGTCTTTCTCATTGGTAAAGTTTTCACTCTTATCATGGCCTTTTACATAGCAGCTCCCACTGCTATGATCATGTCAGCTTTACGGGTAAATGACAGAGAGGAATTTTGCTATCAAAGTTACTTCCAAAGGTCATGAAAAGTCAATCACTGGATAAGATCAAGAACTTACTTCTAAATATAAACTCTTCCTCAGCACATGCAAATTATAAAGTCTGCCGAAGTCTAACTCTACCATAAAATTTCCCACAGGAACTCTGTTCCTTCCTAAATATTTCATTTTCTAAAGATGTTACTCAAGGTAAAATTTACTCCATTGAATCTTAAGTAGCTGATTCTAGGGCCTATGTGTATGCCCCACATTTCCTTAGTGATCAGATGCTAACATAAAAGCTTCCACTTTTCAGCTCCGTGAACTTTCATTCACAGAACATACTGCAATTAAGTAGCTTTTTAGAGTAGCCTTCCCAAATAGGAAGGATGTTCCAGTTGTTGGTGGGTTTGGCTTAGGTTATGCAGTTTATTTGTTTGGGCTGTATGTTTTGAACATATGCCCAGGGCTTTTAAAAAGAATGATGAGAACATTTGTACAAATGAAATTGAAAGCAAGGGAGCGGGCATTGCCAATGCTTCAATAATGAACCTAGCAACACGTGTACTTATTTGAAGGTTTAAAAAGTATAAGACAGAAAACAGGGAAAGGAGGGGGCACCTGGTGGTCTCAAACAGGATGTCTGCTTTTTCTTCTTAGCAGGCAGGGAATAAAAGGCATAAAGCCTTTCTACCCTTTTGGATGCCCAAAGATATGGCAAACTGCCTGTGTCCTTTTCCCAATATCTCTTTCACTTTGAAGCGCTATCAGGACAGAGGGTAAAGTTCTGAGAGAGCCAGAGGGGTCATTTAGGTCAGGTGATCTGAGGGTTCCCCCCTTCCTCCTCCTGCAATGCTTCCTTAAGGCCAAAAGAGCCAGCACATCATGGTGTGCTGAACTCCCGTGTGTGTATGTGTGTGTGTGTGTGTGTTCATATCTGTGTCTTATAACCCTGTTTTCTATTGCCTGAGAGGAAAAGTGCCCAACTCTTTGGAACCTCTCTTCTTTTGACAGACAAATTTCCCAGCAACTGTAACCAGAATAGTTGGAGGGTTGTTACACACGAGGGCATTACTAAGGTTGGGGTGGTGAACCAAAAGCATTTGGAAAGTTTGAGAAACGGCAAGATGAGGTGGTTGACACACACTTTCTTTTCCTTTAATTTTGAGGGTTTTTTCCCCGTTGCATCTTCAATTCTAGTCAAGTGTATTTCATTCCAGACATAAAACCAAAATACTCTTCTCTCCAGTCTGTGTGTGGATTAGGAGTAATTATAAGGTTAAAATAACATTGTCTCCTCCCTTAAAATCCGTAGTTTTATTCTACAGAAGATTTTTTTGAGGGGTCTGTTTGACTGTCTTTTTTTCATGTTATATATGAGATGGCATTTCCAAAGTAGCTATTATGCTGTTCTAATATAATTTAAAGGGCAGGGGATAGCTACCTAAGACTGTGTCTTTTACGTTTAAACCTTTTTTTTTTTTTTTAACTGATGAAAAGAGATATATACCAACACAAATAGCTCATGACCAATTCCCTCCCTGAGTATGACAGCTAGAACTAGTGGTTCCCAACTAAATGCTAAAGCCCCTGAAATGTCCCAGCAGGTTGCTGGGTTTGTACTACAATGCTACAATGTCCGGTACAAATTTCATGTAATTACAGCTGACTGTTGAAGGAAGCCTGTGTTCTCTGCAGGCTGTTAGGACCTTAGTTATGGCCAGAAGGGTAGTGGGTAGGATTCAAACCTCCTACCAGTGCCAGCAGCTAGAGGCTTTCTTCAGAGCAGGGACAACTGAATATAAGAATAAACCAGCTGTGCAGAGCAGAATTACATAGCTTCTAGATTTAGGTAAAATGGTGCCACCTGTGATTTTTTTTTTTTTTTTTTTTTCCTTTTAAGAAGTATAGAAGAAAGAAAAAGGCAAATCCTAGAAAAAGGCCGCTAGCTTCTTAGGAAATGCCAGAATCTGCTCACTGGATCATTTTCCTGGTAGCAATAAAACAAATCAATAAATTTGAATTGAGTTATCATGGTGATTTTCAGAATTACCTGAGAAGCTTGCCAACAATTCTGACTCCCGGGAGCTGGCCCAGAGTTTCTGATTCAGGGTCTGGATCAATCAATGAGTCTGGGTCAGCCATAAAATCAGTGTTTTGCCACTTACAAAATTATTAGGAGCCTTAAAAGATATCTCTTAAGGTTCTCTGTGACTTATAAAGTACCATATAAATGTTAGTATTTAACTAATAGAGTGTGGATACTATACCTCTTATTTATTAGGCATTATGTTAACTCTTGGAGAAATCCATGTGTCCTAGTTGTAAATTGATAGCTTTCTATTCTTAGAGTTCACCAAGAATACTTTCTTCTCAAGAAAATGAGTTCCTCAAGCCAAAAGTTACAAGCAATTATCTTTCTCTCTCAGAAGTAGTAGTTTTGTTGTTCCTGATTTAATTCTGAAAATAACACAAAGGCATCAAGAATCAAGACTAGTTTCAATTTGCTTCCAAGGAGGGAGTTTTAATCTTTCCAGTTCTTTCTTTTTTTCTTTCCCTTCTTGTTTTAATCACAGATTTATTTGGGGGTAGGGTGGTTGGAATTTAGGCTAGTTTGATGGCATGGCTTCCTCTTTTAATTGGACTGCAAAGAATAAAAATCATTCAAGGATGTTTGTATTGCATTTGGATAAAAAGAGTTTTCCTTAATATGTGTGCCTTGCTCATAGCCCACATTCTTAGAATGACTTGATAGTGCATAGTTCACATACCTCACATACAGTGGAGGTTTGATTGAATGTGCAGCGGATGAATGGGTATACAAGAAAACTAAGCAATAAGATATGCTGAAAACACCACAGGCATATATACAATTTGGACTGCATTTCATTTGTAGTTACTACTTAAAAATGGAATTCAGCCGAAGGATCATTTCTTTTTCACCTATAAAATAAAAGCACTTTCACAAAGAATCCTAGACCTGGGAGAAAAAAAAGAAACAACTTTAAAGATAATCTAGTCTAGTGGTTTTCAAATTGTGCTCTCTAGAGCTATAAAGCAAAGTTGCTCCAACTTTGGCTAAACATTTGAATCACTGGGAAGATTTTTTAAAATATAGATGCTAGGCTGGGCACAGTGGCTTATGCCTGTAATCCCAGCACTTGGTGAGGCCAAGGCTAGTGGATCACTTGAGGCCAGGATTTCGAGACCAGCCTGGCCAACATAGTGAAACCCCCTTCTCTACTAAAAATAGGAAAAAATTAGTTAGGTGTGGTGGTACACGCCCCTAATCCCAGCTACTCGGGAGGCTGAGGCACGAGAATCGCTTGAACCTAGGAGGCACAGGTTGCAGTAGCTGAGATTGTGCCACTGTACTCCAGCCTAGGCTACAGAGGAAACTCTGTCTCAAAATATAAACAAATAAATGAATTAAAATATAGATGCTAGAGCTTCACTCCCAGAGAATCCAGTTCAGCTAGTACGTGTGGGCTGGGCACATATGTTTTAAAAGTTGGTACAGATTCTAATGCACAAACAGGGTGGTGAACCATCATTCTACGGGTTTGCAAGTCCAAACATTTGGACTCCTGATCTGATAAATACAAGTATGCTCCCTGGAGACAATATGATAGAATATATTAAACTGGAAAAAATGGGATGTGCTTGCGCCCTATAAAGTTTTCATTAAGTTCAACAACAACAATGTAATCTAGAAAAATTCAATTACACAGGGTTCTATTATACACTCTTATGATAGGACATTCTGCAGGTGTACAAGGGATACACAGAAGATTAAGGCCCAGTGTTTTCCATAAAGATTTTACAAGGTTGGCCTATGGCAGAAGCACAGAAAGGAAAAGAGAAAAACAAGTATAAATATAACTTTAATAAAAGGCAGGTGTGCTATGAATGGCACAGGTAAGATTGAATCACAGATGAAATATTATTGCTTTCAGCATTTGCTTTAATTTCTCATCACTACCCAGCACATATCTGAAAACTGAGCAGTTTTGATATCCATCGTCTTAGAACACGACCTGTTTTTTAAGGGAACGGTGGGTGCAAGGATTAAAAAGGAAAAGAAAAAATAAAACAGTTGTCCTGTTCCTTCTTAGCTCCACTTGATTTGAGGTAGGACACTTCCTAGAGCCTGGGACTCACCTAGCAGGAGGTCTCTCTGAGGGAGGAAAAGTAAAAAGCATGAGTGCCGACTGTTCTTTGCAGAACAGTCTGCTTCTAGACTGCTGGACCCTTGTGTCGTTGCCAAGGGGGAGGGCAGAGCAGAACATCTGCCTCACTTGATTTGCTTTTGTGCTTCTCCAGGACAAAGACTTAATAGTCAAGGTCATTTCATCTCCTTGCATAGATAATGAACAAAGCTGAGAGAAGGAAAGAAAGGGAGAAGAACAAAAGGAGAGAAAGAAGAAAGAAGGAAGAAAGAAGAAGGGAGGGAGGGAAGGAGAGATATTAAAAGTGTCTGTCATCTGTTGTTCTTCATATTGGTCTTAACTCAGAATCTTTGGAATTTTTTTGTTCCCTTCCCAAACACAATTATCTGACACAAGAACTCGCAAGATGTGATTAAATAAAGAGGCCTTTCAATATGTGATTAAACATAAGTTTGCAGAAATTCCCACTAACTCCATCTACTCCCCGCGTATAACATTTTGCCACTCCAATTAATGGATCGAACTAGTCATTAAATATATCTTGGAGGTTAGTGCTTTCTATTATCTTTTATCCAATTTCAGTAGAATATTCAGTACAAGAGAGATTCAAAGAATCAGATATTCTAATGGAAGTAGTATTCATATGTGGCAGAGGAATCAGGGAAAAAAAAGACTTGATGAGATGATTCTTAAGGGATAGATAAGTATTCAACATGTAGGTGATCACAAGAAAACTTTCTTCTAGCTGAGTAAGAAATATGGATAGTTTTATCCAGACAATGCTGGAATTTAGGCTATTGGTAGGAAAGAGGTAAAGGTAAGAATGGAAAAATGGGCTCAGGCAGCATTCCATTTGTGGTAGATCTTGAATGCTTGTAGAACATTTGCACTTAGTTATTAAGTATGTACTTAATCATGAACCACTGAGGTTTTTTTTAGCATGGGAGTTACATAATCAACTTGTGTTTTATTAAGGTTAATTGGGCAGCACATTGGGGCATAGATTGGGGCCAATCAGGAAAACAATGGGAGCAGAAGAATATGCAAAAGATTATTATTGTATTAGTCCAGAGAACAGTAGAGATATTTGTGTTAGAAAGGTGGGCTTTTGGTGGTAAGAAAAGGAAAGAAAACATGATCTTAAGAACTGAACACAAATAAATAACCAAGCAGGAATGGTGCTTCTACATTTATAAAACAAGCACTAACATGAATAGACTATGTAAAGTAATCACACAGTTGGGAAAGAATAGTTTTGGTTTGCCTTTTAAATCTCTCCAAGACTTGTTCAGTGTTACTAGTAATTTTGGAGGTGTGGCCAATGAGTTTTGAAAATCAGGATGACTTCCAGTAATATATGTTCCTATAGGAAATAATGTTTACAGGCAAATGAATGCTCTGTTCATCTAAGAATATACCAAGTTAAAAATGAAAATGTCAACACCAGTTAGAAGTATAAAGGATTTTTTGTCCACTGAACTGATCAAATGATTTTGACTTCTTGTAGGAAAGGATGAAACTTTATAATCATTCTCATCAAAAGCTCTGTGGAACTATGAATCCATCCACTTCTGTTAGACTCTATTAATTATTCTTTGTCTGGGACATTTTGGTGTGTGTTGTGATTAGTGAGGCCAAACTCTGACCAAACTCTAGGTCATTGTACCTTTCAGCACAGTCTCAATAAGAGGCAATATTAACGTGACAGCTAACCAGGCCACAGTGGTATCTAAGCACATGCTATCATATTTTGCAGCAGACATTTTTTGAGATCTGCTTATAGTGCAGGTTCTGGGCTTGGTGGTGACGAGAAGAGTGTGAAGATGCTCATAATTTAATAGGGTGAAATTATACACAATAAAAATACAGAGAGATAGGAAAAAAGAAGAAAAGGAAAAGAAGGAGGGCCCAGGAGCAGGGGAAATTCATTCTATTTAGTGGACTATACAGGAGGCTTTATAAAGACAGTGATGCATCATGTAAGATGTGCACCTGACAACCAGTGCATTTCCTCTTTCTCTCTCCCTATTTCTATCCTTCCCTTCCTTGACTTTCTGAAATATTTATGAAGTGCCTATTGTGCTTAAAGCCCTATGGTAGGAGCTCTGGGTTCCAATCAGACATGAATCCTGCTCTCAAACAACTGTGAAAACATTACACTGAGTATGTACACCAAGTAGAAATTAAATGATCCAACACAGATTCTTGTTTTCCGTTGTACTGGTTTCTTGTTGTACTGGCAAATGCTGCCTCCTGTACTGAAAAATTTGTTCTTTCTGAAAAATTTGGACTGTCCCTGGATGGCTTGTATTATGATTAAAGATAAGAATTATAGATTTATTTTTAAAAAGTGATAACAGAACCGACTTTACATCAACCAGATTTACATAAATGTAGGCTACATGCTCGATGATGTGCTATTTTATCCTATTTCTATCATGCTTTGTGCAGATACCTGGTCCAAAATTTTCTTATTCATTGAGAAGACAGAGAAAAGTATAATTATGGACGAAATACTAGCTTATACAAAGCTGGGTTTTTTTATTGTGTTTTTAATACAAGTGTAAGACAAGAACAGAAGTATAAGACAAAGAGAAAACATTAGAAAAGTGGCTGAAATATAGTAGTCTTGATGCCTTGCTATATTCACTGTTTTGAAAACTGTTACTGAATGCACAAGGAAACACCCTCAGTTACTCATGGGGACACTGCTGCATATGGGAAACAAAGTGAGATCTGGAGACAGTGAGATCCTGGCCCAGGATACAATGACCAACTTGCCACTGGTCATTTATAATCCCTGAACTGCATAGGAATGCGCTCCCTGCAACATGAAAATCAACGTGTGATATTTCACTACTGAGCGAGTTTTTGGAAACCATCCTCTGAAACCCTCTTAGAAAGAACCTTTAAAAATAATTTCATGGTTCTGTGTTAGTGCTTTCTTTCTAAAAATGTGAGAGCTAAAGTTGGTTGGTGGACGCAGAAGTCTTACTAGCTTTGAAAAACTGCTGTGCTTCGTGTTCTACTCTCGTTTATTTCTCTCTTCCTAACCATTGAATCTTAAAGCACATTCTTTCATTAAGGAGATTTCAGCACCCTCTGGAGTAGTGGATTGTGAGTCATTAACAGCCTGAGGCATGTCCGAGTCTTGAGAGATAAGTCAGGCTTGTGCAAATGAAATTTTAAACAAATGCTGCAGTACTTTTGTATCTTTCTCTTAAACAGTACAAATTTTGGTTGACCATGGAAATAATAATATTGAAGTTCAAAATGTAACTTCCTTTTCAGGTTATGTCCCATGATTTGACATCCTACAGATAGAGAAACAGAGTTTTCCTTCTTTCAAAGAATTCTGTCACCCCTCCTCACAACTATCTGTGATTCCTTTCCATTGTGTTTCCCATTCTTGCACCATTCAGCAAGATGGAGCCTGCTTCATCAGTTTTTGGTCTCTGTAGAGTGTTCCTCTATTCAGTGATTAATTACTAGCTTTCTGGTGACTTCTTAATCTTTTTCTGTATTTAAAAATATTCCTTCATTTCAGAATTTTCTTACCTAAGATACAAACACTAAATGGAACATAAGTAACTGCAGTTGCTTTCCTCCCTAATCAGCTCTGCCTTTCCTACTGAAGATATAATTTAAAAAATATATCAAAACCCATAAAAGTTAAAACTTTAAAATACACACTAGGCAATTTGTTTCCTCAGTGAAACAAATTTAGAGGTTAAGGTAACAAAAATGTGTTTAGACCTCATATAACTAACAATGCACCCATTTATGTTAGCAATAGTTTTTTTTAAAAATGCTGCAAAATGTAAAGATAGGTGGCCTCTAAATGTTTATACTAAACAGAATGAAAAAACAAAACCAATACACAATTTTATTGTTAGGAAACACTGAAATCCACTGCTTAATGTATGCATTAATAGGGCTTCTTGAGAAATCACCTGTTAAATTTTAGCTGACAGCTTGTCATATATTAATTATAAGTAAGTGTAATATACGGCTATCATAATGCATGCAACAAAAAAAAAAAAACCAGGAAAGGTAATTAGAGTATATCCTTTGTTTTCTCCCTTCACTTCTTGCTCACAAGAAAAAAATGACCCAGTGTTTCACTTGGGTTGGGATAGTGCCAGTGGTTAATGGAATGCCCCAGTCTACTAAAGAATTTAATGGGAATATCCATTTGTCACAGTCGCATGCTGTAATCTCCAGTAGCAGAGCCAATAGAAAATAGCATCGTACCATAACGTCCTCTACACACTGCAGGTGAGGGTGAAACGCAGCAGCTGAACAGAGCAGTCAGTGGAGAAGGTCTGGCTTTTCTAGGCCTTTCTTTATGAAAGGTGTGGATTTCTTTTCTTAAAGAGGACAGTGCTGCCTAACAGCAACAAGAGATGCTGGCTTGAAGAAAAGGAAAGTGTATTTTTTTCACATGGAAAAAGCAAGCATAAATGATTGCACAACATGTCTCAAAATCTCTAGCTGCCTCCTTGTCTACTGGAAGCCCGCTCATTTGTAAAGAACCTTTGGGTAGTGGAATCAGAACAGGTGATTTCAATCATCAACTAATTCTGAGTTTGAGCTTTCAAAGCTGCAGAATGGGAGTAATGACACCTGAGCATGCAATGTTACTGGTAGAATCCATAGAACTACACGGGTCAAAAAATTTAGCATGGCACCTTAATTATTATCTTCTTTACAATTGAATTTGAATGACAGGGTTGTCTGGCTGCTTTTTTATTTATTTTTGAGACAAAGTCTGGCTCTGTTGCCCAGGCTAGAGTGCAATGGCGTGATCTCGGCTCACTTCAACCTCCACCTCCTGGGTTCAAGCAATTCTCCTGCCTCAGCCTCCCGAGTAGCTGGGATTACAGACACGTGCCACCACGCCCGCATAATTTGTGTATTTTTAGTAGGGACGGGTTTCACCATGTTGGCAAACTCTTGACCTCAGGTGATCCGCCTGCCTTGGCCTCCAAAAGTGCTAGGATTACAGGTGTGAGCCACAGTGCCTGGCCTTTTATCTTTCTTATGTGCTAGTTCTGTGTTTGGCCAAAGCAAGCTACTAAGAAATGCTGTATACCTTAAATTTGAAAAATACTCTCTGAAATAAAAATAGTAACACATGTAGAAGTGAATATTTATTTGAGGACTAAAACTATTATTGTTTCATTTATGTATTTAGCAGTAAGTTCATAAGGTGTATTAGACATAAGCTAACACCTATAGGAAAAGGTCTCAGATATTAGTTTTAGTGTTCTATGAAATTCCTCACTATCTTCCGAACATGTCACTTGAATCTATGCTGTGTTTCTCCATTTAGCTGGATTTAATAAAAACCCCAGTAGTCCTCACAAAGAAAATATGATTAGCAACAATTTATTCCATACCTTGGTCAACAATTTGTCATCACTATAGAAGTGAAAAAATTGGATTTGAAGTCAAACAGATCTAGGATCGAAATTCTAGCTTGGCCACTATGTCAGCTTGGCCAAATTACTTATCCTCTCTCGTCCTGTTTCCTCACTTATATAATGGGGCTAATAATACTTAACTAGCAAGGCAGTTAAGATTGGAAACGAGGCAGTGGCTTCCAAACTTTTAATCACTAGCCACATGATCAAAAAGGAAGTTTTGCAAACAAACAAAAAAAAAACTTAGTACGTATAATGTACTCTTGTGTTTTTTCCTACTTTTCTGTCATTTCAGAAATTGTTTATGACCCACTAGATTTGCAACCCACATAGGGTCATGATGTGCCTTTTCAACAACGGGTGAACTTTAACATGCTTAGCACGATGCTTAGTACATAATACAAGTGTAACAACTGATAACTATTATTGTCATCGTGATTATTTTCAGTCTCCTGTTAGGATGCCTCATGATAAATGAGAATAAATCTTCCAAGTACTTCTAGGAACTAACTCCTTTGGATGGGGTCCAAAACAGACTCATACTCATCGTATGCTGAATTATGCACTAGAGGGGGTTGTGCTATAGCAAAGCTCCTGTGTGCTATTTATCACAGAATGTTAGAGCTGCAAGGAAACGAAGAAAATGTCTTGTCCTATTGCTTCATTTTTCCTTCATAAAAGTATTTGGAGTTTTTAAAATATTCTATATGTATTGCTCATTGATAAGTTGGAAAACTGGCTTTTTTGATCCGGAATGTGGAGGTGATGATGAACAGTTGGTGGGATGGAGGGCAGTGGATCATGATGTCTGAGTTCTTGTCCTGCTTCTGGCACCAAAGAGTTGGATGATTTTAAATTCTCAGGGTCTTCGTTTCTTTACCTGTAAAAATGAGGTAATGTCAACAAAAGATTAGCCTGCTTCTGATGTTCTTTGACTTAAAATTTCCAAATGGTAAACCAGTCCAGAAGTTTACTAGATGCTGCAGCATTAGGACACTCTTTTGTTACAAATCTGCTCTGAATATATTAACATGAGTGTAGCAGGCTGCAGTCTTAGTTCCATTAATACTCAGATGTGCAGAGAAACTTTGGCTTCTCTATTTGCTGTATCTCCCGTTTCTCAGCAGCATCACCCTGAATAATTCTCAGTCTCATTCGTATAATAATAACTCAGACTCTCCAGTCACCTTAACCCATCCCTACTTCTTTCTCTAAGATGTTTGGTTGTAGTAGAGACAAGAACATCTAGGACTTCATAGTGTCAGAAAAGTTGGGCTTATGCCATTTACTTGTACTGTCCTCTGTATCCCCTGATTTCTGGGTCCCTTTTCTACTTGCTAGTTTAAATAGCTACCAGTGGTGTAAGATGATATTTCCTCAACTATGTTCCCAGATAGCAGTCAGATTTACCAGCTGGGTTCTTCTTAAATGAGGTCAGATCTGCAGGCAGAGGGATACGTTTCTTTCCCACAAAAGTAACAGCAAAGGAATAATAGGGGTTTTAAAACTTTGTTTCTCTAACATGCAACTTTGGATGAGGAAAGTGGGACTGCCAGTTTATGGGGGCGCATGTGGCAATGACAAAGCCAAGTAGGAGTTTACATCTTGGGTAGAATCACCTATGGGGAGGCTGAGGTTTCTGGATCCATCCTTAGGTCACAGGGGGCAAGTGTCCGTCATCCCTGCACAGCTTTTCAGCTCCTGTGAAGCCAGAATGATTGGAGGGTAAACCTGGCTTGGAGGCTTGCACAGGCATTGATTTCTTCCTGATTTTCACTATGACCCTAACCATAAAAAAGCAAAACCAAAAAGCCAAGAGACAATCATGCAGGGATGCTCCTCCCCCACCCCCAAATTGCTGGAAAACTAAACTTCGTTTAGAGAGCTTCCTTTAAAAAATATGTGACTTATTTTTGGAGTACATAGGAGGCAGAGGATTACTGACCAATCCTTCGGTGGCTTTCAGGAGCACAGCATGCAGATGGTGGAAATAAATGGGCAGCTTGAGACAACAGGCAGCGTGCTGGATCATTAAGTCAAATCTAAGGGGGTCTGTTTACCTTTGCTCTTTCAAAGACAGCCTGGAGTCTGCAGGAATAAGTATTGTGTATATGTGCTGGCCTGAACACAGAATGAGCAATGGAGGTGCCTGGTGAGCTCTAGCTTTATTTAACCTTTCTGACCAAGTTTCTAATAAATTTTGATGGGCCAACTGCCAATGGTGGCTTCCAGCTGCTGACTTTTTCCACATGCTGGAGATCCTATGAGCAGCGAAGAAGGTTAAAATCCATCTCTTAGCTAACAATACACACAGTGCACGTTAGTCACCTTGGGTTGTGTGGATGAAGAGTGCACCACACAACTGGGTGCTTGTCTAGGGAAGAGGGTGTTAAAGTGTCCTTCAGAGAAGCTGAGGAGCACTGCATTTCCAACATCATAAAAGCAAGTGACATGAAAGCAAAACAAGTTATCACACTAACATTTTGGTTCAGTACTTCCCTGTCTTACTCGTTGCCTTCAAAGTGGATCCTACAAGCATCCCCGAAGGAGGCTGCCAAGGTGAACTGGGGCGGACACAAACTGTGTCTCATCAAAGCACGCTCCCTGTATTATTATCACTGCTGTCAATAGGGCGCGACCAGCATTTCTTCCTCCTTTGCGCTGGGACGCAGAGCAGGAAGCGCCCGGGTGTGCATGTCTTAGGAGATGAGTGAATCTGTTGGAGAGGGTCTTTTCTGGCCTGGTGGATGGATGCTGGGGAGTGACGTCACCCCGCTCCCTCTTCTGGTGTGTGTGTGTGTGTGTGTGTGTGTGTGTGTGTGTGTGTGTGTGTGTTGTGTGTGTGTGTGTGTGTGTGTGTGTGTGTGTGTGTGTGTGTGTGTTGCCTCCTTCACCCACCGCTCCTGCCTGCCCCTCCTTCATCCAGCTCTCTGGCCCTTTCAGTGGGTCAGTGGTCCAGATTCAGGGATTCGCCAGCGGGCGCAGCGGGCCCAGCTCTCCCCGCGTCCGGGCGCACCCACACTCACACTCACGCGCGGGCAAGGCGCACACACAATCCCCCAGCGCTGGAGCACAGCAATTCCGTGGGATCCCCAGCACGTTACGAGGATTTTAGAAATCACCCAGACAAGGAAACAAAGAGAGAAGCCTTTCCAATTACTTTCCTGGGCTTTTTCGTTTAATTTCCCCCCCTTTCCTAAACCACCTCGTCTGTAGCCGTAACTACCAGGTTCACGCCAGGTCCGAAGACTGGGCTGGACTGGCCACCCCACCTCCCGGCCCTTGACTCTGTTCAGGCCCTTTCCCAGGCGTCGCCTCGCACCCCTCTTCCCCCCACGAGCCTCAGTTTCTGGTTACCTCGCGTGCGCTTCACTTTTGGGGGGAAGAAGAGAAGGGGAGGGAGGCACCGAGGGGGGCAGCCGAGTTGCTATTTGTGGCCAAAGAATCCGCTTTAAAAGAAGAGGCAGCAGGAAGGAGGAAACAGGAGAGGCGGAGGGAGGAGAGGAGACGCGGCCCCGGACCCCCCAGCCGCGAGCGGCGGAGCATCGAGGAGCGGGAGGAGGAGGAAGAGGAGGAGGAGGAGGGAGAGGAGACAAACAGCGGCGGCGGCGGCAGCGAGAGAAGCGGGCGCAGGGCGAGCAGGAGGAGCGGGAGGAGGAGGAGAAACCGCCGCGGAAGCCGCGGGCTCAGAAGGGCCAAGAGGACGGCCCGGGAAGAGGAGGAGGAGGCGGAGGAGGAGGAAAAGGGGGTAGGGGTGGAGGGAGGGCGGGGGGACGCGCTCCCTTGGATGCTGGATTTCGGGTTTTTGGACTCACTCGCTGACTCTCTTCCACTTCCTCGCTCCGGACTGGGCTGGCCGCGCGAGGGCCGGGCGGCGGCGGCGACCAGGGGGGCTTCCGCGGCGGCGGCCGCTGCTCCGCGGGATTAAATTGGCCGCCCGGAGGCGGCGGCGCGGGTCGGCGCCGGCTGCGCGGCCGTGGCGGGGCGCGAAGGCGCTGGAGGAAAGTGCTGGTGGCGGCGCGGGAGGCGGTGGCGGCGGCTGCCCGGGGCCAACATGACCAGGTAAGTCCCTGGAACTGACCCCGTCCGCCCCGCTGTGTCTTCCCCTCTTGCTGCTCGGGAATCGCCCTGCGCCCGGCTCCGGCTGCCGGCGCCTCCCGGGCCAGAGCGAGACGCTCCCGTTTCCGCGAGCCCGGCGCCCGGGCACCGGGGCGCACAGTTTGCTCCTCTGAACCTCCTCGGGCAGAGGTCCTCCCCTGCAGGGCTCACTTCTCGCCTGAAACCTCAGACCCGGGAGAGAGGCGACTCTAGAGAATGGGGGTGTCCGGGTATGTGTATTTGTACGACCCCCGCTCTCTCCTCCTAGGGTGGGCGTAGTATTGGGGGGAAATGGTGGAGCGGTGGGGCAATCCAGCCTTACCCTGGGATCCTGCCACCGCCTTTTTTAAAGGCAGGGATTACGGTTTTAAGGAGGGCTGGTTACGGTGAGGGGGCGATTTCTTTTTCTTTCTTTCCTCTGAACTAGTGGGGAGAAGGAGAAATAGCAGGAATCAAAGTCTACGCAGCTGCCATAGAGGAGGGGGATTGTTTAGGAGACCTTTCGGTGGCGGAATCAAAGCTCGTAGTTCAGCTGCGGGAATCTGCTGTACTTAACACACACATTGATTCCGTAGGGAAGGGAACGCATCATTTATAATGAAGAGTCAAAGTTGTAGGAAACAATTTAAAAAGAAAGCCACGAACAAACCAAAGATTCTTTGCTTTTCCATAGATTTATTGTAGCTTTTATGTAGGTGGGTAGAAAACTTGCATTGCTTCTCTGGATGTTGATTTTCGTTTAAAAGCACTAGCAAGTGAAGTCAGTTTTTAAGTCTTATGCTTAAAAAAATCTTGAACACCAAGTGTGAGCTTGGCTTTCATTAATTGAGTGTTCTAGGATTCCAGATAGTAGTTCCATTCTCCAAAACCAGGACTATCACAATCCACTTTTATTGTTTCCAGTTCGCCTCCCAGTACGCTACTTGCCAAATGTCTCCTCTGTTTTCTAAAATTCTCAGAGTAATCCCCCAGCCTCGTCTACAGTTTGCACCTTAAGTATCTAGGAAGGTTCCTGAGGGATCGTTCTCCTTGTATTTCCTCTTAAAGTTACATGTATGTTTACATGCTCAAAGACACAGTGCCAGTGACTTAACAGAGTGTAGCTCACACATTTTGAACCTCTCAGAGGCTAGTGACTGCTTATGACTTGAAATGGATTTGCTGTTAAATTTACTGAGCTACAAATGTGGACTTTACCCTTTGGTGTATTCTTTTCTAACCATCCTGTAGCACATCTGTGGGGAGTTAGTTCAACCATAGATACTTCTGACCATTTTGAGTATTTTTTTTCTCTGTTTCAAAGTGCACACACCGACCACTCAACTTGAGTAAAACAAGGATGATATACCAAGACTTGAAACATTCTGATGTAAAGGGATCTGTAGATGATAATAACTTAAGATTAAGTTGTATCTGTAATATAATAATACCCAGTAAAAGGCTTAGTATCTTAACTTACTTTGAATATATACTATTTTATGCTACAGACACTATAGCAAAAAGAGAACACATTTTCAATGTTCCGTGTCTGACTGACGGAAACAGACATCCTAAATGGACAATAAAATTTTCCCTACCTCCCACATTCCATAATTATGTACTGTACTTTGCTTTTCAATGGAGATAGCAATTCTGTGGCAGATTTCTTAAATTCACCCTCATGCTATCAGCTATTATTGTACTTTCAAAGTGTGAAATTGACAAGCTGGTCAGTTTCATGAATTCAGCTGTCAGATTGTGTCCAGTTAAAAATTGCTAAAAGCTGTAAATGTGCCTGCCTGGAATTTTCTTTTGTGAAGGAAGGACAGCAAGGGGATGGGGGATTAATGGGTGTTATTAATTGCAGATTTTTTAAAATAGATGGACTCCAATGCGAGTTGTATCACTGGCTGTTGCTGGGAAATACGTTTAGATTTTTACTTCTGTAAAAGTGGCATTCAATTTTTATCTGTATCTTATTTTAAATAGTACTTTGCATAGAAATCATCTGTTCTTATAGCTCTCAGTAATATATAATAGGAATAAGATTCAAAGAGGAACAGTGTCTCTCTCAAATATATTTTAATATAGTTGAGTAATATATTATTTTTGCATGACATGTAAAAAGGTGGGTGAATTAAACATTTTATTGTGTAGGTTATGTAACACAGATTCTTCTTGGGCCAGAGCAGTTGTGCAGTTACTCAAGTAATGAAATGCAGCAATTTATTTTAATATATGTGCTTCAGAGTAGATAACCATAGATGTAAAACTGCTTAAAGTATTAAATACAGTGATTCGATTTGCCTTTTAAGATTGACACTTATTTAAATCCAGAATATCTCATAGTCTGGAACTAAGAATTGGAATCCCCTCATCTGCTGCTATTTGCTAAGCCACTAGGGGCCTGTATAACTGTTCTTATATCCAGGAGGTATCCTGGTATGGCATATGCAAACCCTTCCTAGAGAGACATTAAAAAAAAAAAAAAAAATTCAAGTAGGCATTCCCCAAGTTTTTGTTTTTTCCTTTTTAATACATTAACTCATACTCTGATACTAGTTATAGACAATGATTGAAGACTGTTTCAAGAATTTTATTTAGGGCTTCTCTGACACTATGATTGTTCATACAGAGTGTGAAAAATAGAAAAGAGAAAAGGTATTGGTGCAAATTCATATGTGATTCCAGTTCTCAGTGTATGGCAAAGATAAACAAGAAGGAACATTAATAACTTTTCTATATTGGAGTGATAAGGATGTTATTTGCATAATGTAGGGTTAAAAGATAAATGAAGAAGAATTACTTTAAGGGAAGTATAGGCATAGATTGGTGATGTGATTAAACTAGCTTTGTAAGCGCTGTACAAGTTTGTATGGAAAGAAAATCTGAGGCTGTGACCACAGTTTAGTTAGCACTTGAGGGACCTGGACTGAAGACGCACTATACATTTTTAAGTGTCAGTTTCACAGATTTCAAATCGACCAGCCATGGCAATCTTGAGAGACATTAGGCAGTAAGGTCAAGTATACTTAAACTGTTCTTTCGTTGATTTTCGATTTTTCAAACTGACAAGGGTGACTGTAAAAGAGTACACTGTAAGTATTTGCATATTAGATTTCCTTCAGACCAAACTTGATTTATCAAACCATTGGACAATTCTACTTTTAAAAGGATTCTATGCATAAATAAGAATTCATTAACTCAATCACATATGAAAAGTGTCATTTCAAGAAAGGTGAATATTTCAAAGATGACTCCATTTTAAAACTATCCTTCCTTAGTTTACCTTTTATTTTAAAACAACCCTTCTTTAGTTTCATTGTGTATTTGCGGGTAGTATAAGAGTCAAGTGTGTGTGTGTGCTCCTGTGCTCTAACTTGTGATCCTAGGAGCATCAGACTTAGGTTTACACTTAAAATATCTGTGCAGATAACCTTTAATCATGGTACCTTTTTAATTCCCAAAAGTTTCTAGGAATCTTGAAAATGAACTTTACGTCTTATGTAGTGTACTCAACTTAGTGGTCACAAAATACGCAGGATTTGTATTACATGCCCAGACATATGAAGTGCTAAATATAGATATAATTATCCAGTTTTCCCAGAGTATTCAAAGAATGCTTTACTTTTTCCTATTTTCTTAAAGTGATAACAGTTACATGTGATTTAAACCAAATTTAATCTGAATCTCTTTTGGTTTTATGGAGTTATTTACCTTTTTTTGTTGTTATTTCATCTTTCTACTGTTCAGTGTCTTTGAAAATATCTTTTAGGAAAGCTACTTACTTGTGATGGCAAAGAGGCAGCTTGCTGCCTCAAGCAAAACCAGTGTTTTAAAACATTCTTTTTTATATTATCAGTGATTTGCCAAGAAAGAGCAAAGAGAAGAGTTATTCTCTCTGTGAACTACAAGATTGAGAATTCCTATATAACACATCAACTGAAGAAATCTGATAATGTGGAAGAAGATTGCTTAGAAGGGATTTGTCAGTAAATTTCATTCGAACAAGCATCACTTGTTTAAGCTTCTGTAATTTCATGGCAGTGATATTTCTACCAAAGGATAGGTTTGTTTGGGATACATTTTCTATATGGGTAATCTCATTTGCTTCTAATTAGTAGTTGGTAACACTTATTAAAATGTCATGCTTGGCTTACATTTGTTTCCACAAAGTGTCCAAATTCGCTCCCTTTTTTAAAAAAATAAAAATGCATTTCAGCTCTCCACAATTAAGCCCTTAAGAAAGATAGCTAAAAGAATATATGACTTGTGCTTCCTGATTGTTCATTATATGAAATTATAGCCTCAGATGTAAAAGTTCAGCATTTTCTTTGCGTCATAAGTCTTAGGAAGGTCAAAGAGCAAATGCTTATATGTTACAGCAGTCGCTGACCTAATGTGACCTAAATAATAATGTCATCACAATGGCGCTAGACTGGAGAATTAATGAAATAGAATTCTTACGAAACATAGTTCACAGAATTACACTTAAGACCTGTGTCTCTCGTTTCCCCCTTAATAAATTACCCATTTGCTTTCAAGAAATCAATAGTTTGCATTTTTTTCTCTCAACATTTTATTTATAAAATATTTTTAAGACTTAGACATTACGTACTTTACACATTACATCCGTGTGTACTGCCACGCTCCTCGAAGCAACTCATAGGGAAGAAATGGACTAAAACAATGCCTGCAGTGCCTCCCTCCTCCCTCACAAAATGATTAATTCTGTATCTTCCTGTTCATTATTTTTAGTTTGATGCTAATACGTTTAACAGGACCATATTAATACTACTCAGTTGGCCTATGACATTTTGAAAATTACCAAAAGGGGGAAAAAAGAGAGAGACAGCAAAACTGAGCTTTTTGATGGCTTTTTAACCTCTGCTGTCCTTCAAATCAAATCCCTATGTGTCATAGATGAGTAAACTAAATGAAAAAGGATGACAATTTGGAGAGCTAAGACAGCTCATTCTGTCTGTAAGCTAGTAGGTCATGTATACCAGCAGGCAAGTCGTATTGAGACAACTTATGTTCTTCCCTCTTCACCTGCGACAAGGAAGCCTTGCTTTCCTTTGTAAATGGCTGCTTTAAGTGGCGGGTCCCCACTTTGGCTCCTCTAGCATTTACAACGAAATGTAAGAGCCAAAGCAGCCATCTGAATCAAGGCTTTCTCTTAGTTCCTTGGATTCATTGACCAGAAGGGCTGAGTTTGCTTCTTCCTTGACATTCAGATAACAATGTCAGGAGCATTGTGACCTTTGCCACATGGCTATTTACTAGATTTAACTCTTGTAACTCTGTCAGTTGCATGAGATTGATTAAATTTATAAATTCTCAATTGTCTTTTTCTTTTCTTTTTTTTTTTTTATTAACAACATCCCTTGAGCTATGTTCTTTAATGTAGCAGTAGCTAACTAAATTGAGATTTGGGAATTGTATTTAGAAAACAGTATTTCTCAGTACTGCTTTGGGGTTTGGAGAAATTGTACTTTCAGATACGTAAAATGATCCTCTGTAATGATTGGATCACAAGTAGCAAGAGACATCTTTTTTTTTTTTTAAAGCCGTCGGTAGATGGATTTCATTTATTAACTAAAAGGGTTGTATTAGTAATGATTTTATAAATGGTTGGAAATCAGTTATTGTTAATTCTCATTTAACCATGCATGCATATAATACATATTAAGACAATGCTAAAGAATTGCAAAATCTCGACCAGTTTCCTTTCTTTTTAGGCTACAGTGAAAAGAACATTCAGTTCTTCTTATAGGAAGAACTAAATTTATGCCTCAGTTCTGCCACTTATTATCTGTGAGCTCTCGGAGGAAATGATAAAACATTTCAGAATCTTAGTTTCATCATCTGTAAAATGGAGGGAATAACCATACATGTAATGAATATCCAGTTTGATCATACAAATTTATCTTATTTTGTATTTTAAATGTAGATAATTCTTGAATGTAGACGTCACATAATGAACATACCATATTCAAGAACACTAGTTCCTATGATAGAGTTCTGTTGTCTTCAGCTATTTGTTAAAAGTTATTGCCACTTAAAAATTAAGATCTGTTGGATACGGATGTTTTGTGTACGTTTATCCTGTTGGCACTCTGTGTGTACTGCTATAATTAGTGTAGTTGCTAGAACTATCTTTTTCTGCTTAGCACATTGATTAAAGTCTGTACATATTAGCATGGCATAGTATGTTGTTTATCTTAGAAAGCCTTTAAAGCAAAAGCTAGAAATAATTTTACCTAGAATGCACAAAGAGTACATTTCTCTTTAAAGTCTTAATTTTATTAATATATTCCTGAGGATATTTGATTTGGAGTTTCAGTTTGGGGGAAGAAATGTTTAGAAAAGCAGTTAATTAAAATACTGAAGCAGAATAAGTGCCTTTTTTTTTTCTTTAGTGATAGCGCATCTTAGAAAGCTGCTTAGACTTTTGCCCAGTGCAGCTGTCCTTCCCTGAAGTATCACGTTTCAAGGGCAATGATGGATGGTGGGTGCCTGTAGCCAGTTGTGGGGTTTGCTCTGAGGTCAAATGTATTGATGGAGGCAAGGAATTTACTGCCTTCTGTCTCCCTAAGATTCACCAGTACAATTTTACAGGGAGAAATTAGACTAGACACATCAAATGCTGATCCAGTGTCTGCTTATAGGTCAACAAGGCATTTGTTTTCAATGTTTAAAATAAAAATTTTCTCTGTCTTCCTTCCTACTGGCCCATCCCATCTAAAGGGACATTTTGAGTATGTTGTAATGATTTCTTACGACACAAGTAGATCCTGGCCTCCCTGTGAAAACACATTCCAACTACTTGTAGTAGTAACTTAACTGAAACATTATTAGAGAATTTTGAGAGTAAAACCAATTCAGACTTCTCTGGTTGAAATAGCTCATTATGATTTTGTAGATACATTGATTTATGTCTTATTTTAAAAAGATCTATCAAGATTATTTGGCTAGCTAGAAATAAGAGTAGTTTGTTGGATGTATCTTAAATATTCTAAATCTACTTGCTGGCCAGGTAACTATTTTTGCTTTTCTCGGGGAGGGGGAAGAAAAGAGGCAACTATGTTTTTCTAGAGGAATAAAATATTGGAAGCATCTTCCATTGGAAATATGCCATGGATGGAAGTTGTTCTTTGTGAGTTACTTCTTTGACACTCACTTTCTTCATCAACATGGAACTCTATCTCCATTTGATGTTTGGCATCTGTGTCTCCATCTCCATTCTAAACTCTTTTATTTTCATTTTATCTATATCCCCTTTCAGGTGGCTGGCTGTACTGTCTCCTGCCATGTCTCTATCCGCTTCTCATAGAAACAATAATTTCTACATAGATAACCTTCAAAATAAATTTCCTCGCTTGTCTCTGGAGTTCCAGACCTGCATTTCTATCTGCTTGTTACATGATTGGGAAATGGGAGACTCTCCCGTATCCCAAACATTGTATTTTGTAAACCCAAAATATTATCTTCCATCCATATCTATTTCTCTTTTCTTCATACTTCATCTGAGTTATCCCTTGATTAGAAACGTTGGTGTCATCCGTATCTCTTTTCTTCCTTTTATTCTTATCCTCAGGCAATTTTGTAGATTCTCTTCCTGTAATCTTTTCACTTTATTTCCTCTCCATTTCTACCTTTCCTATGTGTTCTGCACTCCATACGCAGCTTCTTAGGTGGTTTCTGTGTTTTCTCATTTCTCCTCTTTAAGTCTTTCAAATTTTTGCTTTATGAAAGGCAAACTTGCTCAAGTCTACTTGATCAGGTGCTCAATACTCAACACAGCCATCAGAGCCCTTTGCAGTCTGCTCCCAAATTGCATGTCCAGGCTTCTTCCTCACCATAGCCCTGTTATACTCTGCCCTTGTGCAGTATCACATTCCCTGCAGTCATTGAGGAGGCTGTGCTTTTGGGCACCTCTTTAGTTCTACCAATACTGTTCCTGGAATCTCCTTTCTCTTACCAGCTGTCCTCACTTGTATCCATTGATACCCTATTATTCTCTCATTTTCTAATGCTCAGTTCAAGTGCTATTCCTTTTCGTTGAATTGAGTTGAACTAAAGAATTATGGGCCAGGTGCGGTGGCTCACGCCTGCAATCCCAGCACTTTGGGAAGCTGAGGCCAGTGGATCACGAGGTCAGGAGATTGAGACCATCCTGGCTAACATGGTGAAACCCCGTCTCCACTAAAAATGCAAAAAATTAGCTGGGTGTGGTGGTGGGTGCCTGTAGTCCCAGCTACTCGGGAGGCTGAGGCAGGAGAATGGCATGAACCCGGGAGGCGGAGCTTGCAGTGAGCTGAGATTGCACCACTGCACTCCAGCCTGAGGAACAGAGTAAGATTCCGTCTAAAAAAAAAAAAAAAAAAATTTTTTTTTTAGTTGAATATAATTGAAACCATAAAATGTGAAGAATAATTATTCATTAGAAACCTCTCACAATGCTCAGGACCCTGAGATAGGTAAAAATTAAAATTCCTTTATGGGGAAAAATTTCATTAATTTTCTCAAATTTACAGGTATAGCAGTAGTGGTTGATATGTAATAGTTGTAATAGTGATTATTTCTAAAATTTACTGAGCATTTATTATATGCCAGACATTCTGCTCAGTACCTCATCTTCAGTATTATGTTTAATCTCTAAAATAACATTCTGTATAAGTCAGATGGTTTTATTATCATCATTTCACAGAAGAGGGTTGATCCATGGAGAGATTAAGTAATTTGCCCAAGGTTGCATAGATAAAAGTAATAAAGATGGGACATAGGGTCAAGATTTTAAGTCAAGCATCCCAAATTTTATCTGTTTCACTCACTTTTAACCTCCTTACTTTTGTATATGACATGATTTTAAAAAAATATTTATCTCACATCGTCCAGGCAAGTATGCCCAATGACATGGTGCTTTCTCGACTCAAATTCAAGAAAAATCTATGTTTGGAGGCCAAGACACGAGGGTTATTTGAGCCCAGGAGTTTAAGACCAGCCTGGGCAACATAACAAGACCCTGTCTCTATCAAAAAAAAAAAAATATATCAGCCAGATGTGGTGGTGTGCACTTGTGGTCTCAGCTACTTCACAAGCTGAGATGGGAGGATCACTTAAGTCCTGGAGATCAAGGCTGCAGTGAGCTGGGATCGTGCCACTGCATTCTGGTCTGTATAACAGAGCCAAGACTCTGTCTCAAAAAGCAAAAAACTAAAAAAAAAAAAAAAAAAAAGATAAGCATTAATCAGTACGTTGTCTCTCTACCATTTCTGAAGAGTATCTTCTGTTCCTTTCTCTGCTTGGTACTGGAGGCATTGAAAAAAGCATTTCTTTACCGAAGGGGTTTTGATTCGATGACCTTTTTGTTTCTGCAGATGGCCTGCAGCTCTAAGATTTTATGCTATTCAGCCAGTGATACAACTACCTGAGCTCTGGGGTCAGTCCTGGAGCAGGAGTGTTTAAATGAAATATTTCCACCAAGAATAGTTCTTAAAATCAAAAAGGCTGCCATTTTCATAGCTGCCCAACAGGTAAGAAATCAGAAGCATTTTTATAAAGAGAAATATAGATCCAGCAGGGATATCTGAAGAGCAGTTACCCATCAAAGAAATGGAATTTTGCCAAGTGACTGTTATATATGCATTCTGCTTATTGGCAGCCTGCCCTATACCATTTTATCTGAGGAACTTTTGTTAATTATAATGTCTTCTAAAATACTCTTGTTTTCACTTCACCCATTAGTTTCATTATCAATAAGGGTGGATGGTTTGATTATTTTTTCCATTTAACCTATTTTATAGTAGTTTAGCCTTTTCTCCTTTTCTGTAAGGCCTCAGAGAACTATTTCTGATTATGGTTTTATAAATAATAAAATACAGGATCTTATATTTGTTTGAGGATTTGGAAAATTATTTTTTCTCTGACAAGAAGGCACCCTGAAGTTTTAAATCAGACATGGTACGTAAAATAAAGTTACACGGAAAATTATTCGGTCTTTTATGGCTTTCATGATATCTGAACAATTAAGTCTTCTTTGCCCACGTTTCTAAAATGCTTCTCACATGCATACACTGGCCTATTTAGGCATATGTTTTTCTACCAGTTAATCTATAAACATAACTTCCTAGAAGCATGAAGCAGGGTGTACTTTTTTAGGTAATATGTAGCAAGGGTTTTTTTATAGTTAGATTATCAATACACATTTTTAAAATACTTATAAATTAAGAATGATAAGCTTAATAAGTACTGTTATGTATGTTCAGTTACTGATTTAAGAAAGGATTGCTTAAGTTTATTTTAATCCGACTTTTGCTATTTAACAGACTCAACCTGAATTTGATATGTATGTACCCAAAAAAAAACAATTTTAGGAAAATACTAATTTCAATTTTGAATTTTATCATTCAAAGTCTGTTTTCTTTCAGTTATACTTGTGTTATATCGAGGATACCAAAATAGATACTAACTTCCTTTCCACCAAGTTATTCACTGTCTTTTCATGTTACTAGGTATCATCTGTTGAAAGGCCCCCATCTTCTCATGCTTGGGTTGCAGTCTCCTTGTGTTTGGTTTTGACCTCACTGTAGTTGCTTCTCTGCTCTGCAGCCAGCATGATCTTTAAGAAACTCATATCTGATCAAGTCATTCTTTGCTTTCAAATATTTCAGTGGTTCCCTGTTCCTCTCTGTAAAAAGCTTGAAATATTCCTTACCAAAAGGCACCTGGCCTTTGATGCCCTTTCCTCTGCTTTGTCTCTTGCCACCTTGCCATCCTCATATTCATTTTCTCTTCCCCACTCCTTCCATCCGTAACACACACACACTTGAGTCATACTAAAGTACTTGCCGCTTCCCAGATGTACCACGTTGACTCTTTCTACTGTAATTTTGAGCATGCTCTCTGTCTTCCATTTGGAATGTCCCCAACCCTTCCATTTTTGCCTGATTTTTTTCTTCCTTCATGGCATAGCTTAGCTGATAACTCTTCCTAGAAAATCTCCCTCCTCCCAAGTCTGGGTACCTTTCTCTGGGTGCTAAAACAATACCGAATAAATTCTACGTATAGTGTCCATCGTAATGCATTGTAATTGCTTATTTATACTCTGTTTTATTAGGAGTACTTGGAAGCCAGTGTTCATGTCTTATTCCCAGTGACGTCTCCAGCTCCTACTACATGGTCTGGCTTGGTGTAATAGTAATATTGGGATGTTATTGTTGAGGGTTCTGTGAACAAGTTAGTGTGCCCAGGAAATTAGAAGTGAATTAGTTCATGGCCCACATCTTACAACCCATCTGTTTAGGTTCACAGTTTATGATAATATTGTCTGTTGCTCCTCTGTAATTAATTTTAATTTTATATTATTTTGAGTGAAGTTCCACTTACCTAGTTCCTTACCAAACCAGGACAAAGCCAAATCTCAGTAGAGTGTGTGTATCTACTCATATGCCACTAGACAAGACAAATCTGCCTTTACATCTGGCTGCGGTAGCAATTCCCAGATGCACTTAATTCTGACACATGGCCATTATTGAACCAAAAGCAATTGCCTGGCATGATTATAGCTCTTATTTGTTTTCGTTTTAAGGGGCCTCATCCTGGCTGCCAAATGTACAACAGGTGCCTTAGTTTTATACTTGCCAATCTGTTGTTATTCAAATGACCGCCCTAACAGAGACTAATGGTATCTAATAAAATTGACCTCGGTTTTGGCAAGCCAGACTCACAAGAGCAAGAGCCGTAGGAACTGCAGTGGGAAAATATGCTGGTGGTAAATGTGCCTGGTGAAGCATACACTTTTTTGGGGGGAAAGCGACATATGTCTCACACATAGGCCTCTTGTTTATGCTGAGCTGTGGACATTTTCTGAAACCCAGTGTTACTTAAACACTAGGATTTGCAGTATCTAATCTTGTTTTAGATGTACTTGCTGGGTGGCATGGGACAGGATTGGCTGTGCCAGCTTATCAGTGAATGGCTGTGCCATGCCTGTAAGGCACAGGCAGGCTGTCTTTCATGCCAAACAACTGGCATGTTTGATGGCTTGTATTTCGTATTGTTAGAAATTTGCCTCACTGATTTCACTGGGCCTTGTAAAATCTTGAATATTGCCAGAGCTAGCCAGGAGAGGAGTATGTCAAGTTGCAACCAAGAGCTAATATTTAAATACTGTATTCAAACGGCATGTACGATTTGGCGACTTTTTTTCTTTATAGGACACTGGCTGAAGGAAAGTTTTGCCATCAAAGGAGATAACCTCTTGACAACTGGCCTTGCAAACTTTTTCAAAAGTATAAGTGATGTTAACTGTTAGGACCAGGTCTCAGAGGAACACAGAATTGTGTGTTTTTTTTTTTTTTTTTCCTGCCAGGATTTTAGAGACCTCATTTTATTCACTCACTCATCTACTTTCCCATTTATACATCCATTCTTTAAAGCACCAGATATTAAACTCCGTTAAATGCAAAGTACTGTGGGAATATAAGGCTGAGTGAAGCACTATTATACTTGTCAGTGCAAGTATAATTTGCACTGACAAATTTTAGAGATCTGGATTTTTAAGATTTCAGAAAACTTGTGCCGGTAATGTCCATCTTTAATTGGAGAGCTTTATGTTGCCATGTGGAAAAAAGCTACTCAAATTCCACGATGATAGTAGAGCTTACTGGTTTCACTAAATAGTAACACCAACTACTAAAATAGGAGAGGGGGGTTAGAGCCTTAGCTGCCTAGCCAAACTTCACTTTGCTCCACAGTTAATTGAGCTCATGCAATTTCCTGTGACCTAGCATATAGAATAGCCCTTAGCTTGGGATTTGGCTATTATTGGACCATCTTTTTGTATTATTTATACCCATCTTACTTGAAAAAGGATTTGTGGCAGCTATTAAATCATATGCTTCATTATCCTTAATAAATCACCTTGGTAGAGCAGACAATGGATTATTGTACAGATGGTTAGTTTCTATGAGAAATTTTTTAAAATATGCATAATCTTGGCCTCATTTTGAATGATAGTTTATTTCAAGGCTTTTAAAAATGATAGAGACCTTTAAAAAGTATACCAAACTACTCAGTGACTATTGTTCATATTAAATAAAAAATATACTTAGTAAAAGGAATGCAAATGTGATTAACAATTTTTTTTAAATGTATTAAAAGGCCTGTTACCTTTTCTGATTGTGAAAATCTTTCAAAATAATCTTTTCTTTATACAGAAGGAAAGACACACCACGGATGTGGTAGGGCTTTACAGTAATAATGTTCTTTGCAACTAGTGTTGAGAAAAATAATGATGTCGGCAAATCCATAGATAAAAGATTGTATCCACAAGCCTATATGAACGTGGTATTATGTATAATATAGATAAAGGGAAAATAAATGACCTTTTAGATGTTTTAAGCATAAAACTCTTCTTTTGGAATATTTAGGTACTAGAGTGACAGATTACAGTATGTTTCCATACGTCTGGATGAGAGAGAACCAAACACATTTCTGATTGCAAAATGTTCCATGCTGGCTTCTTCATCATGGGTGATGATCATTTTTCAGATACCAATTAGAAATTTTCAAAAGGTGCTGGAAAGGACATGAGAGTAAACCTCATGTTGTTTTGCTGAGGAACCTAAGATCCCAAAAATTGAAGAGGCTTTCTTACTCCAGCTGACCTCTCCATGTTGGTCTTTGGAACCTAAGGCCAGTCCTTTCTGGGCTTGACACTGTCTTTGTTACACTGCAGAAATGGGGTCCTTGCCAACCCATTGCTCGCTCTTTGAGGGAGGAAGGTTCCATAGTAGACAGTATCTGCCTTGATGAGGATTCTAGTGACATTTATCATCAAAACACAGGAGATGAGAACGGGAGGCAGATCTTTTTTATCCCAGTATTCCAACTTAAGAAACCAGTTCTCCTTATTACTTAATTAAAATTAAATGTAATTAAAACCACATTCATGCTAGCTACATCTGAAGTGGTTAATAACCACATGTAGCTAGTGGCCATGATATAGAACCAGCACCAACATGGAACATTTCCCGCGTTGCACTAAGTTGTATTAGACAGCACTAGTCTACCAGATCATTCTGAAACATCATTTGATCTTTTCAAAGTTACAGATGTAATAAAATCAAGGTGTACAGCATTTATGTACTTAGAATACTTGTTGACTCTAGCAGGAAAGATGTAAGTGAAAGATACTGTGTTTCAGAAAGACATTCTCAAGGAACGTGAATTGATAAAAGATTCTGTGCATTTTGTCTAATGACAGACACACTCTTTGATTTTGTACGAGCCCAATGTGAAGTACACTTCCATGGAAATCAAATAAAGGAACAAATGTACTACTATCAGTTCCACCTTTCCACTCAGATTTCCCTGGGACTCTTTTCTGTTGCTTTCCAAGTGATTTTTGTCTTCAGCCATTGTGACTGCTTAGCTGTACGGGAGGAATTAAGGAGTGGCAATATAGTTGGAAGAGGGGGCTCAGTAGGGCGATTATGTAATTTAACATCTAAATAGGACGCTGTGAGAGTGAATGGGGATGTTCTTAATGGGGCAACAGGTGTAGACTGGGCTGTCCAAAGCAGATAGATCTGTCTTAAAGCTCCATGTGCAGCGCAGAGCAGGTGTGTCTTTGTTAGGATGGCCGACGGAGCAGGAGGGAGATGTGAAGGGTATCCTAGGGATGTGAAAGCACCGTCAAAGTCTCCCCTTGGCATCTTTCCTCCTGCTCTTTTGCTTTATTATAGTGCGTTTGAATTGTGTCACAGATCAGGCCAATCCAATGTCACATGGAATTAATGCTGACAAGCACATATCAGAACAACCTGCTAGAAGTCATTGAAAGAAATCTAGGGGCAAATGAGTGACTTCCAGACTCCACCCCTGACAGTTTGGTGGGAATGAGAGACAAAGTGTTAGAGACAGTACTGAGCCTAACACTTTAACCCCCTACCTCTCCACAGTCTTCCTACCACTAGGTGAGAGTTAAGTATAAGGTTTCTAGAGAGATGTAATGGAACAGCCATATCAAATACAAACCAAAGTTAGTTCTACTGATGTACTGCTCTAATACAGTTGTAAAGGGATACTGATGTTACCCTTCTATAGCCTAACTTGTATTCATCTATTTCAAAGCCATAAAAGTACTATAATCTCATTATAAGATATTTAGAAACAGGAAAAATATGTTGCTCATAATCCTTTTGCTCATAATCCTTTTATCTGAAAACATAGTCTCCCTTTCTCCTACTTGGTCTCTCATTTGGTCACAGAACTTGAGAAAATTGTTGCCAAATGCCTTTCTCTTTTTCTTTCACATTATGAGTTTCTGTCACCTCCTACAGGGAGCGTCACAGGTTCTGGTATTTTTTATTGCGGCTTTTTTTGCATTTTGTTTTAGGTAGGTTTTAGGTTTTTTGTTGTTTTTTCCTTCTCATTGTTATACAATAAGTTATTTTTGTTTAAAAAAAAACTTCAGACAGTATGCAGCAATAGTGGGATGTCTTTTTTTATTTTGAGACTGTGTCTCACTGTATTGCCCAGGCTGGAGTGCAGTGGGGCTATCTCTGCTCACTGCAACCTCTGCTTCCTGGGCTCATCTGATTCTCCTGCCTCAGCCTCCCGAGTAGCTGGGATTACAGGTGCCCGCCACCACACCTGGCTAACTTTTGTATTTTTAGTAGAGATGGAGTTCACCATGTTGGCCAGGCTGGTCTTGAACTCTTGACCTCAAATGATCCACCTGCCTCGGCCTCCCAAAGTGCTAGGATTACAGGAGTGAGCCACCATGCCAGGCCGATGTCTTTTTTTTTTTTTTTTTTTTAGTCACTTCTGAGACTGTAAGTATGTACCTCCAGTTTTATAATCAAAATAAACAAAAACAGGTTTCTGAAAGGTAAGGGTTTTTAAAGGCAGTTGATTAAGAAATACAATACATTTGTGTATTAAGCAGTGTTTACAGCTTTAACAAAAGATCTCTGTTGGGGTAGGGGATTGTATTTATACAATGCTGAGGTCATTTTGGCACGTAATAATCTCATGTTTGCTCAGAATCATGAACTGTGTCCACTCTTCCCCCACACAACATTTTTTAATTAAAAAAAAATAAAGCTTCTTTCTATTTCTTTATAACAGGTTTATTTTCTTATCAAAGACCATTGATTGCAAGGACAGAAGTGCCTATGCTTGGTGACATTTTCAGCACCTTGTAACAAAGTGGAAAAGTGGAGGGTTTACTTTGAACCGGTTAATTCACAAAAGCCTGAAACATTCACCTCTTGAAGACACTCATTTTTCAAGTCTTGGTTTTTTAATTGTGCTTATATATACCAGCTCCATTGGTAATCAGGGTGAAAATCAAGTTCCCTCTTGTAATTACAGATCTAAATCTTGATGGTCACAGGAATATTATGATAGGGCGGGAGCTGTAATAAAACAGCCACACATTTTACCCCAGAAAGATTTAATAGTCCATCTTCTCATCCTCACCACTCTGTAGCCATGGCTTACAGCACTCCAGGTCAACACAGAACTTGAAATTGACATTATAGGAAAAGAGACTGGGGGCTCTCAGTTAAGGAAACCCGGTGATTCACACATGACACGGATCTTTGTTGATAGAAGTCCCTTCTACATATCGTTACATGCACTGTAGAAGATGCAGTACCAGAACCAGTACAGTGTTGTAGTTAATTGATAGAATTGGTGCCAAAACCTTGCTAAGTCCCACTGAAAGGGCGATCAGTCATTTTCAATCATTTAACTGCGTGTAAAAAATAAAATTAAGAATGGGCGTGATATTTTTTCAGAGAGGTGTGGTGTTTGAAATTTATGTAACTGTAGGCCCACCAAATTACATACTGAGCCCCAGTGGTAGTTCACATTCTGATTAAAAACCAGAAAGGCATAGAAATATAAAGGATCCCATTTGAATATGTTCAACAGGTGGCGGAGTGAGAAGAGATAGCTTGCATTAACAATGGGGTCATTTGAAAGAAAATACTGTATTAGTCCGGTTTCACACTGCTAATAAAGACATACCCAAGACTGGGTAACTTATACAGGAAAAAGGTTTAATGGACTTGCAATTCCATGTGGTTGGGAAGGCGTCACAATCATGGCAGAAGGCAAGGAGGAGCAAGCCACTTCTTACATGGATCGCAGCAGGCAAAGAGAGTTTGTGCAGGGGAACTCCTCTTTTTAAAGCCATCAAATATTGTGACATTTATTTGCTATCACGAGAACAGCATGGGAAAAACCTGCCCTCATGATTCAATTACCTCCCACCAGGTATCTCCTACAACACGTGGAATTCAAGATGAGATTTGGGTGGGGACATAGCCAAACCATATCAAATTTAAACCAAAGGTAGTTCTACTAATGTACTGCTCTTATACTGTTGTAAAGGGATGTTGATGTTACCCTTCTATACCCTAACTTTTATTCATCTATTTCAAAGCCATAAAAGTAATATAATCTCATGATAGAATATTTAGAAACAGGAAAAATATGTTGCTCATAATCCTTTTGCTCATAATCCTTTTATCTGAAAACAACCCACTGTTCTGGCTTGAGTAATTTTTCTGGTCCATTATACTGTATGGTGAATTTGCTATCCAGTACATCAGTTATCATTTTGCCATAAATGTATTTTTTACAACCTTGCCTCATCATAACTGCTGTTTTTAATGGCTGTCCAATATTTCATGAACTAGATGTGTCTGTTTGTCTTTTGTTGGGCATTGTTCCCTTCTTCCCATTTCTCCCACTGTTATCAATACAAAGCTTTGAGGAAGTTTAATAGAGGTAGCTTTTTCTATATTTTGCATTATTTCTTTTTAGGGTTGTTATATAGAAGTATGCTGATTATGCTCATAATGCTACCAGTAATGATTGAGAATACTAGCTTTAGCCGGTGGCTCATTCCTGTAATCCCAGCACTTTGGGAGGCCAAGGTGGGTGGATCACTTGAGGTAAGGAATTCAAGGCTAGCCTGGCCAACATGATGAAACCTCGTCTCTACTAAAAATACAAAAATTAGCCAGGCATGGTGGTGCACGCCTGTGGTCCCAGCTGTTCAGGTGGCCGAGGCAGGAGAATTGCTTGAACCTGGAGGCAGAGGCTGCAGTGAGCCAAGATCGTGCCACAGCACTCCAACCTGGGTGACAGAGAGAGACTCCATCTCAAATAAATAAATAAATAATATCTTTCCCCTTGGTCAATCTGAAAATTATCATCTAGGTTTTGTTCATTTAATAGGCAAAACACTTCCTCATTATTGGTTTAATATGAATTTCTTTAATTACTGAAGGGATAATTTTTCCCTTATGTTTGCTTGAAGTAATTATTTCTGTTATATGAATTAAATTTCTACATTTCCTTTGCCTAAGGGTTTTTATTCATTAGTTCATGTTCTTTATATATTAGGCATATTGGCTCTATGTCATACTGATAACAAATGTAACAAACTTTCCACTTTGTTACAAGGTGCTGAAAATGTCTTGGTACATTTATGAGTCTTTAATGATTTTTTTAACATACGGGATCTTTATTCATAATTTTACATAGTCAAATGTGTTGATGTTTTTTTTCTGTCTTATTATACATTTTATATTTAGAATTAGAAGGTTATTTTCTTTCCTAAGATTTCAATCTGATTTTCTTTTTGGTGTTTTGTTTCTCTCATTACTGTTTTATATCCATTCTTCAGTCACATGATCCTCAAACTTATTTAGGTGAAGTATCTGAAAGTATTCACTGACCGTGAAATATCATTATATTTATTTTTATCCTGCAAACCACCTACTCTTTTGCCAGAAGAAAGTCCAAATAAACCACATAATAAATTCACAACCAAGAGTTGTATATACATGGAATTTTTAAAAAAATCTGTCAAACTAAATAACCTGTTATTTAATCAATGAGTTGTTTTCTCTTTTTTTATTTTTCAGATTCAAGCAGTTTATTAGAAAATAGTAGAAAGTTCAGTGAAATACCTCCAATAAGTTAATTTTGAGTTGAATTTAAAAAGTAAATTAGTTGATTTTAGAATTGAAACACTTCCAAGCGGATGAATGATTTGAGGAAGAGGAATGTATTGTGAATTTTTTCCCTTTAAATCACCTAGTGATATATGGTTGTGGTATAAGGCAAGGTTCTAAATAATTTTTTTTCCAAATTTGTCAGTTCCTTATCCCCAAACGATGCGCTGAACTGTCCTTCCTTCCCCCAAGTATTTGCAGTACTCTTTTTTTTTTTTTTTTTAAATTTGAAGTCATTATATGTTTTAAGATTTGTTTCTGGTTTCTGTTCATGGGTATCTGGTTTGCTTGCTCTTCTTAATTTTTCTATACATCTTTGATTAAGTCAGTCATCATAACCTTTCAATTATTGGAGTTTTATTATGCTGGACCCCTCTTCCTTAAGATTTTCTTAGAGATTTTTCTTTGGTACTTTCTTCTGTTTATTCATTGACATGAACTTCAGTTGACTCTTATTTCAATAAGAAACCAAGAAGCCTTAATTCAGATTTTCACAAAACATGGGGCTTACTCATGTTCTAAGAAGTGGGCATATCACATATAATTTAATTGTAGTCAACTTCTTATTATACTGGAAAATCTCTTCTCTTATAAAACAGGCAAACAAAGGAAACCACTTTGTTTTAAATGGCACAGTTTCATTTTGTTTTAAAGGGGATATCAGGCTGGCTGTGGTGGCTCACACTTGTAATCCCAACACTTTGGGAGGCTGAGACAGGAGAATCACTTGAGTCTAGAAGTTTGAGACCAGCCTGGGCAACATAGCAAGATCTCACCTTTACAAAAAAAAAAATAAAAATTTAGCAAGGCATGGTGGTATGCACCTATAGTACCAGCTACTAGGGAGGCTAAGGTGGAAGAATCACTTGAGTTTGGGCAGTTGAAGCTCACCATGTTTGTGCTACTGCACTCCAGTCTGGGCAACAGAGTGAGACCTCTTTTCAAAACAAAACAAAACAAAAACGAAGAGAAAAGGAGGTTAGTCTTCTGATGTGAGAATGCATATTTTGACTTTAATTAAAATTTTAATTCCAAAATCTTGTCTCAATTTATTTTCTAGCTGGAAGAAAAACAATCTTTATATGCCTCATGTTTCCTGTATCTTTTCTTTCTATCTCTTATTTTTAAAATAAGTTTTTGTCAGGCACAGTGGCTCACGCCTGTAATCCCAGCGCTTCGGGAGGCCAAAGCGGGCAGATCACTTGAGGCCAGGAGTTTGAGACTAGCCTAGGCAACACAATGAAACTCTGTCTCTACTGAAAATACAAAAATTAGCCAGTCATGGTGTAATCCCAGCTACTAGGGAGACTGAGGCAGGAGAATCGCTTGAACCTGGAAGGTGGAGGTTGGAGTGAGCCGAGATCATACCACTGCACTCCAGCCTGGATGACAGAGCGAGACTCCATCTCAAAAAAAAAAGGTCTGGGTGCAGTGGCTCATGCCTGTAATCTAGACTCTTCCCCAAATGGTGGGGGGATGGGTGGGTTATTAATGGGAGGTATTGGGGGGTTAGCTTGAGATGGGACTTGATCTTAGAAGAGAGCTAGTTCTAAAGGTTGTTTGCTTTTCTAGGGAGGAGTCTGCTACTAGTCTAATCAGCTCTTGGGTGGATCACAAGGTCAGGAGATCAAGACCATCCTGGCCAACATGGTGAAACCCCATCTCTAATAAAAATACAAAAAATTAGCTGGATATGGTGGCACGCGCTTGTAGTCCCAGCTACTCAGGAGGCTGAGGCAGGAGGATCGCTTGAACCCAGGAGGCAGAGGCTGCAGTGAGCCGAGATCGTGCCACTGCATTCCAGCCTGGCAACAGGGCGAGACTCTGTCTCAAAAAAAAAAAAAAAAAAAGTTTTATTAATACTCTGCGCTTAAGACCTAAAATTACTTTAAAAAATGTGTATCAAAGGTCAGAGTTTTAAAATTAACCCCACTATTTTTGGTTAGGATGCATTTTGTTGGTATACTTAGAATATAATCAGTTGTCAAATAGATGTCCTAATGTTAAAAACTTTTTTATTTTTAGACAGGAGTAAACAATCCAAGAAGAGTATTGTTTTTCAGTGATTAACCAATATCTCTGGTATTTTAGAGATGTACCAAGGGCTCTCTTTCTTTGTGGAATAGAGCATGTCTTGTAGTTTGCTTCGTCAGTGTTCTGTTAGACTATCAAAACACTCAAATTTTACATTTCGAGCAGTATTTACGCCTGAATTAATTCACAAGTTTCAAGGTCACTAACTTTGGTTATATTGTATTATTATTTACCAATTTAGCCACCTCTTTATTGGTATAATAGAGCATACAGCAGCACGTAAAACGCAAAACTCTAGGAAATAAAAAGTGGCGTTCGGACGATGTTGCTCTGAAATTTATTTATGCATTAATTAAACCAGTATATATGTATGCATTGATTAAACCAATATTTATTAAGTTCCTGCTGTGTTACAGACATAGATCCAGGCACGGAGGATGTAGCAGGCGATCCAAAGATAAAGTTACTTCCTTAGGGAGCTTCCATTCTAATGGGAGAGTGTTGTGAAAGAGATATATAATAATATGTAAAATGAATCCATAATGGTAAGTATTATGAAAATAATAAAATTGCCGGGTGAAGTGGCTCATGCCTATGGTCCCAGCACTTTGGGAGTCTGAGGAGGGAGGATCACTTGAGCCCAGGAGTTCAAGATCAGCCTGGGCAGCATAGAGAGACCCTCATCTCTACAAAAAATAAAAATAAAAATAAATTAGCTGGATGTGTGACACACACCTGTGGTTCCAGCTACTCAGGAGGCTGAGGTGGGAGGATCACTTGAGCCTGGGAGGTTGAGGCTGCAGTGAGCCATGATTGTGCCACTGCACTCCAGCCTGAGTGACAGAGTGAGACCTGTCTCAACAGCAACAACAACAACAAAACAAAAATAAAACGTCAGGGCAAAGGGCTGTAGGGAAATAAGTCTATCAGTGCATGGGGTGAGGTTGAATCACTGTTGCTTTAATTAATGTGGTCAAGGGAGACTCTAAGAAGCCAACTCTCTGGGAAAGAAGAGTTTAGCAGAGACCTATTCAGAAGTGTGCTTGGGTGCGTTATTCAACTCTTTTGAAAAGCAGATTTTCTTCTCAGCTGTATTTGTAGAGACTACCATTCTAGACATATCCCATTCTCTGCGCCCACTCACCTGAAATGCAGAGCCACATCCATCTGTGATCTTTGGTCTCATCTTGACTATAGCTGGTACCTATAAACCCAGGTGATGTCTAACCATGCCAGGAGCTGGGGTCATTTCGTTTCTTCGTCCACCCCATGCTTTGCTTTGCTGACTCTCCGATTCTGAAGCTGTGGGGCCCAGTTGAATCCATGCCACTGTCTTTACTGATTACTGACTTCAACCTGGGGTCCTTCCGTGACCTAGATGGTGGGTACTCTTTTCATGCAGTTAGATTCCTCAGTTCAGTCATGCCAACCTCTTTAGGCAAAAGCACCAGCCATGCTGTGAATTATTATTTGCTCCGAATAACCTCAGGAGTTACTCACTAAGCTGCCTGCGTAAAGCTCTTTTTCACTTGCTTTTCTGTTCTGACTGTATGTAGGAAAAGTCTGGGAAATGGCAAGTTTATATATTTTGCCCAAAGCCACAGAGGGAGAACCCATTGGGGTGTTTGTTACAAATCATTGTCTTTACCTGTTTCAGTTCATTGTTTTGGTCTCTGGGTCAAACAGTTTTTTAAATTCCTGATGTGTGGTCTCCTTGATCCTCACTTTCTTTGTCTCTGAAATAGGAATAATTGAGTACCTACCTACCTCATACTATTGCTGTGAACATTAAATGAGATAATGCATTTAAAGACTGGTATGCCTGATACATGGGATAGTCAAAAAATCAATTTTTATTAGTATTAATGCTGTTAGTATTAATACCTTTGCCGTAATTCCTCCCTTTATAGAAAAGTTTTGGGAATTAAATGTGTGAACAAGTAGTTATTAATAACATTATGAAGTAAGCAAAAACAGGCAAGTTATAAAAGGGAGTCAGATGTTTGACCAAAATATTTTTGCATAGGTACTGAATTTTTAAAACATTTTATCTATAAAAAAGAAACACTATCATGTGAATCATCAGATTTTTACACTTCATATGATAGATGAAAATTTTCAAAATAAAACCAGTTTTTAATACCCAGGTTTTAAAAATCTATCTAAAAATCAATCTACCTGAGAAAGCTTCCTTGTCTGTTATAATTATTTAATATCATGGAAGAAAACAGGCTTTTTCCCTTGAACTATTGAATTCAACTACTGTGAATCATTCTAGTGTAATAGTAAATAAATGAAAGTCGGTGAATATGAAGGGAAGAAATTCATTATATTTCTACCAGGATTCCTTCTGGAAATGAGAGTGAAAAAGACTAGGCATTGCCTTCTGAACGGTGTGATTATGTGAGAAATTATAAAAATTTATATGTAACAAACCTGCACATTGTGCACATGTACCCTAAAACCTAAAGTATAATAAAAAAAAAAGAATGTAGTTAATAGTAAAATAAAAAAAAATAAAAAAAAAGAAAAAAAAAATTTAGAATTCTACGAAATGTCTACCTGTTAGATGAATTTTTAAAAATCTGAAGTAAATTCTTAAAATGCCCTGTGTTTTTAATACATTTATGCATAAGTTGGTTAATTTTTGTAAATGGTACAGAAGATAGCTGTCATTTTTCTTTAAAGAGAGGTGGAAACCAAGCAAGCAGTCTGGAAATACAGTTGTTTTTCAAAGCCTTAATTTTAACAGTTATTAAATCACACATATATATGATATATATAGAATCGTGTGTGTGTGTATGTGTGTGTACATATATATATTTATAGAAAGAGAGAGGAGAGTTTTCATTCAACTTTATAATGTTGTGAATGGTGCATGTTATTAAGATTGCGTCATTCACTGAGTAGAGTTTTAATTTTTTTCAATATGAAAAATGGACCAGGTCATACATAGATCCAGCCCTAGCAAGTGAGAAAAAAAATAAATGAAAAAAAGAAAATTGGAAACTATGTTACAGCCTAAATATTTGCTTTGAAATCTAGAGGCTAATTAGAATATATATGTAACATCTACTAAAGCGATGAATAAACTTAGATAATTAAATGTTACCATTTAAAATACATATCTCTACTTACTGGACTCTATTCTTTCTCATTTCTCCGCCTGTTACTTTTTATGTATCAGGCTTATCAAAAGTAGCTGTGCTCAAACATCCTGAAGAAGTTTCAAAAGTCACATGCTCAAATCAATGCTAATAACCTCTTGGGAACAAAGGGGTAGTAGAATACTGTCCAATAAGGTTATTTTATTAGCAAGGTCTTCCTGTACAGTGAGTCAGAAGAGAAAAGCTGTAAACTTTCCAGCTCAGCCTCTAAAGCTCATGTGTTTTCTTTCTCTCTGTAAGCACTGTTGCTGTGGCCTGTATGTGAACTGGATGTGCCAATGCTGTTATTAAGATTTCTGGGTCGCACAGAGAAGAGATCAAGTCAGTTGTATTACTGATTGTTTTTTCATCTGCAAAGTAAGAATAGGAAAGAAAAATGTCTTATGTTACAGCTTTCTAGGTAATGAAGAGTAGATATTAAATTTATGAGGCAACTAACATGAAGTGAAAGGTTGCATTTGTTTTCATTTCAGATATTATTCTTTTGTTCTTTGGGGGTATGCGTTTATGAAAAAATGAAGCCTCATGCAATCTGAAAAAGAGAAATACAGAGAGCAAGAGTCAGAGAGAGAGAGAGAGAGAACTCCAATTTAGAGAAATATTGAATATCCAGCCTCCTTCAGAAATGATTAGTTTTACAGTTGAAAGATTTCATATTTAAAGTAATCCTCTTTGTGAAGTCTTGTGATCCTGCAGTGTGACCACAAACTTAATCAAAATCACTTTGTTAACAAAACACACATAGTGGGTGCAAACACTGGTTAATTTTCTCTTTCTCGTAACTTGAAGTATATTGTGACCTCGTTCAGTTGGGCATGTCTGAAATGTTGTGTGGCTGTTTTGGTAATTGCCATAATTGACTTTTTCTCTTCCTTGTAATCCATTGCCTATTTTCCCCATAATTTTCACATTGTGAAGTGTTATTTGACCAAAAAAAAAAAAAAAGATGGTTTTAGCTGCCACTTGCTTTACATTTGACATCTTTTTGTTGTTCTGCTTTCATGATTACAAAAATACACTGTTACCCACTGTCAGATTTCACTGTCTTTCGTTGTTTTTCTCAAAGCAGTTCCCTATTAGGATAAATTAAAGGTTGAGACCAGGAGCTTTGGGGATTACTGGATCAATACACACCATTTTGCATAACGTTTTTATTGCAGAATTCTTAAATCTGTTTAGGTACTATCTTGGTAGTCATCAGACATATGTATAGATCATACATACACACACACACACACACACACACACACACACGCACACATATTTAAATCACCAGCTACTGTTTGCATTCAGTGCACACTACAGCTCTCAGAAGATTGCAAACACTTTTCATTGTTGCCTTTTATCTGTCATGCTGTTCAAATGATTTTCCTGGACACTACTAAAGTGGGAAATTGATACAAGTAAATTACAACTTGTACCCATTTCTAACTGTCAAAAAAAAAGCACTAAAGGAGAAATAGAACATGGACTTCGTAAAACGTTGTGATTTGGAAGCAATTTTTGCCAAATTAGTATATGTAAATGGTCTTTGTTTTGTGAAACTTTCTCTGAGGTTTTGCAGTATTGACAATGCAGTTGACTCACAAAAGTGATACAGTGTTGAAACCAATAGCAAAGCATTTTCAGAATGATAAAATTCATTCTCACTATGGCCGAAAGAGACAGATTTTATGTGAGTTCTTTTTTAATATTTGAAGATGATATGTTTCATTCAGGCCATTACATTTTAATGGATTTATTATACATTTGTAGGAAAGTTTAACAAGCTTTAATATTGTTCACCCGGTTGTTTCTCTTTCTATTTGAAATGACTGGTTTTATTGAATTAGATTGGGATTTGCTTTTTAATTGTATGTAGACTGTATAATGTGTAGTCCGGTCTCTGAGCATGTTTACATAACAGACTCCTAATACAATTTCAGAATGGTGTAATGGAAGCAAGCCAAGTGTATTTTGATACAGAGTAAGCGAGATTGTTTTAAATTTTTAATCAACTCACCTTTAAACATTTCTTGACATTCTCCTAGGATTCAAAACGTAGACCTAACAAAGATAATCATCAGAAAAGAGAATGTCTGAAACAAGTGCAGGAATGAATTCATGACAGTTTTGGAGGGGAGTCTTTGATAAAAACCATTCCCCAACCCTCTCTCACTGTCAAGTATCAGAAAAACAAAACCCTTTTCCTGAGTCTCAGTCATCTTGTCTGCGAAGTGTAGGAGCTGGACTCAGCGCTGCCAAATGTCCCTTCTAAGTCCACATATTTTCTAAATGCCTGTCTTAGGTGAAGCTGGATCATCAAAATTCCTCAGAAAAACTAGTCCTTGAGTATTCTAAAGCATATTTGTTATTAAAAATACAAACTTTACACTAAATGCTGATATATCACTTGCTGATCAAGCCTTATAAAGGTTTCACTAATAATTAATCAATTGAAGAGGGTTGTTAGAAAAATGACGCAACAGTTTACACCCTAGTAGGATTTTGGGATTTCTTTAAGCAATGATTTCACCATCATAGATGCCCTTTCCCCAAATTACGGATTTGATTGTGAATACCCTTGCATGTGAATGACCATTTGCACTGGTTTCTGTTTTTAAAAAGTCTTCCTTTCAGCGAAGTAGTGTCTGCTTCCCCTTTGCTGGGTACCGACGGGGAGGAACGTGCCCCCTCGTGATAGGGTGGACACTGTGTCACTGCACACTCCTCACTGGGGGGAGTTGAAGGAGTTTTGAGATGATCATGGTTCTCACTTTTCTGTTTGGTCACAGAGCACTTAATTGTGCTTGAAACTTCTCATCTGTCCATGATTCGATGACTGAAGCCCATTCTCCACTTTCCTTTCTTGTTTACCCTCTTGTTCCTTAATATCAAGATTTTTTGTTTCTTGTGGACTTTTGAGAGTGCCCAGAAGTCTTTTGCAATTTCTATAAAATTTATCTCGTATCTTTTAGTCCTTTGATTATTTTCCCTCAAGTACTAGAGTTCAGAATAATCTTTGCAAATTTATACTAAGCAAACTATAGAAAAGGGGTAAAACAAAACACTTAAGAGTTTGGACTGTGGAACCAAAGTGCTTGAGTTCATACCTCAGGCTCTCTCCTTGTAAGCTGTGAGACCTTGAGCAGGTCATTTTATATGCTTTGCCTAATTTTCTCATCTGTAAAATGAATATAATAACGGTGCCTATGCTATACTGATGCTTAAAACATTAAAAGAGTTAATAAATGTAAGGAGACTAGAACAATGCCTGATTCCAACACAGTAAAGACTCAGATTGAAACTTTGGTATTTAATCTTCAAATTTTGTTTACTGGTATTACCCAGTAAATATTTTCTGAAAGGTCTATTGTCTCAGCTACATTATAATAACTTTTTGTAGAATTATATAGTTAATGAAGAGGTTTCATACAAGTAATATCATTTAATCTTCATACTAGTTTTCTGAGATGCTATTTCCACTTTACAGATTATAAAAGTGAAGGTCAGGAAGGGTAAATGACCTGCTGAAGGTTATGGTTATTAGTGGTAGACTGAGCTGTTTGTCCCCAGTCAGCTGATTTTATGGTTTTTTCATTATTCTATGCTGTCAAAAGATAGCTCTAGAGGACGATGCATGAAGAGTAATGCTTATTATCTTCCTAGTAACTGAGCTCCCAGGAGGTAGTTGATGCTCTGTCAGGTGCTGGACAACAACCTGTGCGCAAGTCAGGGGGAAAAGTCCAGTTCACCAAGAAGTTATAAGCCAATGTGATGTGTGTTATGATAAAGATTTCTGTAGGATTATAATAACCTTCCAAAAAAAAGTCACATTTTAAATGCACAATGCAGAGCTACTCACCAATACAAAAGTAATGAGCTGATGTATGCACAAAATGACAAATCTCGAGGACAGTATATTGTGTGAAAGAAGCCAGAAACAAAAGGATACAAACTGTAAGATTCCCTCTGTGATTTTTTAGATAAAACTAATCTATAGTGACAAAAATCATGACAGTGATTGCCTTGGCATAGGATGGAAGGGAGCTGGGGGTGAGGGAAGAGGAGGATGACTGGATAAGGACATGAAGAAGCTTTCTGGGGTGATGGAAGTGGGATGTGGGTTATGTAGACATAACATTTGTTAAACGTCATCCAGCTGCACCTAAAACCTGGGCAATTCACTTATATAAGTTATACTTCAATTATAAAAATAAAATAATTTACATGGACAATTAAGGAAACATTAGCGGTGATTATCTATTTAACTTGGAAAGCTCTCAACAGTAAATCTAAAATGGATGCATATGATAGATGACATTGCTGGCACAGTGTGATAGAGTATTTCCAAGAATATCTGTTTCTTTTTCAATTACTGCATTTTATGGAACACTCTTGTCCACATATGCTGTGAAGATGAACGCACCCTAAGTTATTTTAAAATAATAACAAATCTGCCATGGCTTGAATTGTCTGAGTTTACATGGAGAGGAGAATTTCACAAATTTTATAGCGAGTGTTTAATTTTATTCTGTTGCAAAGTTAAAGCTTTATAATGAATCCAGAAAAAACATGGACTTAACAATTTATTCTGTATGTTTTTTAGAGGTGCGTAGATAATAGTACTCTCAGTTACCTGCTCACTTTTTGATAACTAGTTCTTCAACTGCTACAGAACCTGATATCAATTCAGCAGCAACTCGTAATTTGGGGTTCTGCCTGCCTCAGAGTACTACTAACAAGCACAACGTCTTAGTCTCTTTGAGCTACTGCAGCAAAATAGCCTAGAGAGAGTGGCTTAAACAACAAACATTATTTCTCACAGTTCTGGAGGCTAGAAGTCCCAGATCAAGGTGCCGGGTGATTTGGTTCTTGTTGGGGGTCTTTTTCCTGGTTCACAGACAGATGCCTTCCTGCTTTGTCTTCACACGGTAGAGAAAAGTCATTTCTGTGATGTCTATTCTTATAAGAGCACTATTCCTATTCACAAGGGATCCACCCTCATGACCTAATTACCTCTCAAAGGCTCACCTCCTAATACCATCACATTGGGTATTAGAGCCTCAGCGTATGAATTTAGGGGGATACAAACATTTAGTCCGTGGCGCATAGTCATGTTTAAACACAAGTCTTTAAGTATCACCAGTTTCAAATTAGCCATTGGAAGACAGAAATGACTGTCTTTCCATCAAGCTCTGTGTACTTCATAATCAGTGCATCCAGCTCTTCATCTTTGGATAGTATAACCAGTAGACTTTTATGGGATTTACTTCCTTTTTAAAATAATATACATATAAGCCAAATAGATTAAACAGTGCCCAACACAGTATTGAATATATTATTATCTTATTGTTTGGGGGATGGTGATAAGTACTAATTAAATGTGCTTCGAGATACTATATCAATATAAAAATGTAGATATTTCAGAGAAGACACTCATCCACATAATTTCAGGCCTGTTATTTTAAATAGGTCCTATTCAGGTTCATTTAGCTATGGCTTAATTGGATTACATCCATAATTAGTTTAATTCATAAATTTTAATAATCACTAGTAAACAATAATAAATCTTTGAGTGATGAGACATGATAAATACCCTATAGGTTAAAGGCATGCTCTCCTTTGAAATACAAATGATGAGCTGATTTACTTTATGAGGGAAAAAATAGGAATTTGGTTACTTTTTGTGGCAAAAACCTCATGTTTTTTGTTTGTTTGAGACAGACTCTCACTCTGTTTCCCAAGCTGAAGTGTAGTGGCCCAGTCTTGGCTCACTGCAGCCTCTGCGTCCTGGGTTCAAGTGATTCTTGTGCCTCCGCCTCCTGAGTAGCTGAAATTACAGGGGTGCGCCACCACACCCGGCTAATTTTTGTATTTTTAGTAGAGATGGGGTTTCACCATGTTGCCCAGGCTAGTCTTGAACGCTTGACCTCAGGTGATCCACCCGCCTTGGCCTCCCAAAGTGCTGGGATTACAGGCATGAGCTACCTCACCTAGTCTAAAACTAAAATTTTTCAAATACCAAATAGATTGATGGGTTGAGTCATGTATCTATTTACCATAGATTTCCCTAGGTTTTTGGGGACTGAAATATGAATTAGAAATTGCCCTTACCCTCAGTGAGCTTAGTCTATTAAAGGAGATTGATAGGAGGACAGATATTTTAGCAATTTAGTATGATAATATTTTATCAGAAGTATAGTGAGCCTAGAGAAGAGGAATTAATCAAGTCTACTCTGAACCCTGAGTGTGTGTGTAGTATGTGTGTATGTTATATGTGTGTATGTAGGGGTAGAAAGACACTAGAGTTTGACTGAAAGAGTGAGAAGAAATCTGCCAGTTTAAACAAGGGGAGAAAGAGCATCCCAGGCAGAAGGAGAAACATGTGTCAAGGAATCGTGCTCACTGGGTATCCCATAAGCTTTTTTAAAGGTATGATGAGAACCAGTGTGTGGGATTAGAGAGTTGGGAGAAGTCGTCAGAGACCAGACCATGCAAGGCTCTAAATTTTAATATTTGTAGAATTTCTTCTATATGCCAGGCACCATGCTATGCATTGGGCATTTACTGGTGATCAGAAGAGATACTATGCTTGCCATTGGGGGCTTACCGTCCAGCAGGAGAGTAAAATAATGGATGAATACACAATTACAAATTGGATAAGTGCTATAATAGAAAAAAAATGATGGTGCCTGCAGTCTTGGAATCTTGGTCTTGTACATCTAAGTCGAGACCTGAAGGATGAGAAGTAATCAGCTGGATATGAGTAGCTGGTATCAGCATGTATGAAGGATAAAAGACAGGAAATACCTGTGTGGTGAACGGAAAGGAGGCCAGCAGGGCTGGAGGGTGGTGGACTGGGTGAGTCAAAAGTGATTAAGATTGGAGAAAAATGGTCAGGAGGTCTGATGGCTCAGGGCTTTGGTAATGAGATTGGATTTCATTTAAGGCACAATGGGAGACCATGGGAGAGGTTGTAGGCTGAGGGGTGAAACAATAGATTAAAAAAAAAAATTATTCTGGCTTCTGTGTAAAGAATAGATTGGGAGGTAACAAGAGTAGAAATAGGAAGGCCATTTAGGAAGCTATTGTAGGTAGTCTGGATGAGAGATGGTGGTGGCAATGACGACAGGATTTGCAATTGATTGAGTTAAGGGTGTGGAGGAGGAGGAAGATCAGGAAGAAATTGAGGACAGATACAGGCTTTTATCCATGAATTGTCAAGAGTCCTGTGAACCAGAGCAACTCCATCTTAAAAGCTGGGTAAAATGAGGCTAAGATGTACTGTGCTGCATTCCCAGAGAAGGCATTCTAAGTCACAGGATAAGATAAAAGGTCAGCACAAAATACAGGCCATAAAATCCTTGCTGATAAAACGGGTTACAGTAAAGGAGCTGGCCAAAACCCACCAACACCAAAATGGCGACAATTATGACATCTGCTCGTCCTCACTGCTACACTCTCATCGGCGCCATGACAGTTTACAAATGCCATGGCAATGTCAGGAAGTTACTCTATATGGTCTAGAAAGGGGAGGAATGGATAATCCACCCCTTGTGTAGCGTATCTTCAAGAAATAACCATAACAATGGGCAACCAGCAGCCCTCATGGCTGCTCTGTCTATAAAGTAGCCATTCTTTTATTTCTTTACTTTCTTAATAAACTTGCTTTCACTTTACACTGCAAACTCGCCATGAATTCTTTCTTGTGTGAAATCCGAGAACCCTCTCTTTTACATTTTGCTTAAAACGTTGCTAATCTTTTATTTTCTGAAGTCAAGGAAACTTTTCTTTTAAGCTGTTACAGCTTTTAACAGTTAAGCGTACGCTTATAAAAAAAATTTAGAGCATATTTATTTCTCTCTACCTCATTTTTTCAGAATTTTAAAAACTAGTTGTAAGCATTCTTATGACAATATAGTTATTTACATGAGTGCAATAAAAATCTGTTTTCTTTCGTTACGGGACACAATTTTAAAAATTGGTTATTTTACCAAGGCTTCAACTAAAATGGTGTACTTTCTTTTAAGGAATCAAACTTAACATGTAAAGCCAATAAAAACCCTTTAGAAAACTGGCCTCATACCTTGCCTAAAACAGTCCCTATACAGGGTTTCTAACCTGTGCCAAATAAAAAATATCACTTTCTGACAGGTCCAGAAGCCACAAGTTATCTTGGGACCTCAAAAAGAAAGAAATTTAGCCAACTCATAAATATTTAAAGGTACAAACTCATGGCAGGACTCAGCTTTATAAAAGACTTATCTAAAATTCCTTCTATGAAACAAAGTTCCATCAAAGCCAGTTTTTAAAAAGCCTATGTAAAAAATAATTATTCTTACTGCACTTTATACAAATAATCAGGCCAATTATAATACAGTGAATCAGTCTTACCATAATTTATCTTTAGTGAAAATGGAAAACTGGAAAAAATACTATGTTTCAAGAACTGTGCTACACTTATTAAATTCTAGTCTCATTAGTTGTTTTTAAGCTTATTTCTGCAATTTCAGCAACCCTTGCTTATTCCTGTGAACCAACCAGTGATCTCTAACTGCTGCTCAAAAAAAAAAAAAAAAAAAAAAAAAACCGAAAGGAATAAGTAAGGTAAAAATCTGGATCACTATTCTAATTCCGGGCACATTACGATCAGCTGACAACCCGGTATCAGCTTAGTTCCAACAGTTGCCCAGTTCATAAAAAGCCTTCTAATTTAGTTTACTTAAAATAACTTTACTTATTTTGCTTTACTCTTGTGAAATATATTGCTGTTATACTCTTTGTGTAAGAATACAAAACAAGCTTACTGAATGTTTTATTAAACGCTAATCTTCCAGATACCACTTTTTGTCAAAACTCAAAAGTTGTAAATAAACCTTACCATACTAACACTTTCTAACTAAGCTCTTCTCTACCCTGAATGCAAGAGACCCCCATAGTTAGACCAAAATATCATTGCCCCTATTCGGCCTAAAAAAGTTACAAAAAAATAGATCTTTGTCCCTGGGCAACCCTTAGGATCAAAGGTTCTCTTATAAAAGGGAGAGGGGAAATGTCAAAGGCGTGCTAACCACAGCAACTCCATCTTAAATAAAAGCTGGGTAAAATGAGGCTAAGACCCACTGGGCTCCATTCCCAGATGATTAAGGCATTCTAAGTCACAGGATAAGACAAAAGGTCAGCACAAAATACAGGCCATAAAAACCTTGCTAATAAAAGGTAACAGTAAAGGAGCCGGCCAAAAACCACCAGCACCAAAGTGGCGACAAGAGTGACCTCTGGTTGTCTTCACTGCTACACTCCCACCAGCGCCATGACAGTTTACAAATGCCATGGCAACATCAGGAAGTTACCCTATACAATCTAAAAAGGGAAGACATGAATAACCCACCCCTTGTTTAGCATATCATCAAGAAATAACCATAAAAATGGGCAACCAGCAGCCCTCGGGGTTACTCTGTCTATAAAGTAGCCATTCTTTTATTCTTTTACTTTTTAAATGAACTTGCTTTCACTTTGCACTGCAAACTCACCGATAATCTTTTCTTGCGTGAAATCCAATAACCCTCCCTTAGGGTCTGGATCAAGATTCCTCTCCTGTAACAAAATGGTTTCCTTCCTTCCGCCTTTCCTTTCCTTTCCCTTTTGCTTCCCTTTTTTGAAACAGGTTCTCACTCTGTTGCCCAGGCTGGAGTGCAGTGGTGTGATCACAGCTCACTGCAGCCTCGACCTCCCTCGGCCCAGGTGATCTTCCCTCCTTAGCCTCTCGAGCTGCTGGGACTTACAGCCACGCACCACCACCATGCCCAGCTAAGGTGTGATTTCTTGAGATGGAGAAGGCTGGCATATAAACTTGCTGGCAGATAAGGAAATCAGTTTGGAAACTATTGGTTTAAGGTTTCCATGAAGCATGCAAGGTGGGGAAGGGCTATGTATTACATGATTCTGTAGTTCAAAGGTACCATTGCCGTTGAGTTAAAAGTTTGTGAATCATTGAAACCAAAGATGGCAATTAAAGCTTTGTGGGAAGGGATGAAATCATCCAGGAATTTTAAGAAGGGGTTCAGTGGAAAACTGAACATTTAGAGGTCAGGCAAAGGGAGTGAAACTTCTAAGGTGCCTGAGAAAGAACAGGCCCAAGGGGTAAGAAGAAAACTAGGATATTACAGTAGAGTAGAATACCAGGAGAGAAGAGGGCTTCAAGAAGAGGCTGTGGGGTGTGGGCTGTTGAGGAAAGTGGAAACAGAACCCTGAGTATTAAATGTCTTACTAGATCCTCTGTACTTTCTTCAGCCGTAGATGGGAAGGCATTGAAAGATTTCATACCGAGGACTGACTTGACCAGAAATGTTATTTTCGAAAGATTCCAGTGTGGGCTGTGTGAACACTGGGCTTAGTTTGGAGGAATGGAAATCTGTTAATCCTTTCTGCTTTCTAACCTGTTAAATTACCCTAGCTTAAAGTAAATGACTGCAGCACTGGTGGTTTTGGGGGATGGGAGGGGGTTGAAGTTTAACAGAACTGGATTCCAGTTCTGTTCCATTGTCAGCTGCTTGACCTTGGGCAAATTGCTTAACCTCTGTTAGCTTTGGTTTCCTATGTCTAATTTGGGTATAAAAATAATAGCCCCAACCGAAGACTGTGAGGTATAATGCATAACACAAATAAGTCCTCAATAATAGTGTTATCGATAGTGTACTTGTCAGCATGTGTTTGCCTTCCACAATTACTTTATCTCAGTGAATCATTGTATTTCCCCCTTCTCCTGTGGTAGCATTTTAACATTAGCCTTCGACAACCATGCCCTTAACTTTCCATCCAAGGTATAAATGTAACAGTTCTACTCTCTCTCTGGGAGAATTTCCAAATTGTAGTGAGCGCCTGGCTGTGCACAATTTAAAGTACACTTTCTCTGTCAGAACACCTGATTATATTGGTTTGTACTTTAACATTTTATTTCCAGTTCTTATAGCCTTTTATTTCTCGATCTAAGTTTGCTTTGATAGCAGTTAGGGTACTAGAGCCCTTGCTAAGGCAGACATTACCTGGCCATGGATGAATGTTTCAGGGGCAAAAATCAAAGAGACTAGATGTACTAAATCACTGGGGGAAACTTTCAGTGACTCAACTTGGTACAGAGTAAGAAACATAAGAAGGATGTAGCCCCTTGTGCATTTATGAAATAATGGAGACTGAAAAATGCTTACTAAGCAAAACAAAACCAAAACCAAAACCACTAAAAATGTGTTTTCTGCTTTCACAGTGACTTTCATGTTTGCCAAAGTGATGGCAACAAATCCTGTAACTGTCTATGATCACAGAATATTTAAAGACTTTCGCCTTGTTAAAGAGTTAGTTTTTGGGCCAGATGGGTGGCTCATGCCTGTAATCCCGGTGCTTTGGGAGACCGAGGTGGGTGGATCACGAGGTCAGGAGTTCAATACCAGCCTGGCCAAGATGGTGAAACCGCGTCTCTACTAAAAATACAAAAATTAGTGGGGCATGGTGGCAGCCGCCTGTAATCCCAGCTACTCGGGAGGCTGAGGCAGAGAATTGCTTGAACCTGGGAGGCGGAGGTTGCCATGAGCCGAGATTGGGCCACTGCACTCCAGGCTGGGCAACAGAGCGAGACTGTGTTTCCTGAAGTTGAAGGAACTTATTGGATGGATGTCGTTATTTCTACTTAGAAAGTCTAAAAGGGTCAGGAGCCAGGCCAGTTAGTTGTTTCTCACAAAGTGGAGGAAAGAAGAGGTGACTGCACTGGGATTGGCCTCCACCCTTAGGGGAAAGGGGGATTTTTAAATGTTTCTTGCAGGCAAGAGTGGATGTCCTCTTGGGCCCTATCCAAAGAGCTGCTAAGAGAAAGGAACAAACCGCAGTAGAAGTTACCTTGAGTTCCTAGGGGTTGTAGAAGGAGTGAGTGATGGGTGAGGGAGACTATAGCACCCACATTCAGCACAGCAGGTGACAGGAGTCCAGGAGTGAGTGCCTTCTGAAGAAGCCATGAGCTTACCATGTGAGAGAGAGAGAGAGAGAGAGAGAGAGAGGTGGCTGTAAACGTGGGCCAAACCCAGAGAGCATGTATGTGGCCAGCTACCAACGGTGATCATGTAAGAATTTTCTTATTCCCATTGTTTCCTTTTTCTCCCTACTTAAACCCCATAGTTCAAGAAAATAGCTGTCAAGAGGAGCAGAGGGGTCAGCGGAGGTGAAAAAGGAGAAGAAGGGGCTGATCATACCTTTTTTCACTTATTTTCTGATGTTGATCTATAGCCAACACTAGCTGGGGAAGGCAGGTGGCTATAAGTTGAAAGTTTCAAGTGTGACTAATATGCTGAACTGGGCACTCTAATTTCTGAATTGGGACTGTGTTTGGTAACTTAAAATGATTGTATGACATAATATGATTATTGTTTAAGAGTTAGAAAAGTAAGTAGACTCCTTGACTTGTCCTGTAGGAGGTAGAAAAGAACTTCCACCATTAAGTAATTGTAAAGGGATAGTGGAACGTAATATAAAGGTATTCTGTGACTCTACTTTTTGAGTCTTGTGTGGGTCCAGAGACATATATACATACACAGAAAGTGTGTGTGTGTGGTGTGTAGTATGTATATATTTTAATTTCCAGGAAGCATTCACTGAGAAATTGATTTCTTTAAATACAAAATATTACCATGCCAGAAAAAGGCATAAAATGCTAGAAAATGATGGTTCAACAAGAGTTGAACTTTCAAAACTAAAAACATAAAAATGTATCCTTAACCTTGATAGGATTAAAGGAAATCACTATCTTTGATGATAAATGAAACACCAAGCACTTACTTTCTTAATATTTTTTCTGACATTTTATAATTAACTGGTGAATATGATCATGCTTTATTAAAATTATAAATATATTCTGTATATTTAAATATACTCTTCAATAAAAAGCTGTTATGAGAGCAGAGACTCTCTTTCTCATATTCAATTCAGGTTGAAAAGATGGCTTATGGAGCTAGATTGCCTAGTACAGTAAGTAGCTCTGCCACTTAACTAGCTGAGTGACCTTTCATTAAATTACTTAATCTATTTGTGCCTCAGTTTTCACATCTGTGCAGTAGACATCAGAATTGCACCTGTATTATATGTGGTTATATTAAATCTACAGATATGCATATATTTTAATATAAACATATAACGTATATATAGAAAGTGTTAGCAAATAGTTTCCTATGTTATTGTTACATATTCTGATTTATATCTTTTTCTCTGCTCTTACAAATGGAGAATGAAATTTCAGAATGTCTGAAATGTTCCCTCAGAAGTGATGCTGTCTGCTGTGAATGGCTACTTTAAGAATCTTGAAACAAGGGCACTCAACTCAATTGTCAGGGGATGTCATACTTTTATAATAAGCCAGCTTCGTGAGCATATGATTGTGTGGACAAGGAGAACAAGACACAGGAGAGCCCCAGTGTGATCTTTCAGCTCGTTTTGTGCTCTCTGATTGTGTGTCAGTTGAAGGAATTATCTGGTTAATTCCAGCTATCAACAACTTCACAATGCTGCGTCACAAAGGAATCTGACTTTAACAATGTCCCACATAATTTTATTGAAAGTGCTTAAAATGTAATGTAGAAAGTTAATAATTGCCCCAAGTTTCACAAAGAGCTTTTTTTGGAGACAGAGTCTTGCTCTGTTGCCTGGGCTGGAGTGCAGTGGCTCAATCTTGGCTCACTGCAACCTCTGCCTCCCAGGTTCAAGTGATTCTCTTGCCTCAGCCTCCCCAGTAGCTAGGACTACAGGCACGTGCCACCACACCTGGTTAATTTTTGTATTTTTATTAGAGACAGGTTTCACCATGTTGGCCAGGCTGATCTTGAATCCTGATCTCAGGTGATCTGCCTGCTTCAGCCTCCCAAAGTGCTGGGATTACAGATGTGAGCCACTGCGCCCGGCCCCAAAGAGCTTTTATATTAGAGAAATAAAATAAAATATAAGTTAATATATTAATATGAAATATATCAGTCTGCATCACATATGTTGTATTAGAATGAGCTTTTATATAGTTTATATGTTGTATTTATTCAAGCATGTCAAGTAAGTGACAAACTTTGATAATAGTAATTGTTTCCACTTAATAATGGAATACTCAGGACACAAAGTAAGTGCTTGGTGTTTAATTTGTCACCAAAGATAGTGATTTCCTTTAATTCTAACAAGGTTAAGGATACATTTTTATGTTTTTAATTTTGAAAGTTCAACTCTTGTTAAACCATCATTTTCTAGCATTTTATACCTTTTTCTGGCATGGCAGTATTTTGTATTTAACCCAGTAGTCGAACATTGCAACTAGTAGTGGGCTAGTGTGCTATGTCGTTTTCCTGGTTAGTTACCAGGTTCTCTATTCTTGCAAATGTTATCGGGGAACCCTTCGGGAGTAATTGTTTAAATCTGTTGTATGAACAAACAGCTATGTGTTCAGAATGGCTGAATTTATGTTGATATCAAAAGTGGCCAAATGATTTGAAAGGCAAAATCGTGATTACCAAAGCCAAATTATTTGAAATTTTATAAATGCAATAAATGTTAATTAGCAACAATTAAATGTCATGTGCGTAAGAAGCAGTGCTCTTATAAGAAGCCCATCTAAGTATTTGGTCTGTTCTTAGGCAGATGAATATAATGCTAATTCAGTAGATATGATTTTGCATTCTGGAGACTTAACTTTTTGACTATGTGGCTTTTGCCAGACTGCTTAACCTTTCTGAGTCTCAGTGTTTTAATCTGTAAAATGAGAATAAACACACCTTAATTACTGTGAGAATTGAAGATATTTGTATATGATCATGACATTAGCAATGAGGAAGAAAGCTCTTAGGACACTACCTGGCCTATAAATGTTTACTAAATGATTAATCTTACTATTATTATTGTTAAAGGCAGTATTATAAATAAGTTGTTAAACCAAATTAACCCTATTTTCTCCTCTTATCTCTCTGCCTATCCGCTAAAACTGTAGAGAGAATCAAATAAGGTGAGGCAGAGAATATACATTGTAAATTTTCCAGTGGCCACACAAATGTAAAATGCTATCATTTAATTAGGATGAGGTGTACAATTTTATGTTTAAAATCAATTAAAGTGCTTGGCATGGTGGCTCACGCCTGTAATCCCAGCACTTTGGGAGGCTGATGTGGGTGGATCACGAGGTCAGGAGATCGAGACCATCCTGGCTGGCATGGTGAAACCCTGTCTTTACTAAAAATACAAAAAATTAGCCGGGCACCTGTAGTCCCAGCTACTCGGGAGGCTGAGGCAGGACAATGGCATGAACCCGGGAGGCGGAGCTTGCAGTGAGCGGAGATAGCACCACTGCACTCCAGCTTGGGTGACAGAGCGAGACTCCGCCTCAAAAAAAAAAAAAAAAAAAATCAATTAAAGTGATATTTTCCAAAGCTTTAAACCTTTGGCTTATTGATATATCAAACACCTAGAAATTAACATGGATAATATTGATTTATACAAGGTTTCAGATGTTCTTAATTGTAGTTCAATTGTAATTCAAGAGTTACAATTTAACTCTATCTCAAATGCCCTGAAAATATTCCCACTAAGCCGTGAGTTATAACCAGGCAATTTGGAAGCTCAGGTTATAAAATTTATGTTTGATGGTGCTGATGATGCTTTGCCTTTTAAAAACCCCTGAGCAACTGACTGTAGTTTTATTTGATCCAAATTTATCTTGGTTATTATTTCCAACCTGGTCTAGTTGTCAAATGTTTTGGAGCAAAATCTGGGTATCAGAAATCTTGAAATTCTACCAAGAAGTCCAAGAAGAAGAAACCTATTTGAAATTTAAGATGGTTGTTAGGACAGAGGCTAGACACACTACCAACTCCCATAATCAGTTTGCTTATTAGATATTTTATGGATTTTACCGTTCTATGAAATTGATAGAAGGTATATTTTATTTTGTTTTGTTTTGTTTTATTTTATTTTACTTTAGAGACAGGGGCTTGCTCTGTCACCCAGGGTGGAGGACAGTGGTGTGATCACAGCTCACTGCATTCTTGAACTCCTGAGCTCAAGCAGTCTTTGTACCTCAGCCTCCCAAGGAGCTGGCTGGCACTACAGGTGCACACTACTATACCCAGCTAATTAAAAAAAGAAAAACAATTTGTTTTCTAATGACAGGGTGTCACTATGTTGTCCAGGCTGGGTGTGTTTTCTCTACATCTAAAATATAAAACTTACTCTTGAGAACATAGAACTTCTTTTACTGTTTCTAAATAAAATTAAAGATAAGAATATGAAAGATTTATTCAACATGATACAGTGTCCGTTTCTTATAAAATCCATTGGCTCTGGAGCTGAGTGTCAGATTATTAAAGTTCATTAAAGCTCTTACTCATAGCTTTTGTTTTGCTTTTAAGAAGTGAATTTAACTAGCCTGAGAAATATCTTACAGAAATGGAGTTGCCCTAGTGTGAAACTATGTCACTAACATAAAATGGCCTTCAAATTTAAGGCTGTAATCGATATTACAGCTTCATCATGCTATACCGAAGGAAAAATACTCTTTAATCAAAGGGGTTCATATTGTCGATTCACTTATTCTACTTTCCTTAAAAATGCTGAGTGGTGAATGCTAGGATTTCTTCCGTGTAAGTTACACTTATAACACAGATGTATCTGAAGCACAGGTTTGCAAAGAAATGACAATAAAAGATCCAGCAAGATGCAAGAATTCTTTTGTTGTATTTCTTAGAAGGTGGGGAAAGAATTTATTTTTGGAAAGGGCTTGTGCTGCTAGGTAAAATTCCCTTTCTTCTTCTATTCCTAAAGAAGAGACTTCAAGAGGCTTTTGTTTACGTAAAAAGACTGAACTTGAGTAATTTAACATGTTGATATGGAAAGAGTGCCTATTTCTCTAATTTTTAAAGGATTGGTACCTTTCTTCCATCTCTAATAGGGTAACAAATGTAGTGTTAATTTAGTTGAGTTATACTTTCTATATGAGTTTGCTAACAGAACTTGACATGAAAGCCTTTGTGAAGAAGCTTGATTGGTTTGGTTGCCATGGCAACATGGTTGCATGGAAGAATGATTTCCTTTAGGAACCTTTCCTAAACGCTGTTTTGTGCCCTATAACGATATTGCTAGCTTGCCATCCCTTGTGAGGAGGTGAGAGGAGATCACTTTCAGGGTCAACTTTGTGTCTTGTGTTTATAGATTATCCTCAACAATCAAAAGACTGCTTGGCTCATCTCATTCTTTCCATAGCTGAACCAGTTCTGTTCTTCTGTATACAGTGATAATAGGAGCCTCTCGCAGACCTTTATATCTTAAAATACACAAAGAAAAGTGAATCTAGACCAATGATCATATTTTGTTAAGTGCATTCCCTAAAGCTGATGTCTGTTATGGATTTTTAATTTCCTGCTTATCTTTGTTTGAAATTCTGCAATTTATCAATAATTTGTCCTGTGAGTGATGTTACTGTTTTGAGGAGACAAAGGGTTTAACCAGTAAACAGATCAGCAGGGGCTTCATTTAAAATCCTTAGTAGTGGTTTGGTATTCTGGAATTGCTGTAAACCCTAAGGCTTACATTTGAGATTTCCTTTGTTATGGGGTAAATGTCTGCTCTATTAGCACAGCAATTGTGTACAAAAATGCATCAAATCACTCAAGTACCACCATAGGGTGTTTTTCAGTGGTTAAAGCAGGCTAATGGTTATTTCACTTGTACATTCAATAATAGCAGCAGTAAGGCCTGTTATAACTATTTTTCTAATCAGCCGCATGTTTGTATTTTTTCATTTTCACCCCTTGATTTAGGTCCTTGGAATCAGATACTCCAAAACATACTTAATGGCTTTAACTAAAGAATTGTATCAACACTGTTGGTACCAGTTATACAGTGACTTAAAAGTTGCCTAGGAATAATTTCGTGCAGGAGATGAGGGAAAAAATACCTATAATCTCAAACTGATGGGAATATTTTAAAGATTGCAACACATAGCTGCTAACTTTTGACCCCATGATTGGTAACAAAATTTGTATATAATAATGTGACATGATTATATTGGAGTTTTTGTTTTATTTTGATGAGTAAATGTTAGAATTTAAATTTTTGTAACTGCTAATGGATGCTCATTTTCAATTTCTAAATGAATCCTTTCATCTGAGTTGCTTGAAATGACCCTGCTGGTTTAACAAACTACTGGGAAAAACTGGATCACATTTTGAGTCTAACTCACCTCAATATTTATTTTTGTTTATTTTGGATTTTGTGAATTATTTTGGAAAATGTATGTTTCAGTAGCCTACCCATTCCCTGTGATTAAAGGTACGCCAGTTAAATTTATGACAGTAGCAGCAGCAGAGGCATGATTTGAAGACTGGGAAACAGCTCATATCAGATGTGAAATTTTCAAATGCCTGGTTCTACTCTATATCTTCTTTCCACATTTCTCTGTCACTGTCCCTTTTCTCAATAAAAATGAAGAGAAAATGAGAAAAACAAAGCTAAATTATATAAAGTGATGTCACCTTTAAATGTGAGATATGACAATTCTTGTCCACTGCCAGAATTGGAGCCACAATGAAGCTGAGACAAATTTGGCTATAGTTGAGAAAAGCATTTATTGAATAAGGAGAGGTAGTTTCAGATAAAATTTGCACATTTGTTCTAAGTTACTGTCTATTGACATGAACGCTCTTCTCCAGAAAGCTACGTGAATGCACATTATAAATAAAACTTAGTTTCAATCATGGAAGTCCTCCCCTCTTATTAAGGTTAAGGGTCCTTCTAAGTTAACTTTATTATTTTTGTAGCCTTTGTCTATCTCACACTAGTTGTATAATGCATACTATTTGTATATGTATGTATGGCACCACTTTTCCAGTGAAGGACCTCACTTCTTCCTCATCCTTGGTTATACTTGGATCATCGCATAATCTACGTCACAGCTGGTTTGTGCTCTCCAATCTCATGCCCTTGTTTTTATCTCTGCCCTTGGATGGCTGTCTTCTATTTTCACTCACAATTTCAAAACATTTTGACTTGCTCGTGTCACCTAGGGTTTCCTTCTCAGGTATTTCTTCTTCCTTAATTTCTTTGCCGTCTTTGGTGCTTCTGACCTCACCCTTTCCTGGGGTGTTCCTGTTGGTCTCAGCTTCAGGTTTGCAGCCGCCCCTGGTTTCCTGAACATTCCTTCTGTGGGTTCTTCCCCTTCTTCTCACCCTCCTCTGTTTCCTTCACTTAAAGCAGTTCTCCGTGAAGACATTCTTGCTTAGTCTTGCCCTCTGCCCTCACTCATTCTGTAGATGTGAATGAGGGGCACTTCATAGCCGCATATGAAATTACCGTATATGCAGAAGATGCCCTGCTCTTTATTTTTAGCCTTGACTTTCTGACTATATGGAGGGCATTAACTTTTGAGTTTCAGGATGGCATCCCTGGGCTTAAAAAAAATACTTGCATAAAGCCACTTACTGTGTGTATAATTTGTATTTAGTTCTAAATCAATACACTTTTATTGAGCATCCATTGTGTGTCAGGTGCTGTGCTCTGGGGAGATACCAAGGTGCAGAATCCATGGCCCATGCCTGGCAATTTAGAGGGGAGAAAAATAAATAAACCTGATTACACTTCAGTGTTGTGTGACAGAGAAAGGCCAAAAGAAATGTGAAAGCACCTAAGAGAAATAACTAACTCAGACTCGGAGGGGGGAAAAAGGTGGACCAGGACCAAAGAAGACTTCTCAGACGATGTTGTCATTTTCTTTTAAATTTCTTCCTCAGTAAGCCAATTCCTTCTTTGATATTAGACAGCAGAACTATATTGCTTAACAAAGTAGCTCTGGAACTCATTAAAGCATCTCTTGTATATTTATCAAATGAGTAAATGTGGCCCTTTTTTAAGAGAAGCAAGCCTCACAGCTCATGAAAGGAGAGAGGAGGAAGGCCCGGTGCAGTGGCTCATACCTGTGATCCCAGCACTGCAGGAGGCCGAGGCGGGAGGATCACTTTAGCCTAGGAGTTGGAGTCCAGCGTGGGTAACAAAGCAAGACCTTGTCTTTAACAGAAGATTTTTAAATTGGCTAGGCATGGTGGCATGTGCCTTGTAGTCACAAGTACCAAGGAGGCTGAGGCAGGAGGATTGCTTGAGCCTAGGAGGTCAAGGCTGCAGCAGTGAGCTGCGGTAAAGGTTAGGAGAAGGAAAAGGAATAGCATGCATTGTACTTGTTCCCTGAGATGCATTCTGTTTGTGCCTTCTTTTTCAAATTTTTGAGGTCCTTTTGAATTCTGATAAGCTATTCCTTTGTGGCTGGTGACTCCCTCTGGCCTCTTCCTCCGCCCTCTGCCCCCCCTCCCCCACCCCCACCCCCTGCCTTTCCTCAATGCTTCTTCCTCGTCTGGTCTCATATGCAGACTTAATGACAGTGATAATTATTCTACCCTCCAGGTCATTAATGAAAAATGTCCACTGGAGCATTGCCCAGAATTGAACACATTGGAGCACCATTTATTATACTCCCTCTAAAGCTGACACTTTTCCATCGATAGCTCCCTACCGGGCATGACCTTCCTGGTATTTCATAGCTATGCAGTGTAGATCCTATTTTCTCAGTTTATTGATGATTATGTCATGAGGAGCAGAAGCAAAAGCTTTGTAAAAATCCAAATATAAATTGTGTCTTGCTTCTTCCCTTGATACACTGGGCTAGTCACTCCATCGGGAGAGATTAGATTATTTTGACAGGATTGAGTCTGCATCAGGCTATGTTACATATTACTCAAGACTGTTTTCCTTAAGATGTGGGCAACTAGATCTTTTTCTAAACAATGTTTCTAAGTCCAAGATCATTACTGTCTTTAAAAAAGAAAAGTTTGTTTTATTAGCCTTCAAGCCCCACCCAGTCCTCCTCTCTAGAGTTTGTAATGTTTGTCACCTTGCTATGGCATTGGCTAATTCCTTTGACACAGTGGGTTGAAGGTCAACATGGACTAAAGATTGGAAGGTTGGAATGAAGTCAGTTTATTGAACTCTTATCAAATTTTCTCCAACCCCTGCCTCTCTTAGTTGATCTTTCTTAAGTCGTTGCACATGTACTTTCAGAATATATTAAATAGCTTTATCATCTACGGAAATTATTTCTTCCTTTGAGAGTAAAAAATAAGTGGGAATTGATGGATATAGGTTTACCAAAGCAGGGGATTCTTAATTAGCAAATACATGGAAACTTTACCCAACTATTCCTAGGTCTATAAGTAATGTTATTATCCAAGAATGACTGACATTATTTTCTGTAAGAACCCATTTATATAGATTCTTATGCTTTAAAATATATATGTATACATGTGTAGACCTATAAATATATATGTACATCTATCTGTGCATGTATATAATTGCTAGAAATAATGTAGCAGCTCAGTAACACAGAAGACTTTTCTTCACTTTTTTAAAGAATGGAAGTCTGTTGGGGATCTTGCCATTCTACATTTAGCTTTCCCTAATGAGTACTTATTTTTTCTCTTTTGTTTGTGCCATATGTAGGATAGGAACATGCAGCCTGCTCCTCTGCTATTTATGTTCAGGTATCCACTCAGCTGGTATAAGGAGAACCTTGATCTTTATGGAATGTTTCACAATTCCAGAATTCCCCCATCTGTGTTGATCTCCCCGAAGCTTTCCTGTGCAGATCTTCACTCAGGCCTCACAAGCCTCAAGTCCCCACCCAAGTGGATGTCTTTCAGATGGGAAATGCTCTGAGATCCTTAGCGAAAGGTGGAAATATCAAGAAGAGTTTGCATAGGAAACAAGGTGAATTTCTAGGTTGCATGTAAGAAAAATCCAGTTTTAGTAACAGCAGGTGATGAAATTTAATTACAACTGTGTTGTTTTTCTGGGGGCAAAGATACTTTTCTAGACTTTTTCAGTGATATGAAAAAGCACATATGTTGAGAATATATAATTTTAATAGTTGAGGCAGTATAGCCTTTCAGAAAGAAAAAGTTCATCTTTGTCAGTGATTAATGTGTTTGAGTCATAAGGCTCTTTAGAGCAGGAATTAAGAATGATTGTTCTGTTCCTTAGTGACTTCAGGACTCTTTCCCCTGATTGGGCTTGGGTTGTGGTTATAGCTAACAGAGCTTTGTTAAAAATTATATTCATTTATTCAGTTCCACAAACACTGATGGGCCTTTTCCAGGGACTAATTCAGTTGGCAGATTTTTATTGTACTCCTACCTTAACCCCGGTACTGGAGGTCATGAACAGGTTGTGCTCATAGCCTAAGAGGGTCAATGGACTTGACTATAAATGGTGAAGTTGAGTGGTGTAAATGCCAGCATCTTGGTGGTAGAATGTTGAGCTTTACTGTAAAGGATTGGTACTGGGAAGTTGTCGGGAAGGATTCTCTCAAGCTAAAAGGGAGATGGAGTCCATGAGTGAGATCAAGACTGGGCATATTAATTAATTGACCTGCACTATATTTACAGTTTTTATTAGTTGCTGGAGTAGTTGCTTTTTGTGCCCTAAGGCAGATCCTCCTGGTCGCCTTCGATTTCACTCACAGCTGTGATTCTCTGAATGCTGACCGTACCCTGCCTGGGGCACAGTTTTTTCCTTTCTGTTCAGGGCTTTCTCCCAAACCGAGGAAGCTCAGTCAGCACTTCAGCAGGTACATTTGGAAAGTGTAGTGGAATTAATGTCCCTAGGAAGAACTCATAACCAACAAGGGAAAGGGACTTGGAGGATAAATGCCCCTGCCTTCCCTCATCCACAGGGAAGACTGTGAGCCTCTGAGACCTCACGAAGACCCCATGGTTGATTTTTATTCTTCCTTTGTCTCACTTTTCTCTCTCCTGATTGTTAGAGTTAGTTCTGAAGAAAACTACTGCAAGTCCTTTTCTCAGGCTCCACTTTCAGGGTAACCAAAATTCAAATAGTTGCCAATATTTAAAAACTGGAGAATGGCGAATAAAAATTCAGATCTCTACTTCTCTTGAAACACTAAAGACGTGATGACTGTCAGAGTGTGTTCCTTTAGAGTGTGTTCCATAACCCAAGCCCAATCAGGAGAAACTGATTGGGTTTCAGCTGATGCTGAAGAGCGGCTGATTCTTAAAATGAGGTGATCTGAACTTTTTAGGCTATCCTGATGCCCATGTAGTCTGAATCTTTCTTCAAAATACCCCCTCAGACTCTAAAAGCAGGGGAGCTTGAGATCCAGGGTGATGTTTGAATTGAGGCTTTCAAAGGAAAAGGAAGATAACCTTTGAAGAAGGTAACCAAGCAGGAGGGAGAAGGCCCTACATGGCAATGGTAACATCACCTCAAAGCCAAGGCAATGAGCATGTTGTTTATATCTCCGCAGGATTTTTTGTGTGTGCAGTAGTCTACCTTTTTCTTTCCAAAGTCTATCATACTGTGGCAAAAGATGTAGTCTTTCAATAGAGTTATGCAATTCTGGCTTTCCATCAGTTACAAAAAATATGACTTTCGACATTGATTAATTGGATCGTCATACAAACAGCGCTGCAGTAGTAAACACCCAGTATGTGGCAGTGAGGCGTATGTTTGTCATATCCATTAGGGGAGCACTTGGGGCCCAGAGGACTGATGAATTGTCCCACTTTGTCTTACTACACAGCTGTCATAGCTTCTTTAATAGCAGGTGATAGTTCTGCAAGAGCATGTCAAATTGGAGCTTATCTCTTAAGACATCTGTTGATGGAAGCTCCCTTTTAGGTTTGAACCAGACAATGACCTTGATATTCCTGGTGAAGAATAAAGGCTCACAATTATTGTTTTAAGAAGGAGAGACTTGTAGCTTGTGCCTTACACCCGTCATATCAAATTATCAGGCTGAAACTGATAATGCAATGAACACTGGCTCTCGACAGCAGTGTTATATCTGCTGGATTTGTACGCAGAGTAAACCTTCTGCCAGCTATATCATAGAAATCCATGGAGATAGGATGTAGTTTTAACACCTGGAGTTTTTCAGGTATCTGCTTAGAGACTCTGGTTGTGCAGGGTAACATCTATTTCATAATGATCTTTGAGGACTAAATCTTTAAGAAGTGGAAAATAGTCAGTGGTTGAGCTGAGAGTTTTACAGATTTCGGGAGGTGTAAATGGAAAGCAGACAGCTTCTTTGGAAAATGGAAAATGGAAAGATGGTGGGTATTGGGTTATTGGCTCCACTGTTGGGCCTATGAGACCCTGGAGGAGTCAGTCAACCTCTGGAAATCTCGTTTTTCCACCTGTGAGATGCAGCTGCCAACTTCTACCCTGGCTACCTTGCCAGAGATTATAAGAAACTTGGAAGCACTTTTTTTGGTTGGCAAAGAACTGTATAAACATACAACGGTGGTATTGTTTCAGTCTCTGAATATACAGATATTACAAAACATTATGTGACATTTTAACAACTAGTATTTTCAAGCTTTTGTGGGGATAGATGTAGTATAGGATGCTGGAATGGGCACCAAGCAGAAGTAGGAGATCTGTTTTCAAGTCTAAATGATGTAACAACTAGGTTGGTGACCTTGGAAACCAAGCTGTGGTCTTGGTTAGTCTCATTGGACAGTGGTCTCTGACTTTCCTTCCATTCTTTTGTTCTATGAATAGTGGCTACTTTTTTTTTGCTTGAGCACTTGTGTTCCGTCTCACAGTGTTATTTCATCTTTGTGATCAGGAAGTGTAAACACTCTGTTCACGCTTCAGTCAGCCGTACTTAATTGCATATAAAGCGTCTGGGGAGCTCTTTGAAAATGTGTATTTCAGGACACCATATCCAGAGAGTTTGATTCATTGAGTCCAGTCTGGGTCCTAGGAATAACTATTATCAACATCCTATGTAAATCTAATGCAGGTGGTGATTTGATAACCGTTGGTGTAGAACATGTATACATTTCATGTTTTATTAATATTTATGAATAATTTACAAGGTCAAAAAGATATTATTTTGATTGTTATTTTGTATTGGGTCTACTGCTTTACTTCTATTACTAAATTGGCTTTGCATAAATACAGTGGGCCAGGATTAACCAGGATTATTGAGTGTCTCTGGGCTTTAGTGTACTATGGTTTTGCATACATAAGTCATATTCTTTCTGGTTTTCTCCGTGAAAGCCAAAAAAAAAAAAAAATGGGGGGCTTTTAAAATTCTACTGGCATATAAATTTTGTATTTGGTGTTTCATTACAGTCATTTTAGAGTTAGTGAATGTGGGGTTAGCTTAGTGCTTTCCCAAAAGTGCTTACCATGAAAAAGACTTGATGCAGTGTCTGCACAGAGTACGACTGTGGTGGAGGGAGCAAATGGGAGCAGCGCTGTGGTTGCTGTTGTTCACCTCTCACACCGTTCCCCTTTAACTGAAGAAACCTCTATTCCAGTGGTATGGTGGCATCCTTGACTCATTTGTGCTTCTAAATCCTGAATCAGTTAGACATGTGAACAGGATGTTGATGAAAGAAAAAGACAAAACACGATGATACTTTTGAGTTTAAAGTGGTGTCAAGGATGAAGAGCACGGGGAAATCAATTGGGGACTTTCACGAGCTTGTGCAAAATGCACAGCATTTTCATTTTGTAGAGCATATGTGTCCCCAAGCAGTGTTTGAAATTTAGGTTTCTAATTTATGTAGAACTTTACATACAAGAGTGAGCACACTACACTGAATTAGCGTATTCAGTGGAATACAGATTCTCTTTAGACCCGTTTTGCCTCGTCTCGCCATACATACCACTGCTGCCCACCTTCATTGTATATTTTATTAAAGGTTCACCTCTAAGGTGAAATGGAAGGACTGTGGATATGAAACAAAATTCAGGAAAGGAGCAGACCACACTCGTTGGAATTGTTAGTAAGATCAAGTTCTGAATAACCATGAAAGACTTTTTGTGTTTTATTTCATAAACTTATATATAAAAGGGTGATGATTAAGATATGAGGTGAGCTCTAACCAAATCCATATTGAAGAAAGCAAAATCCTTAAAAAAAAAAAAAAAAGAAGCTATTCAGAGTTCTTTAACCATTCACAAATAAAATTACCCACACAGAAAACTAGTGAAACTTTCTAAATAATAGTTTAATTCTCTCCTCACGTGTACTTGCTTTGTTTGTTTGATTATAGTGATTGTAGTGTTCATTAGTATTGATTGGGTAGGTAGGTGCAGTGGTTTGTATCTCCACATAAGCTGGAGTCTGTGAAAACTCCCAGCTTCTATTTTCATCTTTTTAAAGCCTTACTTCTAACTTTGTTGTTGTTGTTGTTGTTGTTGTTGTTGTTGAGACGGAGTCTCGCTCTGTCACCCAGGCTGGAGTGCAGTAGCGCGATCTCGGCTCGCTGCAACCTCTGGCTCCTGGGTTCAAGCGATTCTCCTGCCTCAGCCTCACAAGTAGCTGGGATTACAGGCATGCACCACCATGCTTGGCTAATTTTTTGTATTTTATTAGATACGGGCTTTCACCGTGTTACCCAGGCTGGTCTCGAACTCCTGAGCTCAGGCAATCCACCTGTGTCGGCCTCCCAAAGTGCTAGGATTACAGGCGTGAGCCACTGTGCCTGGCCTACTTCCCACTTCTTTCAGTGTCAGCAGCTATTGTCTTAACATAAATATTTTTGTCGCTGTAATTGTGATGGAACAAAGGCAATTCATGGTCTTCCTACATTTTAGTTGTCCTACTTACTCCTATGACAGAATTAGGTTTTTATTTCCATCGAATAAGTTATATCAGTATAAATATATTTCTGGCACCATTATAGTAAATCTTAGTACAGTAGCCAAGTGGAGGGAGTGTGTTTTAGTACTTAATTTGGACAAAGTGGTTTTTAAAATATGTTTCTAACAGTAATCTAAGTATCTTCTATTAAAACCCCTTTAATCAGATGGAACATATTAAAAAATCAGAACAGAACCTCAGGTAGTTACGGTAGAGTGATCATGTCATCTCTTAAGCCAGCCGAAGTGTGTAATTAAAATATTGGCTAGCCTTAAACATATACAATTAGTTTCAGGAAGGCTTTGTCAATACTTGCTGGATATTTACAGATAATCTAATAGCATACACTTTTTAAAGCTACATGACTCATAGAAGTCAATCTAAAAGGGAGTAAGGTGGTTTTGTTTGAGTGTAGCAGGTACTATTTACATCTCTGGAAGTGTTCTGATAAGAGATAGGTTTGAATCTGTTCATTACATATGAATATTGGTTCTGTGTTTTTTAAAAAACATATGATTGCAGTTTGAATTTTGAAATCAATTTACTGGTGATGTCAGCATTTTATAACTCTTTGGAAATGAAAATGTGATATTTATGCACACATTAAGATGTGCACATTAAATTAGCTCCTTAAAAATCCCCCCCCCCCCACCAAAAAAAAAGTGTGAGCTGGCCGGGCGCAGTAGCTCCATGCCTGTAATCCCAGCACTTTGGGAAGCCAAGGCGGGTGGATCACCTGAAATCAGGAGTTCGAGACCAGCCTGGCCAACATGATGAAACCCTGTCTCTACTAAAAATACAAAAATTAGCTGGCCGTGGTGGTGGTCACCTGTAATCCCAGCTACTTGGGAGGCTGAGGCAGGAGAATTTCTTTTTTTTTTTTTTTTTTTTCTGAGACGGAGTCTGGTTCTGTCGCCCAGGCTGGAGTGCAGTGGCGCGATCTCAGCTCACTGCAAGCTCCACCTCCTGGGTTCATGCCATTCTCCTGCCTCAGCCTCCCGAGTAGCTGGGACTATCGGTGTCCGCCACTATGTCCAGCTAATTTTTTGTGTTTTTACTAGAGACGGGATTTCACCGTGTTAGCCAGGATGGTCTCGATCTCCTGACCTCGTGATCCGCCCGCCTTGGTGCCCCAAAATGCTAGGATTACAGGCGTGAGCCACCGTGCCCGGCAGGAGAATTTCTTGAACCCAGGAGGGGGAGGTTGCTGTGAGCCGAGATTGTGCCATTGAGCTCCAGCCTGGGCAACAAGAGCGAAACTCCATCTTGGAAAAAAAATAAATAAATAAATAAAAATTGTAAGCTGTAAATTATAGCGTTGATAACAGAAAGATTTTCCTATTCTGTCTATATTTATTTTTCTGTTTTTTTTTTTCTATTGCAATTGAGGTTTATAATCATTTTCCAAAATTGGCAAGCCACTGGCTTTCTTACTATGATTATTGTATAAAGATGATGTGCATAATATTTTCATTTCTGATAACGGGATTGGATTACTCTGATGTTCATGTTGCCTTCAAGGATGTGTAGTTTAGAGAGAGACCACCTGGTCAGAACCTTCAAATGCGGAAAACAAGAATTCTAATTGCAGCTCTAACTTGCTTTGTGGACTTGAGCTTCGCAAATTTTTGGAACTTTAGTTTTCCTACTGTAATTCGGGTAATACCAACCTCATAGAATTGTTATGAAATTAAGTGGGGCTAGGCCCACTAAAGGAAGGCGATCTTGGTTTATTTTTCTTTCATTCTTCTTTTTTTTCCGGATACTATCTGTGAGGTATAGGTTCTGATCCCATGGCTTTGATCTGATAAGCACAGGTCTCATGAAATGAAGTTCCATGGAAATTTCTACCAACAGCATGCTGTAATCCCTTCTGAGCCTCCCCTTCTTTTTCCTCTGTTACAGCAGAAACAGAAAAAGCTTTCTAATTGAGTATACTCACCAGGATTCTCTTTCAAATTTAGAAAGCCCAGGATGTTATGAGATCTGGGAGGTGTTAAAACATCACATTAGTCAACACAAGCTATTTTTATGGGTGTACCTATCTGTCTTCTCTCCTGGACTTTGAGCTAAAGTCCTTGTGGCTAGGGATCATGTCGCAGTTACTCTTACTTCTTCAGTGCACTAAAAGGTGGCCACTCATCAAGGTCTGTGGAACTAGAAAGAAGAGTTTTAGAGTATTCTGAGTAAGAAAAAGTTCATGCCACACGTTTCTCCAGTTAGGATATATATATATTTTTTTTTGGAAGAGTGGGGTGGGAGGGGTGTGTTTGTTTTTTGAGACAGAGTGTCTCTGTGTCACACGGGACTGCAGTGCACTGGCGTGGTCACAGCTTGCTGCAGCCTTCACCTCCAGGGCCCAGCAATCCTCCCATCCCAGCCTCCCAGGTAATTGGGACCACAGGCATGCACCACCACACCTGACTAGTTTTATTTTTTTTGTAGAGACGGAGTCTTCTTATGTTGCCCAGACTGGTCTCAAACTCGTGGGTTCTAGTGATCTTCCTGCTCTGGGTTCCCAAAATGCTGGGAGTGCAAGTGTGAGCCACTGTGCCTGGCCAGTATAAATAAGGATAGTTTGTTTTAAAGTGTCTGTAGGTTTGTGTTATTAAGAGAAATGAGGGGCTGGGCACAGTGGCTCATGCTTGTAATTCCTGCACTTTGAGAGGCTGAGGCGAATGGATCACTTGAGGTCAGGAGTTCGAGACCAGACTGACCAACATGGCAAAACCCTATCTCTACTAAAAATATAAAAACTAGCCAGACGTGGTAGTGCACACCTCTAATCCCAATTACTAAGGAGTCTGAGGCAGGAGAATTACTTGAACCCAGGGGGCGGAGGTTGCAGTGAGACAAGATCGTACCACTACACTCCAGCCTGGGCAACAGAGCAAGACTCTGTCTTGGTTGGGGGGAGAAGTGAGGGATTTCAAACATAAGAAAAAATCCAGTAGATATTAAAAGAATGAACACTGTTAGTGTAAGTTTTAGAATATTGTTTAGCAATAAATAGGTTTTGGACATGGCTTTTTGGCAATAGGCTTTTTTCTTTATTTTTCTGCCAAAAAAAGGTATGATTATGGATAGGACTACCAAACATAATTTCATACTTTTTCTTTTTTTTTTTTTTTAAATTTGCGACAGGGTATCACTCCGTCACCCAGGCTAGAGTGCAGTGGCTGCAAGTGAGCTGATCACAGCTTTCTGTGATCACCTCTCAGGCTCAAGCAGTCCTCCCACTTCAGCCTCCAGGACTGTAGGCATGTGCCATCATGCCCGACTAATTTTTTTTATTTTTTGTAGAGCCAGGGTTTCTCGATGTTGCTCAGGCATTATAATTTTTATAATATAAATATAAGTGTAAAGTACTCAAAGGTTAAAGATAATAATGCTAAAAGATATCATTGCTAAAAGGATCTGAACAGAGTAGATTACTAAAGGGAGTGTCAGAGAGCTTCCAATTGAGTTTGATTTTCTCATTGGCAAAACTAACTCCACTGATTTTAGTAATCATAGCTATTTATTTCCTCAGGTAATTAAATTATAGGGAAGCCTAATAATTATGGTATACATTATTATTCATATTATCTAAGGTGTACATTTGTTGAGATCAGAGAGAAAAGTGGACTTTTTTTCACAAACACTTTCAGATGTGTGTACTCATTCATAAATAAAAATAATAGCTAACATTGGCTATAAGATGACTATATGTCAGTTGCTTTGCATGCGTTATCTCGTGTAGTTCTTTTCACCGCCCTAGGAGGTAAGTATAATTATTATGCCCACTTTATTTATTTAATTATTTAATTTCCGAGCTGAGGTCTTGCTCTGTTGCCGAGGCCGGAGTGCAGTGGTGCTGTTGTGGCTCACTATATGTAACTTCAAACTCCTGGGCTCAAGTGATCCTCCTACCTCAGCCTCCCAAGTAGCTGAGACTACAGGTGTGTGCTACCACACTCAGCTAATTTTTAAATTTTTTGTAGAGATGTGATCTTGCTCTGTTGCCCAGGCTGCTCTGGAACTCCTGGGCTCAAGCTGTCTTCCCACCTTGGCCTCCCAAAGCACTGAGATTACAGGTTTAAGCCACCACCCCTAGCCTATCTCCATTTTAAAGGTGAGGCAATTCAAAGAATTTAAGCAATTTCCCCAAGACCACCTAACTCCTAAATGTTAGTTGTGGGTTGTCAGGGCCTTTTCCGAATAAAAACATATGGCCTTAGGATCTGCAAATTGACCTAGAAGGAAGGAACTAGAATTTGTCATTGGAAATATTACCACTTTTGAGAACTTCCTGCAGGCTGAGTGCGGCCAGTTTTCAGGAAAATCCAGATTTCCCTTAGGCACAGGCTTTGCATTTACTCAGTTTATTTGTGCATCTCATTTCACTTTCTTTTGTGATTCGTTTCTTTGCCTTTGGGGCAGGGAATGTTATTAAGGGAGGCAATTGTGAATGTTCTTCTATTTGAGGGCTTTTAGGTGTGGCTGGATAGCTTATGAAGCGTATTAATGGCGTGAGAGTCAGGGAAGCAACCTCAGGATCCCTGTGACACATGGTATCTGAAGTAGAGATTTCTGTATTGTTTTCTACACTCAGACTTGTACCGAAAAACCCTTCACCAATTCACTTTCATGGATGCATCTATAACAGGGTGTGGGGGAATATTACTCACATAATCCCTATATTTCTTTCTCTAGTTAGAGTTTATTAATCTGTGACTATGGGTGGATGGAAGGACCAGGGCTCTGAAAGAGCCTAAATTTAAAGAGTATATTAAGAAAGCAATTTAATCATTATGCAGTCTGACTCCAGTTATGTGGTGCTATAAAAGTTTCAGATTGGTAATGATAATATTTTAGGATTTTCAAAATCTTTACCCTTATCTCATTGAGAGGTAAAGTAAGTGGGAATTACCTCAGTTCACATTTCCCTCCTCTCACATCTCCTCCCCTTCTCTTTCTTTCTTTTTTAAAAACTGCTTTTCAGTTTCTACATTATGCAAAGAACTGTGGTAATACCATTAAGGGTTAATATTGAGACTAAAGAGAGGTCAGGCTACATGGCACACGGTGAAAGAAGTAACACTAGGAGCCAGGTTTAATGGGTAACACCCCCCTATGCTTTTAAAAAAAATTATTTATTCCTTCATTCATTCATTCATTTTTTAAATTGAGACAGTCTTGCTCTGTCACCCAGGCTGGAGTGCAGTGGGGCCATCTCTGCTTACTGCAACCTCTGCTTCCCGGGCTCAAGTGATTCTTCTGTCTCAGCCTCCTGAGGAGCTGGGAGTACAGGCATGAGCCACCATGCCTGGCTAATTTTGTATTTTTAGTAGAGATGGGGTTTCTCCCTGTTGGTCAGGCTGGTCTCGAACTCCCAACCTCAGGTGGTCTGCCCACCTCAGCCTCCCAGATTGTTGGGATTACAGGCGTATGCCCGGCCAGTTTAATGGGCAATCCTTACTTCACGTTATCATCACAATGATTAAAATGTGTTCAGAACGACTCAAATGTTTTCTAAACATCAGTGAAACAAATATCTAAGCTCCATTTTTAATTCTGTAAGATGATGCCAAAAGGATCAATATGAGACAAAGGGAAGTTTATTAACTATAGCAACATTTGAGAACCAATAATTACTATGTCAGTCAATAATAACTGCCACTGCATTTTTATTTCTGAGTTTATCCTGACTTTTGTGACCCTTTGGAAGGTTAGTTCCTGAACTACCATCATCAGGATCTTGTGACTCCAGCAAGAGAGAGCTTGGGAAAGCAGCAAATTAGATGTTTGAAAGCTAGATATTATTTTTTGCATATCTTATTCCTTGCAAAAACAAACCCACTTTGCAGATGAAGAAACTAAGGCTCAGAGAGGTTAAGTATTTCTGTCATAGCCCCACAGCATTGATGTTCAAATCCAGGACTGCCTGCCTAGAATTCCCAGCTCATACATTTATAATATCATTCATAGAATTTTTACCAATATTATTTTCTGAGAAATGTCTTTTGGCTATTTCAGAGAAAGAATGGAATTGTTACAGGAAAGGGGTCCCAATCCAGACCCCATGAGAGTGTTCTTGGATCTCCTGCAGGAAAGAATTCAGGGCGAGTCCATAGAGTAAAGTGAAAGCGAGTTTATTAGGAAAGTGAAGAAATAAAAGAATGGCTACTCCATAGACAGAGCAGCCCTGAGGGCTGCTGGTTGCTCATTTTTATGGTTATTTCTTGATGAAATGTTAAACCAGGGGTGGATTATTCATGCCTCCCCTTTTTAGAACATCTAGGGTAACTTCCTGACATTGCCGTGGCGTTTGTAAACTGTCATAGTGCTGGTGGGAGTGTAGCAGTGAAAATGACCAGAAGTCACCCTTGTGGCCATCTTGGTTTTGGTGGGATTTCGCTGGCTTCTTTACTGCAACCTGTTTTGTCAGCAAGGTCTTTATGACCTGTATCTTGTGCCGACCTCCTATCTCATCCCGTGACTTAGAATGCCTTAACTGTCTGGGAATTTAGCCCAGTAGGTCTCAGCCTCGTTTTACCCAGCCCCTATTCAAGATGGCGGTGCTCTGGCTCACGTGCCTCTGACAGAATGGCTGACATGACGTCAGATAGAATCAATTGTTTTTTTAAATATACATGCATTAAAAAAAGCCAAAAAAATAAAGTCATTAAAACTTTCGGTGTTGAGCAGTCATCAGAAAGGCATGATGCATGCACACATACGTACATATGTACTTACATGTGGAAGGTAGGGAAATGATGAAGTGATGATGGCTATTTATCACATCTTTGTAGCCTTGAAAAATAATGGTAGTGCCGTCCTATGCTTGTATATACTTTTTGTCACTCATGGATATGAATGTTTATTTATCATCTTTTCTAAAAAATTATGGTGGCAGAACTACATTTATTGTTTCTAACAGAATCTTCTTGGTATGTGCTTGAAAACAAAAAGTTTTTTGTGTGTCTGGGAAAATCTGTCCTGGATTGACTGAAGTCACATACCAATTTGAAAAGAAAAAAAAAAAGTGTGTGTGGGGGTTGGGGGATCAAAACATTAAAAGTGTAGTTAAGGAAGGAGGATTTCTCTGGCGAATTGGTAGAGTAAATAAGAGTGACAGATATTCATTACAGAATGAACCTAAACATAAAAGAATAATTCTTTTCATAAAAGAAAAGTTAATTGAACCTGGCTACATCTGCTATACCATCTTTATTAAGGAAGGCAGAAGTTGAAAGGGCAGCTGGAGTTTTCAGTTGGTTGCTAAGACTTTGAGCTTGATTTCTGGAAAGAAATGACAACAAACTTCTTTGCTAACATTACAGATACTAGGAATCTGTAAGGTAACACTTCCTTCCTCTCCGCTACTGCCTGTCAACCAAATGCGTTCCTTTTCTTTTTTTATTAGGCTGATGTATTTAGTGCTTATATCTTCCAAACTGGACAATTCCAGGTCTCTTCCAACAGGGAAACTTTAAAGAACCTCAGGGGTCACCCTGAGGCAGTTCTCTTTAATGAATTCTAAGCTGCCTCCTGGGATTCTTTCTTATACCAACTACAACAAAACTGAAACACTTTCTAGCATCATCTGCACTAAGGTTCCTTGAGGAAACCTTTAAGGACAATGAACATGGGAAGTGATTGCTGCCAGACTACTGGTGATAATTATCTGTGTAAATAAATACATGCATTTATTTTAAAACAGACAAATTTGAAAGAGATGTTTCTTACAGATACCTGTGGACTCTGACATGTAGATAGAGTATTATAGTACCATAGGACTCTAATTAGTATTAAATAAAGCAATGCATGTGAAATTAATATAGTATCTAGGATAAATATGCTCAGTGCATTATCACTTTATTGGATCTTTGTATTAATCCTTCTAATAACCCTGTAAGGAAAGCAAGCTGGGCTTGTGCATTCAAGCTTTACATGTGGAAGCTAGGCTCTGAGTCGTTACTGTGACTTCTCATAGGCACTTAAACTGCAGAAATGAGACTAGGACCTGGATACTCTTATAGTTCGTTGTAAATTTATATCAATGAGAAGTCTGTGACTAAAATAACTGTATTTATTAAATATGATCACCGAAGCACTAGTAGGAGCCAGTATTGCAGATTAAATGTATTTAACTACCTGTAAATTTCAAGAAGGCACAGCTTTCTTGTATGAACTGCAGAATTGCAACTCCCACCATCAACACTTAACATAGAGTAGGTGCTTAATAGACATTTGTTAAATGAATGGATGAGTAAAAAAGTCACAGCTTTTAGACAATATGCTATACTAGCTTTCGAATGCAACAGGAAGCTATTCTTTATTAAAGATGGTTCAGAATGATTTGGGTGGATTTAAACATGTTTCTTTTATAATCTTTTTCCTGTGAGTAAATATCAGAACTTCTCTGCTTATTTATTATGCTTAGGCCAGCAAACCCAGAGTTGTTTGGTTTTCCATTCTCTGAATAATCCCTGTTTGAAAGCAGTGTTATCTGCATTCTTGGCACAGGGAATGGTAGGATGGTACTTTGGTATGATTTATACCGTTAAAAAGTTTTTAAAGTGATTATTATCTTGATTATTTCTTAAAGAGTTTCTGGAGAACTGGACTTAATGATCCTAGGATTTACCCTATGTGATCAGGTTGTTTAGTTATTTTATTTAAAGATCCAATGTATTAAGACTTGATTGGGAAAAGAGACACCAAAGAAGAAAAAAGAAAATTTGATCCATAGATGTATACTTAGTCATATAAAATGTTCTAATTATCATATAATGAAGTAAAAAAGGAGAGAATTCCATTTTATAAAGCATAAAGGGTAGAATTCCATGTAAGACCAGCATGAGACTTTGAGCTTTGAGTCAAGTTGCCATTTCTCTTGTAAGATAGATTCTGTTAAGGTTGAGGTCAAAGGATTGCTTGAGTCCAGGAGTTCAAGGCTGCAGAGAGCTATGATCTTTGCCACTGCACTCCAGCTTGGGTGACATATCAAGACTCTCTAAAAATGAAAAAAAAAAAAAAATTCTGTTAAATTTATTTTCTGAGAGTCTGTACTGTTCTAGACACTAAAGTGAATAAATACAAATATGAGAGGACACATTCTCTACTCTCGAGGACCTTGGAGTCCAGCAGAGAGCCAAAGACAAATATGCAAATACCTTTAATACAAAGCATAGTGGGATAAATGGTTCAGCTTTTGCTTCTTATGAGGTCAGTGAGAGGAAAAATCACATGTAGTTGGTGCATGAGATAGAGCTTCACAGATGTGGTAGTGTTTGAGATAGATCCAGAGAGTTTCTGCTGGATAGTGGGATGTTTGATAAGCAAGATAGAACCCTGTGGTAAGGGATCTCAAGGGTGAGGCGATCTTCATAGTGTGTGATGGTACAGAAAGGACTTTTCTTAAGTGCATCATATATCGCTTAGCCATCATTTTTGCATATCGTCAAGATTCTGTGTACTGGCACCGAATAAACAAATCAAAGTTAAGCAATCTATTTGATAGCTTTGGAAAATGAATTGATGGTGGAAGAGTTTGGAACTCATGACTTTTCCTTTAAATGAGCTTTTCGTATTATTGTACATTATAGTTATGGTGAGAAGAACTAGGAGTAAATCTCTTGGCCATAAGACAATCATATTACGATTTACGTTCATTTGTAGCTTGAATTTATTTTGTTTTATTTATTTATTTTTCATGGTGGTGGGGGGGTGCTTTCTGGCAGAAACTGGAAAGCCTGCTAGACAAATTCGAAAAGAGCCGTAACACTATAGCTTGAATTTATTTTATAACATGATCAAATCTTGTGTGCTTTAAGTCTCTTGAATATGTACTGATAGTAAGGCGTATCATGTTATGGCAGTTTTCAGTTTATCCCAAATGGTTGAGGAATGGACTGTTCCAATTAATCTAACATTATAGTAGCTAAGAGATTACAGAAATATTTTACTTGGGTTATTCAATTCCATAAACTAGAAAAAAACAAAAATTTTAACACGGAAAATACTCTGAATATAATTTGAATTGAATTTTATATTTAGTTATTTAGAAAGCTCTTTCAAGTTCTAGTGGTGTTTGAGTTTACCAATGAAAGTGTTTGTTATCCTTTATTTTCTAGAAAATAAATTATGGGAACTTGACATAATTCTGGATTAAGGAAATTTGAATGAAAATCAGAGCTTCCATGTTTAGTCTCCTGCATAAATCTATTATGTGAATAAAATAGAAATTGTACTCATTTTCAAAGCCATGATTATCAGGCACATGATGATTTGATGTGATAAGTTATGGCTTTTAAGTTACTGTCATCCAAATCAAAAAGCCATAGATAACTGCACAGTTTTTAAGAAATTAAATATCGGGAGGAGAGAAACAGTTAAATTCCATATTTCTACTTGATAGTCACAAGTACTCTGATGACTGTTAAGTATTTTAAGCTGTGCAATACTGACTTACTCTAAGCTGCTGATAAATGTAATTTAGTGGGACCATTCTTACATCCCAGTGTCAGCCTACTGAAGAACATTTTGTATTAATGGTAAAGGTCAAATGTTTCACAGGCTTCCACTAGCCCCTATTATAGAATACTGTTCAGTTTTATATATTTAAATATTTACCCCCAAGGAAATTTGAAATATTAGATTCCAGTATAATTAAAATTTACTTAAAACTTGGCAATTAAGAATTAGGGCAATTCATCTCTAATTATCCCTTCATCTGTATGTTTTTAAACATAGAGATATAGATAAACATATATATTCCTAAACATCTATTGGCCTATAGCATTTTCTTCTGTGGCTACCAACAGTATGCATAGATTATTTGGAAAGGCTTAACTTGATAAGTTTTTATTAGAAACCTAAACCTGCCTTTGTGGTCATCATGTTTTATCATTTGGCACTTAGTTTCTTCAGAAGTGTTTTCTTATCGAAGTTAAAAGAACTTTGCTCCATAGTGTAACTATACAAGATAAAAAGTGCCTTTTACTTTTTTTTAAACATGCAACTTGGTGCATACTTTTATGCATTTTGTTTCAGCTTATTTTTCAAAATGAGAGTATATTAACAAATAATCTCCTCTAGATCTTATATGTTACATAGTGAACAGTAGCATAGATTGCTTTAGATAACTTTGACTTTAGAATTTTACGCGTTTCCACTTCATAAATAAGACTTTGTTATAATTTTCTAACTCTAAAATTTTTGGACTGTCCTAAAAGGACATTGCAATCTATTATTACGTGGGCTATGATTAAAATATTACTGAGACAGTGATAAATGATACATTGATTGCTGTTACTCCGTCTCCACAACCCAAAAGTTTTCATCTATCAGTCCAGTGACCGTGGTATTGGTGGTGGTATCCAATGTGTGAAATTAATTCTCCATCATACTTTCTTTTGTGTAATTCCTAAGTAGGCTATTTAATTTTTTCATTGGCTGGGTGTGGTGGCGCACACCTGTAATCCCGCCACTTTGGGAGGCTGAAGTGGGCGAATTGCCTGAGGTCAGGAGTTCAAGATCAGCATGGCTAACATGGTGAAACCCTGTCTCTACTACAAAATAGAAAAAAATTAGCTGGGAGTGGTAGTGGGTGCCTGTGATCCCAGCTGCTCGGGAGGCTGAGGCAGGAGAATTGTTTGAACCCGGGAGGCGGAGGTTGCAGTGAGCCGAGATCGTGCCATTGCACTCCAGCCTGGGTGACAGAGTGAGATTCATCTCAAAAAAATTTTTTTTTCTTCATATAAGATAAACATGGGGTGGATGATAATAATGTTTTCCCATTTTGGTAGTGCCCAAGAAATTAAAATGAAACCTTTAAATGAATGCTGAAGATTTGTAAAGGTTCCATTTTTGAGGCTAAGAGATGTTATGAATTCAAGAAATTTAAGTGCATGCCAAGAAGATAAACAACTTTGTTTTAAAATTGGGTTCCAAATAATTAGTCAGCAGTACAAAAAAATTGACTGATGTTCCTTTGTATACTGTCACTCATTGACCATTTATCCCAAGGCATTTGGACTATTTGTTGATTTTTTTTTCATGATCATAAGTTCATATGTAATTTTTCCCCAAATCCTGAGTCATTGTGTTGTTGCTGCAATTGTCTGAAATAACTTACTCCTCGGTTTGCTCTTTCTTGTTAAGTTCCTCTGAGACAAGTCAGTGAAGTTAAAATCGCTTTGAAATCAAGACAACTCTGTAATTTATTTCTCATTTTAGGGGGAAGTTATGTTGCTGCCCTCAAATTTGGCTTCTGCTGGGGGCCATGACACATGCCTGTAGCTCCAGCTACTTGGGAGGCTAAGACAGGAGGATTGCTTTAGCCCAAGAGTTCAAGTCCGGCCTGGGCAACATAATGAGACCTTGTCTAAAAAAAAAAATAATAATTGGCCTCTGTGAATATAAATGTCACTAGAGAGTGTGAATATAAATGCCACTAGACAGTCTACTGTAATTATTTGGAATTCTTTCAAAGTAGTGTGATATAGATAAAAGATGATTTTCTACACATTTTACCAGAGTGTAACCTAATGGGCAGCAGTATGTAAAATGGGCATAAGTATTATTTTATTTCCATATCCTCTGGTTATTCAGTTGCGTCCCCTTTCTGCCTTAAGTTAAACATATTGCACTTCCATCTGCTATACACTATAGATGATTCACATTTATTTTTTGCGGTGATATTTTTTAAATGAGTTTAGGGAGCAGATGTTTTTGCATTCATACTTGCCTTCCTTTTCCTGATGTCTTTCCACAAATACGGGGGGAGGAAATGCATTGCTGCTGTCCTTGGTGAATTTTGCATATCTCTTTGATTCAGGCTGCTGCGCTGTAATGCATGATAATGTGACAACTGCAGCCAAGTAAGACATTTCTTTAGTTTCCTAGTGCTCTCTATCAGTATCACAGCTGTGCTGCAGGGAATTGAAGAACTTCTTCAGCTCTTGGTAATTCTCTTTTGGGTAAAAGTGAATCCAGCCAGACCTCTTCCTCTGATAGCCTTCAATTTTGAGACTGATTTTAGACAGGTGGTAATGGATTTATAAATGAACTCAAAAATACAAACTTAGCTACATAGTGTATCTATAGCACGCTTTCAGTATAGGTTTTTTTTTTTTTCTGTTCTAATATCCAAGTAAAGCACTTGCGTTATTTTAAATTACATGCACAAATGTTGTCAGTCTTGTCTGTCTTTTTAAAAATGATGTCTAACAGAATTTTACGGTTATTTGGCAAACCTCTGCAAACAAAAGTGTTCTGAATGCAGGTGTAACTGTGTAGAGTACGAAGAGCACTGGATTCAGAATGAGAAGACTTAGACATTGTCATATTTATTGCTTTATGGCAAATTATCCCAAACCTGACAGCTTTCAACAGTATATACTTATTATCTCACATTTTCTGAGGGTCAGGAATCTGTGTAGTTCTGGCTCAGAGTCTCTCATGAAGCTGCAGTCAGAATGTTAGATGGGGCTGCAGTCATCTGAAGGTTTGACTGGGGCTGGAGGATATTTTTCCAAGGTGGAAGTGTGTTGACCAGCATTCTTCCATTTTGGACCAAGGAACCCTCAATTCCTTATCAGTTGAGTTCCGCCATTGGACTGCTCACATGGTAGCTGGCTTATTCCAAAATGAGTGATCAAAGAAAGAGAGAGTAAGAGCCAAAGATAGAAGCTGCTTATAACCTAATTGTAGAAGTAACGTGCAATCATTTTACGGCATGCAGTAACCCTGTTACAATGACAGGGCTACAGACAATATGTGCATAGTTGGAAGCAGGGATAATTGAGGGCCAACCAAGAGGCTGGCTACCCAGGTATGAGTCATCTGTTTGCCCCTAAAGCTCTACAGGACCTTACATAGGTCACCAGCTTCTTGAGCTTGAGTTTCCTCATTGGCAGCAGGGGCATTGTACCACTATTCCTACTGATCCCTTGAAATGTAAAGATCTTAAATGATGGATGTGAGAGCATTTTGTAAACGTGAAATAGCTCTAACTGTGGGGGTTGATTAAGGAATCATATTACTTTTTAGCAGTAATAAGAGGAAAGAAAAAAGAGGGAGAGAAGAATGGAGAGAAATGGAGAAAAGGAAAAAGGGCAGAAAAGGAAAGGGTGTCCTTTATGAGCAAGGACTAGAGGTCTTTACCTCTAGCAGAGGCTTTTGCGCCTTCTTTGATCAACAGCTAAATGTAATTGCTCACAAAATGTGTGCTTAAATATATCCTCAAGATATATAATTTCATTTTTTAAAGGATTAAACAACAATGGAAAGGCTGTAACAAGCCCCTCTTCTCAGCTGGGGCAGATTTGAGTAAAATCAAATGAATTTAAGTCAGTAGTCAAGCTAGATTTCAGTCATCAGCACCAATACTTCCTCATTGGTAGCCATTAGTATTTCCATAAGCCACTGACCTTGGCTCCGTATAAACTAGAATCTAGAAAGTGACTGCATTTATTATCATTTTTAATGTGTATGTTCTGGAACTCATTTCCCCTATGGATGACTTTCAATTTCATTTTGTGGCATCCAATTTGTGAAAACATCTTCTTACTTTTAGAATCAAAGTAACAATCTCTATAGTACAATAGGTGACTGGAGACCGTTTACCAAGTGGAGTCATAAGTACTTCAAATTCATGTGTCCAAGGCCAAATGCATTATCCCCTCAATCTACCCTCTGCATATACATGCTATATTGATAGTTCTTTGACGAGGTCATTTTGACGTTGTCTAAAAACTATTTCAGCTTTTTTTCAGCCCTTAAGAAATGATTGTGACAGATAATTTCACACATTCCCTCATAATTCTCACACATTTCTTGCTTCATTACCTATTCAGTCCCTGACCTTCACTCTACCTTTTATCTGAGACCTGCGTCAGGGAATGATGAAGGTCTGGCTGTCCATTGCAGGCATTCCCTGGCCTTAAAACACGTTGTTTTCCCGCATTTTGATTTGATCATTTTGAAATGTTCCCTAAGTTAAAATACCTGGGTCAAAAGAGCTTTTAGCCTGTCTAGTGTCCGTCCATTAAAAATGACTTCTCTTCACCAGTCACCTAGTTAGCCAGTCAGCATCCTCAGTCATCTCACGTTCCTTTCTTTCCCCTCAAATCTCATGTTCAGTCCACAAACCCTGATGATAGTAGCTCTGAAGTTACTTTGAATTTCTCTCCTCCAGAATGGCTTGAACCTGGGAGACAGAGGTTGCAGTGAGCTGAGATCGCCCCACTGCACTATAGCCTGGGAGACAGAGCAGGACTCTGTCTCAAAACAAACAAACAAAAAAAAGGCTGGGCATGGTGGCTCACGCCTGTCATCCCAGCATTTTGGGAGGCCAAGGTGGGCAGATCATGAGGTCAGGAGTTCAAGACCAGCCTGACCAACATGGTGAAACCGTGTCTCTACTAAAAATACAAAAATTAGCTGGGTGTGATGGTGCGCACCTGTAATCCCAGCTACTCAGGAGGCTAAGGCAGGAGAATCACTTGAACCTGGGAGGTGGAGTTTATAGTGAGCAGAGATCACGCCACTGCGCTCCAGCCTGGGCAACAGAGCGAGACTCCGTCTCAAAAAGAAAAAGAAAAAGAAAAAGGAAAAAGAAATTGTCTTCTCTGCATTGTATTCTTTCTACATCCTTTGTCTCTGTTTCTTTCTTTTTTTTTTTTTTTTTTTTTAGACGGAGTCTCGCTCTGTCTCCCAGGCTGGAGTGCAGTGGCGCAGTCTTGGCTCACTGCAAGCTCCTCCTCCCGGGTTCACGCCATTCTCCTGCCTCAGCCTCTCTGAGTAGCTGGGACTACAGGCGCCCACCACCACCCCCGGCTAATTTTTTTTGTATTTTTAGTAGAGACGGGGTTTCACCGTGGTCTCGATCTCCTGACCTCGTGATCCGCCCGCCTCGGCCTCCCAAAGTGCTGGGATTACAAGCGTGAGCCACCGTGCCCGGCCGTCACTGTTTCTTATGTTTACCATTTTAATTTCCGTGTGATTGGCCTCTTTTAGGGTTCTACTTTCTTCTGCCTTTAGTTCACTCTCTCCATAGAAGCCATTTGCCTTAAAAATCCTGATGTAATCTTGATATTCACCAGCTTCAAATATGGTGTGAGTCTTTTATTGGCTATAGCAGCACCGCCCACTAGCACTTTCCTCAATAAAAAAAGCGTTCTGTATCTTCTGTTTTGTCCAGTATAGTAGCTAGTAACCACACATGGCGGTTGAGTACTTTAAATGTGGATAGTGAGACTGAGGGACCGAATTTTTACTTTTAATTTTAAATTAATTTAAATAGCTTTGGATAGCATAGGTCTATAGAATTAAGTACAACATTTCTATTTTGTCACTACCCCCCTTTTTTTCCTTTCCCTATATACTAAGCAAATATACAAATTGTATGTATCTAATGTAATATTTTGCAACCTTTTAACCACAGTCCACATTAAAAAATGTTTTCTCTTGTGACTAAGGTATGCTTAGATATTCATACGTGCTTAACAAGTATTAATTGATCATCTAGTATGTACAAAAGCATTGTAGATATATCTATGAATAAAACAGATGTGGGCACCTGTAGTCCCAGCTACTGGGGAGGCTGAGGCAGGAGAATTGCTTGAACCTGGGAGGCGGTGGTTACAGTGAGCCAAGATTGCACCACTGCACTCCAGCCTGGGCAACAGAGTGAGACTGCATCTCAAAAACAAAACAAAACAAAAAACAGACAAGATTCCCTACTCTCCTGAGGCTAACACTTTATTGGACAAGAACGACAATGTATAATAAATAATAAATTTATTTATTTTTTTATAAATGAGGCCAAGTGCAGTGGCTCACACCTGTAATCTTAATGCCTTGGAAGGCAGAAGTAGAAGGATCACTTCAGGTCAGGGGTTGGAGACCAGTCTGGGCAACATAGTGAGATCCCGTTGTGAGGCATAGTGGTGCGTGCCTGTAGTCCCAGCTATTCAGGAGGCCAAGGTGGGAGGATTGCTTGAGCCCAAGAGTTTGAGGCTGCCATGAGTGATGATGGCAGCACTGCAATTCAGCGTTAGTGACCCAGTGAAACCCTGTCTCAAAAAAAAAAGCAAGTAAATAAATAATAAACACAATGAAAGTGAGTTGCATAGTATTGTATAGTGTATTAGAAGGTGTAGTGGAATTTATCTGCCATTTCCATATGGTTCTTTTTGTGTCTTGTTTAAGAACTGCTTTCTACCCTCCAGATTCAAAGATATACTGTAGTCTTTTCTAAATGTTGTATAGTGTTAATTTTCACATTTAAGTCTTCAATCCACCTGGAATTTATTTTTGTGTATGGTGTGAGACAGGGGTTGAATTCCACCCTCTCCCGATATGGGATGCCAATTCTCTGCTATTCTGGTTTTTTTAAAAGATATTTCTGATTGTAACTCATTAAATTGATTTTTTTGCCCCTCAATAATAAGCTACTAGCAGTTTAAAAAATCGCTCTACTGTTTCTAAACCACCTCTTAAATGCCCAGTGGCATTTACATTGCCAATAACAGAATATAAACTCGAACTAGCTAAAAACAAACACCAAAGAAGACAGGAGTGCTAATATGGGTCACAGAACCTTAAGGCAGGGATGCAGCCTTAGGAATAGATTGAAATTCTACTGCTATGTGTACATCAATTCATACATTTTTCTACAGAGCAGGTGAGTGGGAATTATGGCTACTAACAGTTCCTGAGCTTTACATATCATATATCCAACTACTGAAGGAAGTCTCTATTTGTGTCCCACACTTTCATTGACACATTTGGGGTCAGACAACCACCTCTGTGCCAATCAGCTATGGTGGCTTCTGCTGCAAAATGTGGCAGATGAGAAGAGAGAACTTTTGTGCCAAATGCTGAAAAAACAATTCATTAGTAGAAGCATCAAGTATAATCTGTGTCTCAGGGTGCCTTTACTCATACTTTAATTGAGCCCATAAAATGGCATCTTTGATGATGACTTTGGAGTCATCCTACAGGCAGTCAATTGGCTTCCTCTGTGCAAATGCTTCTTACTGGCCTCTCGCAGTACTGCTTCTTATAATAATTGAAATGACTCAGTCCTGTGTCTGTTTTAGCTGTGAACTGCGATGCATATATATAGCTAGACAAACTTATTTTTATGTAAAGTAATGTGACATTGATAAGGTCCAGTAAACATTAAATTGGTGATATAAGAACATCATAATATGTAAGACATCTTGCCTTACTGGATTAAATTTCCATGAACTTCCAAAGTTGTACTGCACATTGCATCAATTCCTGAGGAAACAATTGGTCGATAAATGAATTCTGTTCCTCAAAAGTGGGTTGGAAGCAATAGGATTGACTTGGGCTATTTTTCCTGATATTTTAAATTTGATTTTGCACTTGAAAACAGTTATGGCTAATTTGAATGATAAGAAATGCCATCAGTGTAGATGTTTGTTTTGATTTTCCTCCATAACTTTTCCTTTGCTAATTTTAAGGGAAACATTTTTAGGCTAAGTTAAAAAATATCATCTTGGCTGGGCGCAGTGGCTCATGCCTGTAATCCCAGCACCTTGGGAGGCTGAGGCGGGCAGATCATCTGAGGTGAGGAGTTTGAGGCCAGCCTGACTAACATGGAGAAACTCCATCTCTACTAAAAATACAAAATTAGCCAGGCGTGGTGGCGCATGCCTGTAATCCCAGCTACTCGGGAGGCTGAAGCAGGAGAATGGCTTGAACCTGAGAGGTGGAGGTTGTGGTGAGCTGAGATTGTGCCATTGCACTCCAGCCTGGGCAACAAAAGCAAAACTCCATCACACACACACACACACACACACACACACACACACACACACACACACACACACACACACACACACACACACACACACACACACACACACACAGACACACAATCATCTTATATGAACCAAAAATATTTGGCTATGTTTTTCCATTATGGCCATGGCTACTCATAACCACTTTTTGCTTTCTTAATTTAGTTGTTCTAAATGAATTTTGAATGCAGAATAACAGATGTGATGAAGCACAGAATGTTTTCGATACATCCTGTTATTAAGAAAAAAAAATTCTCCCTTATTTTGATGTAGTGGAACATTTTCACAAAAGACAGTAACTGAACTGGATTCATTTACTTCTCAAAGTTAGCAAATCTTTTACTTCTCAAAGTTAGCAAAAAGCACCTTTTAAATGTAAATAACATTTGTAGATAGGGTTAAAATGAGTTTAAAAAAAGGTGATAGCTAGGGTGCACAGGGGATAGCTAGGGTGCAAAATGCTTCCTTTCTAGAGGTTGAAGTTATAGTAAGCAAGATTATCCATCATTCAGTTGGAAGATGACGGGTGGAGGCAGCATGAGTTGTGTTGCTGGGGCAGACATGACATAAAGGGTAGGGTCAGTAGACATACTTGCAAAGATGTAGGGAAAGACGTGTTTCTTTCCTTATGAGACCTAATAGGGACCTCTCTCCTGTCTTCCTGTCCTGTCCCATCTCTCCTTCCTTCCCGTCCTGTCCTATCTCTCCTTCCTTCCCGTCCTGTCGTCTCCACACGACTCCCCTCTAATCTCTCCTGCTCCTCTTCTCTACCTTCTTCAACTTTAGATATTTCACATATCTTTCCAGGGGGATTGAGAGAGATCCAGATGGATCTAGGCTTTATTCAATATCTTTTTTAACCAATATAGATTATTGTGTACACCCCTGTCCTAGACATTAATAGACTAGAAAAAGGCACGAATTATACATGTCAACTGGGGGAAAATGAGAAGGTAAAAAAATTTTAAGATGAAGGGCAGGGAACAAATTGTTGTCATCAAAAATGTGGGCTGTTTAGGGGGTTAGTACCCATTTTTAATATTGGAGAAATAATATTACTCAAAGCAGCTTTGACTCCATATTGCTGTTGCTCAAGTAGAGTAACTAGAAGCTGAGTAAAGCTAGAAGTTGTGTGTTGAAAGTGTTGCTAGAAAATTCTGCTTAAGCAGCATGAGTATCTAGCTTCCCAAGGTAACTATGGAAAAAGGATACAATAGCAACAGGAATGTGTAAGTTCTGTGCTGTTTAATATAGTTTTCTCAGGTCAGGTGTGGTGGTTTATGTCTGTAATTCTAGCACTCTGGGAAGCTGAGACAGGAGGATTGCTTGAGCCCAGGAGTTCGAGACCAGCCTAGGTGACATCGTGAGACCGTGTCTACAAAAAAAAGAAAATATTAGCTGGGCACGATGGTGCGCACCTGTAGTGCCAGCTGTCACTACACTGCAGCCTGGGCAGCAGAGTGAGACCCTGTCTCTAAATAAATAAAGTAGTTTTCTCACCACGCTTTATATTTCCTCAGCAGGCACCTAGGTATCATAATTGAAATAAACATTTCCTTAGGTGGAGATACTTAAAATAGATTCACGCTCTGGGAATCATTTTCTTTTTGTTAATGAAAATACACCCCCCGCCCCCCCCCCCCACCTTTTTTTTCCTGAGGATTCAGGTATAGAACTCCCAACTTTTTGACTGGGTTTGATGGCTCACGTCTGTAATCCCAGCACTTTAGGACGCCGAGGCGGGTGGATGACCTGAGGTCAGGAGTTCCAGACCAGCCTCGCCAACATGGTGAAACCCCATTTGTACTAAAAATACAAAAATTAGCTGGGCATGGTGGCGGGCGCCTGTAATCCCAGCTACTCAGGAGACTGAGGTGGGAGAATCTTTTGAACCCAGGAAACGAAGGTTGCAGTGAGCTGAGATGGAGCTACTGCACTCCAGGCTGAGCGACAGAGTGAGACTCTGTCTCCAAAAAAAAAAAAAAAAAAAAACCTCCAAACTTCCTTTTTTGTCTGTCTGGAACAAATTTCAAAACATAGTGCCTAATACGTGCAAAAATAGAAATGACCACGGCGTTGAACACATTTCAGTAATTGTTTTAGTTGAATTTATAGGATTAAAACAATTTCGGTGTTGACTGTTTAACAAAATGAAACTCATACTTAACACAGGAAAGTTCAATGATCTCTGAGTCGTTAATTTATGAATGGTTCCATGGCCATTTGCCATAGTAATACTGAATCCCTCCCACCCTACCTTGTTCATATTCTGGGTCAGTGTCTGAATTGCCACTGGCGGTGAACAATGTGTATGAGGTACACACACACACACTCACACACACACACACTACAAATTAAGCGGCTTCTCAGACTGCCTGTCTGGTGTTTGTTATCTATCTGTAGCAATTAGAAGTGATTCTGTTGGGCCATCTAAAGTGCACATTATAAAGGAAAAAGATTTTGCTTTTGTTTCCTTACTAGTAGCCATAGAAACTTTTAAAAACCATCTGTAATACATTACAGGAGAGTTTTTGTGTTCCTTATGCTTTTGCTAGTTTCTGTTTGTATTATCTGTATATTGACTATAACCTTAACTACCCTAGTTTGAAGCTTTACTTTAACTTACTGAACTTGAAGGAATTACAGATATTTTTTACTCGATGGCCAGCATAACCACTCCTTGTTTATCCACAGTAGTTTTGTATGGCTTCAGTGTGCTTTTATTTTTGTAATTTATTTGTTAAGCCGACTGGCAGTAATTCTGTGACATGGCTTTGATTGGGGAATTGTAGCTGGTAGCCACAGCCTAGCTGATGGTCTTTAATATGGAGGCAGAGGGGTTGGCAGGAAGCAATAGTAAGGCGATTCACATTAGTTTCTTTTACTGCAAGTGTGAATACACACTATAGGTCATCAGAAGGATATTCAGGATTTTTTATGGTTTGGACAGAACCATGAGTGTGGATTTACTGAAAAGGTTCTTGTTCTCTTGTCTTTGTAGCTAATCATATGTAATACAAGTCACCTACTCCAGCCAGATTAAAACCATGCGTAATTCCTTTTGCAGTAACTCTTAACATCTTCAATAGTGATGCCGGTATGATTGGGTTTCTCTTTCATTGATTAGTGTTTTTTTTTCCCTGTTATTCTTCATCATCTCTTTGTTTCAGTCTCTTTTAAATATGTGTTCCCTCTTACCAAATTTCTTTTCTTGTGCATATTTGTGTCTATACACCAAGTCCTGATTTTTGGTGGGCTGTGGGAGGCCTTGTTTTTTCTATTGAACGGTGTCATAAGGAGCCCAGCTGCTAGCTATCAAGGGTTTTCTCTTTTATTAGTCTCAGAAGGCAGGACTGGCGGGGTGCAGCATGTTGGTACAAGATCCCAGCTGTTGTAATGGTGCTCTCGGAGTCCCCGATCATTTGAAACTCGAAGAAAAATTTGACCTTATCATGGCAGTTGTTTCTGTTTGTTCGTTTGTTTGTTTTTGAGGGGCTTGCAGTGCAAGATAAAGAGATGTGAATGATAACTGTAAGATATGGAGGCAGTATAGAGAAAAATATGTGTTTCCGCTTTTCAAACTTTTTAGTAGCAGGCATTTTTGGTATGGAGAGTTTAAGATATGGGGGGGATGTTAACTAATGTGGATGTAGGGAAATTTCTCATGGGATATCTTTATTTGGTAAGTGGGCTAAGCAAACTTAGCAAAATGTATTCACGTTTGAAAAACATGAGATAAGAGGTCTTTCTCAGAGGCACCCTCTTAAAAGTTTTGCCAAATTGAAAAGGTTCTGATGCTGTTTAATTAAAAGAAAAATGCAATAAAACCAGGTTCTGTTTAAAGGGATTTTGCTTCTTTATGCAGCTTTGTCTTTCAAGTTCTCTGAGTGGCTTCCCTATGCCAGGATCCTTGGGAATAGTTTGATAAGCCGACCAAGTTATTGAATAAAGAGAATCATACACCTTAAGCCATGAAAATATCTGCCTTTACTTCATTGTGAAAGATTGACAGACAAGAACACACGTAATAGCATGCATTTACGTTTAAGAAATGAAATTTATTTAAAACCGGGAACCTTGAGAGAAATGCTTGGTTGGGACTGAGTCATTACCCAGTTAAAAATAACCTTTCCAGGTCATGTCGTTTTGTTTGCCGCAGTGAAATAAGTTTATTTCAGCAGAATGAAGCCATTATTAGCTTGGCAGAGTCCACTTGTCAGAATTTTATGGAGCAGAACACCGTTTGGCTGGGAAATTCAATAAATACTGTAATGTGAGAGGAGTTAAACTCCAAGGGCTGAAGGGGCAAAGAGTGGGGGATTTGTTGCTAATTCATTGTTTCACAGCTCCAATAAGAAAGCATTAGGATATATGATGAATTATCATTAGAGGTCAGGCGCACAACCCTTTTGTGAATTACCAAGGCAGCAGGACGTATGAGTAAAATAAAAACTTTAAGTTGTGTTAGGATGTATAGCACTGAAGGGGTAACATAAATATTGAGTGTCTTGATGCTCAAGTTTTTTATTTTTCTTTTTTGGAGGGTGATATGTCTTCTTTACCTGCCCTCCTGCTCTATCTGGGAATTTGTAGAGGAATAAAATACAGTGGAAAAATCCTATGACAGTAGAATCCAGCCATCAGACCAGTACTGCAGTATTGAAATGGAACTGAGTCATTTGTCATCTTAACAATCTGGGAAACCAAAGCAGTGGCCACTGTCAAGCACCAGTGGGCTTCACCTTGAGGTAGCGTGTTCGAATGACCAGGGTATGGTGAAACGAAATTCCTACTTCTGTCACAGTGTCACTGTAGACAAGTTATGTAACTTAAGCAGGCCTGGGCTTTTTTGTCTGCAAAACGGTGTTAAGTAATAGTATTTACTCCATAGAATCGCTGGGGGATAAAATGAAAGAATACGTATAAAACTTTAGTACAGCATCCATCATGTAGCAAAATAAACAGTAATGACTTCGTACTTTTCAGTTGAATTTGAGTAGGAAACAACAGTCACTTTATGATATACAGAAAGTTACTAATACTAGGAAAAGTCTTTAACTTTGTGGGAAATTAATAACTCAAACATTGTGCTCTATTTATGTCATTGTTCATTCACTTGTGAATGTCAATGTACAACTTTTTTATATAATTACAATCATTTTGAACTTTTTTTGTTCTGACTTTAAAATGGATTTCTTTATGAAAATTTCCATTCTTCGTTATGATTCATATATGACATTTTCATGTTTAATATTCTGGTCAAGTTGATATGCTGTAATTTGCTCGAACTTCTTGTGGTGGGTTGTTGAATTTAAAACTGAAATTGAGTCTTGAGGAATGGGTAAGATTTCGTTGGATGGAGAAAAACTGCAAGGGTAGAGAAGAAACCTATTTTGAGATAAAATATCACTGCTTACCTATTTGGAGCTTTTCTGGCTATTGAATTTCACATGAAAAAGAAGTGTAGGCCAGGCGTGGTGGCTCAGGCGTGTAATCCCAGCCCTTTGTGGGGGGGTCAGGATTTGAGACCACCTGACCAAATGGTGAAACTGTCTTACTAAAAAACAAAAAATTCAGAGGTGGTGTGTCCTGTAACCAAAAAAAAAAAAAAAAAGAAGTGTAAAGTATTTCTGTTTTCATGAGTGTCTCAGCACTGAAATAGGTTGAGGGTTCCCTTTCCATTTACCTTGAAAATGGTGTTTTGCATATGTTTTAGCCATATGATGAAAAGAAATTGAGGATATAAAATTACAGTTAGATAAGAGAAGCTCAGGAGATGTATTGCACAACATGGTGACTACAGTTAATAACAATGTATTGTAAACTTGCAAATTGCTAAAAGAGTAGATTTTGAGTGTTTTCACCATAAAAAAGTTGTTGACTACAGTTAATAACAATGTATTCTAAACTTGAAAATTGCTAAGAGTAGATTTTAAATATTTTGACTGCAAAAAAGTGAGGCATAGATATTTTAATTAGCTTGATCCATTTCACAATATATACATACATATTTTGTATATGTACACATATGCAATTTTATACCATAAACATTATGGTATGTTTTATACCATAAACATAAAATATTATGTATACATAATAAACATACATAATATACATAATATATACAATTTTTGTCCATTTAAAAAATAAAAAGAAAAAGAAATTGAGGACGTCCACTTTCAACACCATACTTTTAAACTGACTTGCTAGAATGTCTTATGGATGGACCATGAGCTGACCCACTTGCTGGCCTGTTAGGCGTACAGAGTGACGTGGAAGGACCTTTCACAACGTGATAAGTTACTAGGACCTTAAATAAAGAGAAGACACTATACTTGTTTTGGGAAAAGGTACTCATTGTAATATGAAAGTATAGTTTGCATCATTTTCTTGTCAGCCTGACCTTCCTGCATCCCCTGCACAGTCTGATTAAGATTCAGAGAGCCTTGGAATTCATTAAAGCACTGCCCCAGAGTCCATTATTGCAAAATATTAGCATAGTGTTCCATGTGACCTTTAAAAGCTTAGAAAATGATAGAGTTTGACTATTTCTTTATTTTAGTGCTTTGGATAATGCTTTTTTCCTGTTTTCCTATACTAATGAGTTGTACTCTTACTTTAAAACCTGCCTTCTGTTTTCAGTAAATCTTTTGACATAGCTTTTCCTCAGTTAGGACACAGGTCTCCTGACTGTGTCTTTCTTCTTTCCCTTGCTTACTACCTTTATCTCCTAAGGGTATTTTCCTTGGAACTGGTAATTTTCACTCAAATGGATTAAAATGGATACCACACCACAGGCTTCAGAGACAGCTTTTAAGCCTTCTGGAGGAGTTGCCAAAGTCATTTAAAGAGCAGCCCCCCGACTCTTAAGATTCTTTAGATAAACACTGCACCTCTGGACAGCTGATTGCCCCGTGCCGATGATAAATTCTCTTTCTTGTATCATTCCTTCAGTTTTAAAGTTGTACCAAGGCAAAGCCTTTTGCTGGTCATAAACTGCAGAATCTTTTAATCAGGGACTGGAAAAAAAAAAAAGTGGTTGGTGAAATTGGAGCTAACCATCCCCCATCCTCCTATTGAATTCTATTTGTAATTACAGTTAAACCTGAAGAGAAGATTTCTTTAGCATGTAATAGCTCCCCTGGGTATTTTTCACTGGAGCAGGTTAATTTATACTTACAATATCTGACCACAGCTGATCAATAGCAAATCTGTGATGTGCAGAAGGAAGCCCTGGAGATACTGTAAGCAAACGTACCTCCACAATTGATTCACATACAACCACTTCCGAGATTATTTTTGGCACAATCTCCTTCCTTTTCTGGCATCTATAACCTGGGGTTTAAGGATGACTTGCTTGTTTCTTATCTCAGGATTTTGAGGATAGAATGTTTCTTGGCCTTGAAGGTCATGCATGATAATTCATGTTCACATGAGGTAGATTCTCAGGCCTTGCCTGAGTCTAGTTTTTCATTCTACTGACTGACACACACCGAGAGCCTGGCTCTGGGGTTGCTTCAGGTACCTCACAGAGGGAATAAAAGCACTTTGGCTTGGCCGAAACTACCATGGACATTTTTTGTTAGACTTCTCCAGTACCTCCTTCTCCCAGTGTTGCAAAATTAATCCTTCGGTGTCTGAGGAAAACGTTACCTAGTCTCAAACCACTCAGGGGGCTCCTGATTAAATTAGAAACCCGAGGCTAGTAACAATGTTCAAATTCTTGGCTATTGTGTCTACTGTGCCTAGCACAACGTTGAGGTCAGAATCGGTGTTTAAGGAATATTTTTACATGTTTACACCTACTCTCGGGGAAAAGGGATGGATTGGTAAGAGTTCCTAAATTTATCGAATGAGAACCTCTTGAATAAATGGCCTAATCCTGTGTGGTGGAATAATTATCTAGAATTATTACTGAACACCAGGTATTATACTTTATAATTTTGTGTTAATAATTATGATGTATCTGGTGAATTTAGAGTAGTTTTATTTCCCTTTGGAAAATGCTATTCTTAGTTTTTCCCCAGAAGGGAGATACTTTACAGATATTCTCAGAACTGGAGCACTGAGGGCTTATGACTTTGAATGTTTGACACTTTAACTTTTCCCTCACTAGGATTTTGATGTTACATTGTGCAGTAAGATGTAAAGAATACTGTAGTTAGTAACAATTATGCAATTCACCTGGTTACCACAGCTAATCAAAATCCAATGGAATTAGCATCTTTGTAAGATAAATGTCATCTCTTGTTGATCACACCCGCAGTCCAAGGAGTATCCTTAGGACCAAAAAAAAAAAAAAAAAAAAAAAAAAAATCGACATAATGTGTGAGCAAATATGCCTTCTTGGGCCCTGCTGACTGCAGCATTCACAAAACCCCACGATTTGGCTGAGTTTGTGGAACGCCAGCCTGAGGCAAAGAAGCTTGTTTACTCTGCTGATTAAAAGGAAAGCTTGAAATGGCTGAGGAGATAGTGGCATCTCTGGCTCTGTATGAGGGAGAGAGGAGCGGGGATGGGAGAATTAGAGAAAGAGAGTGGCCCTTGGTAGTGTAATTCCTAGTTGTAATAATACGTATGACAGTCTTTGGTGGTGAATGCTAGCTTTACATTCTTTCTAATAATTGGAGGGATAAAATTAAGATGGAAACCCAACCCTGGGACGACACATTAGGTTTTTTTGAAGCCCCGCCCCCCTCCCGGCCCCACCCAACCCATGACATGTGAAGTTGAAAAGGCTGACAGATAACTGAGAGATGTTTTCATTTCTAAAGGAGCGACTGGGTAAGTACTTGGTTGCCTTGGTTAATGGTAGAAGAGGTTCCAAAAAGAAAAGAGCGGGAAAGGGAGAATGAATTAAAATGGCTTCATATTGTATTTTGCTTAACAGATTCTTGTTGTTCGTTATTCGCTCTCTCTCTCTCTCTGTCTTCCTGCTGTTATTTTTCTGTCAGCCTTCTGCTGTGGGTACTGTCTTTCCATCAGGGTATAAAGGGACTAGTTCTCCTCTCATCTCCTGTCTTTAGCCCAAGCCTTGACTCTGACATTCCCTCCACCTTCTTTTTCTCTTTGACCTTTACTTTTCAGAGTGGGTCTTAAATATGCTTTTACATGATTTAGAGGAAAGATATCATAAAGAATCATTGTGTTGCTTTTTAACACGGCTCTTGAAAAGTAATTTTCTTGTTGGTGGTAATAAAACACCTTCTACCATGTGTTGAAAAGTGTGGTAAATTCTTTATATGTGTTACCTCATTGAATCCATTGAGCGACCCTATGGGCTCTGTATTATATTATTTCCCTTTTTATGTGATAAAACTGAAGCTCAGAGCAGATGAATATTGTAGCCACGGTCTCAGAGTGGACAAGTGGGAAACACTCCATGGCCTCCTAGTTTCAGTATTACTGGTCTTTCTAAGCAGATCTCCTTTCTGCTTCCAGTAGAAAAGGGCTTAAGTAAACAGTGGAATCCACATCTCTCAGGCGGTAGAAGATGCTTTCCTCAACAAAGCAGAATTGGTCCTATGGAGCTTGGAAGTCATGGCCCAGGACCCAGAGCAAGAATGAGAGCAAAAAGACACCAGTGATCTTGTAGCATGAAGCCAGTTTCAGTGTTGGGCAGGTTTGCAGCTAGTAATCTGTCCAGACACGGTCACTCTGTCACCCAGAGGTGGTAAGAACTTCTCAGAAGTCAGAAGAGGCTGAGCCGTCAGGAATACAACAGATACTGGCCAGGCAAAAGACAAGACTCGAGGCCTAAGATAAATCAAAGAAGAAAGGAACTTTGGTGTCTCAAAAATATGATAAAAAGGAAAATTATCTCAAGTTTTAAGAAGGGAATAATCGTTATTACTAATTTTGGCTCATTGTAGTGAAATGTTACAGTTTGCCAATCAGTTTAAATTGTCTAGCCTGTGGCCATCACGCTGGCCTTAAATTAGAATACATACATACATATATATGACATAAAACCACCTGAACAGTAAAAAGTAGCATGAACCTTTCAGATGGAAATGTAATGTCTTACCACAGAGCAACAGTAGTTTCTAATCTGAGAGTCTACATCTGAGTTACTTCTTCTGAGAAAGGAAGTAACCAATCCTAGACATTGTATTTTGTTTTGAAAGCATTGTTCTGGAAGACCCTCTGTGGATTGGTTAATAAATACCTCAGGATGGACCCCAAAATTTCTTCTGTTGTGTAGAGGATGTTTTTCATGGTGGGTTGTAGGAAGGATTTTATGTGGAACCACGACTTGATAAAAAATGAGAGGTAATCACTCTGCTTTGCTCCAGTCATTAGAATTAGGTCCCATAGGATCATGTCTTTGGTGAAATGAATATAGGACTACATAAATCAGGAAGTGCAGTAAATAAGGATTTCAGTACAATTTAATATATGACCAGCTCTCTTTTACCACTGACCTTCATACCACTGCATGTTTACAGATGTGTCATTTATTTAAGATTGCCGGCCGGGCGCGGTGGCTCACGCTTGTCATCCCAGCACTTTGGGAGGCCGAGGCGGGCGGATAACGAGGTCAGGAGATCGAGACCACAGTGAAACCCGTCTCTACTAAAAAAATACAAAAAAAATGAGCCGGGCGTGGTGGCGGGCGCCTGTAGTCCCAGCTGCTCGGAGAGGCTGAGGCAGGAGAATGGCGTGAACCCGGGAGGCGGAGCTTGCAGTGAGCCGAGATTGCACCACTGCACTCCAGCCTGGGTGACAGAGCGAGACTCTGTCTCAAAAAAAAAGATTGCTGAGTGTTGGATTGACTTACAAAAATTAATGTATGACCCACTCAAAATGGGATACACATTCTCAGGACAGTTTTAGGCATCTTAAAAAGCGAATGCACTAGCTCTAAAGTCTTTCCTAGATTATGAAATTTCCTTTGACAGAAAACATAATCCACAAAATTGTCTTTATATTTTGAGGAAGGAGGTGTGGCAACTACTTTCAAAATTATGTAAAAATGCCTTGCTCTTAACTACTACTAGTTTACATTGATGTCATTTTTCTTTAATGCTCATTTTTTTTTCCAGAAGGAAATACAAAAGACAAATGTGTTAATTTGTTGACCAGTTGGGTAATACCTCTGTTTAAATTTCGTTGTTAAGCATACTAGTTTAACAAAAAAGTTTAAATGATAATTTACTCTTTGGGAGGTGCAAGCCCAGGAGTTCAAGATCAGCCTAGGCAACATAGTAAGACCCCCATCTCTAAAATACAACAACAAAAAATTACGCGCACTGGCCCGCACCTGTAGTTCCTGCTACTCTGGAAGCTGAGGTGGAAGATACCTTGAGGTTAGGAGGTCGAGGCAGCAGTGAGCCGTGATCCTGCCACTGCACTCCAGCCTGGATGACAGAGTACGACCATATCAAAAAAAGAAAAAAATGTATATATATAAATAGAATATATTTATATACATACACATGTATTACATAATATATATTATACACATGTATTATATAATATATATTATACACATGTATTATATAATATATATTATACATATGTGTTATATATTTATATATTATACATATGTTATATATATATTATACATATTTTTTAAAGGGTAGGACTTTAAAAAAAATAGCCTATTCTAAAAATTTAAATGTATTTGTTTCTAAATGGAATCCCTGCGTCTCAAAAGTCCTGTTTTGTGGCTGTCACTCATAATGCTGCTAAAATAATCCTACAGAGCCCATTGGATCACCCCCATCATTGCTTTCGTTTTAGTAAATGCTTATTCTTAGGCTGCGTGCAGTGGCTTATTCCTGTAATCACAGCACTTTGGGAGGCCGGCAGATCGCTTGAGCCCAGGAGTTCGAGACCGGCCTGGGCAACATGACAAAATCCCATCTTTACTAACAAAAAATTAGCTGGACATTGTGGTGTGCACCTGTAGTCCCAGCTACTTGGGAGGCTAAGTATCAGGATCACCTGACCCTGGAAGGTCAAGACTGCAGTGAGCCAAGATTGCACCACTGCACTCTAGCCTGGGTGATGAGAGTAAGACCCTGTCTCAAAAATAAAAACAAAAATGCCTACTTTTGAGGTGTCTAGTTTAACTTTGACAACATCCCATTTTACCCATGGCAAACTGAGCATTAGTACAATTGTATGCCTTGTGCAGGGTCCAATCTCACCTTTTCACTCTCCCAAAATCAGGGTGCAGTCCTTCTACTCTTCCATCCTGGGACCTATAATTATTTTTAGTTATTGAGCCAAGGAAATTCTGTGATAGTCTCTGTGAACATTTGTTATTGTCTGCTTTTAAAAATCAAAGAAAATGAAGCAGCACCAAACCAAATCTTCATTTCTTTTTAATTTTAACTCATAGTTTCAAAGCACTTTTTGATTTACTCTCCATGAACTTTACCTACTGCTAGGATTTAGGACTCGCCCAGCCTAAATGAAACATCAAGCTGTTTATGTGAATAGTAGTTTATATCATTGATACCATTCTTCATTCCTGCAGATTATTGCATCTTTTTTTTTTTCCATTTTTAAACTTTATTTTTTAGAGAGACCTGGCCTCACTCTGTTGCCCAGGCTGGTCTTGAACCCCTGAGCTCAAGTAATCCTCCTGCCTTGGCCTCCCAAAGTGCTGGGATTACAGGTGTGAGCCACCATGCCCAGCCAGGTTATTGGATCTTAGAAATTAGTGGTTTATAATTGAGATAACACAGCATCATGCAAAATGCGCGTGCAGTAAACCTGCACATGTACCCCTTGACTCTAAAATAAAAGTTGAAATTATAAAAAATAATATTTGAGATAATAGAAAGTACATGTGGCTAAGGCCTTTCGAGTTTTTTTGCTCCCAATCCAAAATATTAGTATATTCCATACCTGTTATGTACCGCATCTCACCTAATTTTGGCCTTTCCAGGGATATGGCTTTGCTCTACGTATTATGCCGAGAGTTCAAAGTTATCCATCCTTGTTTATTTCCTAGTCCACAGCAAGAAGACTATAGCAGTGTCCCCAGTCTTACTGCCTCAGGAAGCATGAAAGCTTAGGCAACATTTTAATTAAATGTTGCCCCAGGTCTTTATTCTTGCTGAGAAAGTAAACAAAGCTTAAACAGACCATATCAGAAAAAAAGACCCCCCTGAAATGTTGTTTTTAAAAATTATGCCTCACCTTCTGCTGTTTGCTCTGAAGTATGAGATTTTTTTAATGATGTATTTTATTTTAAATACCAATACAATTAATTGATTCAAAGTTCCTTCCAAAGATGTTAGTACCTGCTTCATTTAAGGCATCACTGGACATAGCAATTAATGGAGACTTGTGGGTTACTATTTGGCAATGACGCCCGATCAAAAATTGTTCCCTTCTGTTGCCATCCCTAGTACAGGGTGGTAGAGACTTTAATTTTTCCTTTATATTCACTATATTTTCAATGGAAAATTTGCCACCATATAATGAAGTATCTTCATAATCAACATTTGAATTACTGCTAACCTCTAATATATTTTCTCCTTTAAAGTTACTTTTCATGGCTGGGCGCAGTGGCTCACGCCTGTGATCCCAGCGCTTTGGGAGGCCGAGGCGTGGGGGATCACCTGAGGTGGGGAGATCAAGACCAGCCTGACCAACATGGAGAAACCCCGTCTCTACTAAAATACAAAATTAGCCGGGCGTGGTGGTGCATGCCTGTAATCCCAGCTCCTCGGGAGGCTGAGGCAGGAGAATCACTTGAACCTGGGAGGCGGAGGTTGCAGTGGGCCGAGATTGCGCCTTTGCACTCCAGCCTGGGCAACAAGAGCAAAACGCCGCTTCAAAAAAAAAAAAAGTTACTTTTCACATGCATTTTGGTTATGCATGTGTAACATTGTTGCATTTATGTTACCTTATAAAATCCTTTACAAAGTCTCTAAAGCTCCCTGTTTTTTCTTCTTTATCTTGTCAGCTGTCTCCTGTAATCTCTAATCTTCTACCTTTCTGAAGGCACTGAGGTCTTTCATGTTTTAGGATTTTCTCTGTAGTGTTTGTATTAAATAATATGTTATTCAAATTAGCAATTGAATCCAATTTCTTATAAGGTATGCTACCTAAAAAAGGCATCCAGACGTTGAAGGAAACCAAATTGAGCATATTGGTTGAAAATGCAACTATCATGTCAGTTAAGATACATTTATCCTGTGGACCCCAACTTTTTGGCACCCTGTATTATCCCCATTTTACAAATGAGGAAACATATCTGAGGAGCTTGTCCAAGGTGGGGAAATAGATATTTACATAGATAGCTGTGGTACAAAGTAATGGGCACTGTAACAGGAGATTGGATAATAGATGGGTCCTTGGGTCCTTTGCACATTGAGGAGGGCTGCCTAACTCTTCTTTGGGTTGGAGTCAGGAGAGAGGGAGAAGGTAGCTGGAAGTGTGTCATGTAAGGAAAGCTTCACAGACATTACATTTGTGTTGATCACTCATGAATGAATAAGACTTTCTCAGTAGCCAGGGCAGGAAAGAGAGTTCTAGACAGAGGAAATAGCATGTGCAAGTGTAATGAAAGAATATTTTGTATATTTGAAACTGCAATTATTTTATTTTGAAGCATAGTTACTGTAAACAAGTGACAAGATTAGCTAGCAAAGTAGATAAGATTTAAATTATGAAGTCAATTTCTAAATCAATGTAAAGAGCTTGGAATTTATTTTAATGATGGGAATTCAATGAAGTGTTTTAAGCAGGGGATTTACATTATCAGATTTTTGTTGTGAAAAGATAATTCTGACTTCAGCTTTGAGCAAGTGGGATAGGGACCAATTTATTCTCCTGCCTGAAGCAAGCCATAAAACAGATAAAATACATGAAACAATGGTCTTCAAGACATGGGACTTCAGGTCCTGAAGTACAGTGCCCTCTGAGTGATGAGAAACGAACAAGCGAGTACCATGATTGCCTCAGCTTACTGCGTGGAGAGAGTTTCTAGGGTTTAAAGAGAAGAGATCAATTAAAACTTGGCAGACTCCTGATTTGGGAAGATGGGGCCGAGTGTCTGGGGAGGCTAAGGCAGCTGGAGTCTGCAGGACATAGTACCAGGACAAATAGCTATACAGAAAGAGCTCTGGAGATCTACAGAGGCTTCCTCTGTGGTTGATATTCAAGAGAGTGCTGACCAGCAAATGCATGTGAAGAAACTACTCAAGTCTGGGGAAAGAACCACTCAAAAAGACTGAGGGAAACAATCTCTGGAGCTTGCACAGGGCTGAGAATATTGCCTGCTCCCACCAGAGAGGAAAGCTCCATAATTCATAGGCCATTCAGTAGAGTACATTCGTAGAGTAATTCATAGGGCATTCAGTAGAGTAGAGCAAGGGTTTTGCTTCAGAAGTGGGGAAAAATTGACTTTAGGTTAAACCCTAAGCTGAGTCCTAACTAAACAATCTTCAAAACAAGGCCTAAAGTTATCAAAATGTTTCCAAGAATCTTAACTCAATCCCAGAGCAAAAAGCAAGAATATTTATAGGGACACAAAAATATCTAGCACCCCCAAAATAAAATTAACAATATCTATTACCTAATAAAAAATTACCAACTATAGAAGGAAGCAGAAAAATTATAATTATGAGAAAAAAAATCAACCAATTGAAACTGACTCAGAATTGACACAGATGTTAGAGTTAGCAGATAAGAACATTAAAACAAGTTTTTTAGAAATTATTTTTATTAATTTTTTAGAGACAAGGTCTTGCTCTATTGCCCAGGCTGGATTGCAGTGGCATAGTCATAGCTAACTACATCCTCAAACTCCTGGGCTCAAGTGATCCTCCTGCCTCAGCCTCCTGAGTAGCTGGGACCACGGACATGCACCACTACACCAAGCTGATTTTTCAATTTTTTGTAGAGATGGGGTCTCACTATCTTGCCCAGGCTGGTCTTGAACTCTTGGCCTCAAGCGGTTCTTCTGCTTGAGGTTTTTAACTATACTTCTTTATGTTTAAAAACATACTGTGCTCCTTTATGTTTTAAAAAGTAAGTAGTGACATGCAAATATTTAAAAACCCAGATTGGAGCTCTTGAGATAAAAAACTACACTGTCTGAGGTGAAAATGAGAGAAGATGAGTTAATAGCCAACAAGACATTACAGAAGAAAAGGTTAATGAACTTGAAACCATCACAATATAAATTATGTAAAAATAAACAGAAAAAGAATTTAAAAGAGTTCTGGCCTCAAAATCTGTTTTTTTTTTTTTCCAGTAAGGAATAGTTTTTTTTTAATTTTTGATGTTTGTGGGCACTTAGTAGGTGTATATATTTATGGAGTACATGAGATAGTTTTTACAGGTATATAATGCATAATAATCACATCAGGGCAGATGGGATATCCATCTCAAGCATTTATTCCTTTTTTAGTAGTTATTCTTACAGTCTGATATTTGCTAATATTGATTAGTTGATAAAGCATTTGGTTTATGACCCAGCTTTTCTGTGTGAGGTACGCTGCTTTGGGCTGGTTTATAAGATGATGTTAGGAAATGACTGATGGCTGAATTTTTTTTTTTTTTTTTTTAAAGCCATACACAGCTCACAGCTGTGGCTACTAGTTTGGTCATCTAAAACAAGGGTTGAATGCTTACAATTGAACATATGTATGTATGCATGCAATTTGAAAACAGTGTTCTCTTATAATTATCCTTTAAGCATTCGACTTTTCCTTTTAGATAACTTTGGAACTTTGAGTAAATTTTTTATGCATAAAACAAACATCCAATACCTATTTCCACTCCACAAATCTCCAAGTGACAAACCAAAGAGAAAATTTACTTTGGAAATTTATGAGGTCTTTAGCTTTTACTGAATACTTATTTAAAGTCCGTGTGTCATTATACCACGCTGACTTAGACTTGTCACCTGTTTTTGGTGGGAAAAAGATAGATTTCATGTTTTACCATGACAGACAAAGCACTACTGTTAGATATATTAAGGAATAAAACACTTTCCTTCGTTCTAAATTCTAAGAATTTTTAAAAGTACAGTGATAGTCTTTAGTATTTTGTGTAACCGACTTGTATTCATGCCTGGTTTTCCTCCATAATGGGAAAAACTTTAGTAAATAACTAGGAAAATATTTTACAAATCAGCATATTCAGTTGGAATAGAAAGAGTTTTAAATTTTAAATAAATAATAAAGACTATTATCTTTTTTTTTTTCTTTTTGAGACGGAATCTTGCTCTGTCGCCCAGGCTGGAGTACAGTGGCGCGATCTCGGCTCACTGCAAGCTCTGCCTCCCAGGTTCACGCCATTCTCCTGCCTCAGCCTCCCAAGTAGCTGGGACTACAGGTGCCTGCCACCACACCTGGCTAATTTTTGTGTATTTTTAGTAGAGATGGGGTTTCACCATGTTAGCCAGGATGGTCTCGATCTCCTGACCTCGTGATCCACCCGCCTCGGCCTCCCAAAGTGCTGGGATTACAGGCGTGAGCCACTGCGCTCGGCATAAAGGCTGTTATCGAAGAAAGTGTGCAATGGGAAGTTTTATTCAGTTCAATGAATGCTGATTACATCTTAAAGTTTTCAGGTTTCTACTGTGTTTTGCCTTTCAATTGAGTTTGAATATTTGATGTTTTTGCCCATTAATATATGAATATTTTTTGGAAAAGACTTCAGATAATTAGTGGAACATACGTTACTTAAAACGTACAATATATATTTCCACGGAAGTATTTAATTAAAAAAAAAGGTCAAGCAAGTATCAAGTAGATTTCTTTTTGGATCTTCTTTGAGTTTGGTCTGAAGTGTAAGATTTTGGATTTAGTGAAAGCTTCTCAGTCAGTTTCCTAGAGGGATTGACTACACCATTGTCTAATAATAATTAAATCTTCCATATTACACAGTTTAGAGAGTATATTTAATGAGAGTAAAATGAATTGCTGTTGAACAGAAAATAGACAAAGCTCATAGAACATATTTTTTCATTCTTTGAATAAATTTTCTTATTATTTGATTGTATTAGAATAGATAGTGGATCATGTTTTTTTTTTTTTTATTACACTCTCATAGCAAATTGAGAAGGTACTTTCTTTCTTTCTATTTATTTATTTATTTGAGACAGAATCTAGCTCTGTCATCCAGGCTGGAATGCAGTGGGCTTGATCTCGGCTCACTGCAACCTCCACTTCTCCTGGTTCCAGCAATTCTCTCTGCCTCAGCCTCCCGAGTAGCTGGGATTACAGGCATGCACCACCACGCCTGGCTAATTTTGTGTGTTTTTAGTAGAGACGAGGGTTCACCATGTTGGCCAGGCTGATCTTAAACTCCTGACCTCAGGTGATCCGCCTGCCTTGGCCTCCCAAAGTGCTGGGATTACAGGCATGAGCCACCGTGCCTGACTGGTACTTTGAATCAGACAGTTTTCACTCATAGATGTCTTAGCACAGTAATGTTTGGCGGATCATTTCTTATTCCTGTTTACCTGAATGTCCGTTTTTTAAACCCATTGTGTATCTACCAGCTTGCAATTACTGGCATCCTTGGATTGGGAGCAGGGGAGTGCGGTCAGATTTCTGTGTATTTTTTTTTTCTAATTGAAAATTTTGAACTATTTACAAGCAAAAACTATCCCTCCCCCCTTTGTTTTAGAAATATAAAACAATAAAGTTTTTTAAGAGATAGAAAACTGTTGAACAGAGTTGCTTTCCTTCTGACATCAGTATTCTCACAGTACAACCATTATATTTTTACATTGAGGGCTGATTTTTAGAGAGAAACCTGTTTCTTTGCAATTGGTATTCAAATGAGTGGTGGGGGACACATTTTTTTCATTTATCACATTAGGTTTTTGGCAGTTTTCCACTACTTGCAAGAAGAAGGGAGAACCACACAACTACAAATGCCTTTGTTGTCTACTGCCTGGTCCAAATCACACACTTTGTGGATGTTCAATAAATATTGATTGATGATGCTATTCACTGAAAACACTCTCAGGTTAAAACTTGCAGTGAGTGCTTAACATTCTCATCCAGCTGTAATTATGCGTTTGCAATTTTCATTTAGTTCTCAGTACTAGTGTTTACAAAACTGTAGCGTTGTGAGGAAACTAAACAAAGATATATAAATAGTGAGTGAGTAAATAAAGAAATTCCGAATGAACTCAAACGAATACTAGACACAAATGTTTCCTAATACAATGCCTAGTAAACATTATAACATAAATCATTTGTTATCTTTATCAGTTTTTCTTCATGTTGCACATTTAAATATATAAAAATATTTCCACTCTTACATAAAACATTTTCCTTGGATGATTCATAAATCATTGACAAAAGTTGGCGTTATGCTAACACACAGAATTAGGTGGGTTGCTTTTGGCTAAACACCTCCCCTGTGCCTCCCTGCCGTGTACATAAACACCCTTGAAACACGGGAAATCTGTCATTATTATATAGTGCTATAGTATGCTAAGAAGAGCATTAGGCTACTATTAGTAAGTCAGTGTATTAGTCCCTTGCAGACTGTTCAATGATTATTCAGTGAGTTTCATTTTTCTTATATCTTAAAAGAAGAGCTAGGTTACGTCATTTCTAATATTCCAGATTATAACTTCTATGCATATTTGATTTCTTTTTCTTCCAGTGAAGGGTTTTGGGCTATATTGAATCATTATTAGAAGTTAAATCAGTTTTTATGGGAAAAATAGTCACAACAGTAGTCTTCTGTAGTGTCTAATCCATTTAGTTACAGTTTTTACCTTTTAGCTGGGTATCATTTTGTAGTTAAAGTTTTAATGACTCTTATTTCTTATTTTTAAAAATTGTTTATTTATTTTGAGACAGGGTCTTGCTCTGTCACCCAGGCTGAAGTACAGTGGTTCAATCTCTGCTCACTGCAGCCTCCTGCTCTGGGCTGGAGAGATTCTTCCACCTCTCAACCTCCTGAGTAGCTGAGACTACAGGTGTGTGCCACCACACTCAGCTAACTGTTTTGTATTTTTTGTAGAGACGAGGTTTTGCCATGTTGCTCGGACTGGTTCTGAACTTACAGGCTCAAGGGATCCACCTGCATCAGCCTCCCAAAGTGTTGGGATTACAGGCAGGACTATAGACACATACCATTATACCCAGTTTTATTTTATTTTTTAATTTTTTTTTATCAAGATGGGGGTCTCACTATGTTGCCCAGGGTCGTTTCAAACGCCTGGGCTCAAGCAAGCCTCCTGCCTTGGCATGTCAAGGTGTTGGTATTATAGATGTGAGCTATCACGCCCACACTTAATGTCTTTTAAACATGCAAATTCAGGCCAAATAGTAACAACTATCTGTGTTCTTCCAGACCCTACTGTATTTGAGAAATTTGTGAAATATTTTCTTTCCCTCTGACCTTTTTAATTACAGTAGTACATTTGTTGTAAAAAATTTGTGAGAAGTAAAACTTCCTCTTTATCCTAATTCTCACCATGTTTAGTGATATATGTTTCCTTTTTCATCTTTCCCATACACAGCAGTGGGTCTTTTTTCTTTTTACTGTAACTTGAATGAGACCATACTGAGTGGTTCTCAACTGAAGTTATATATTGGAATAACCTGGTAAGCTTCAACAATACACAGATGCCTGGGTCTCCCCTTGAAAGATTCTGACTTAATTAGTGTGGAGTATGACCTGAGCATCCGAATTAAAAAACAAACACAAAATTTTTAACTCCCTGATAATTCTATTGTATGGTCAAGTTTGAGATCCCTAACAAAGCTTTTTGAGTTTGTTTTCTTTGTTGAAGATTGATCATGGCCACCCATCTATTATGACTCAACGTATGGTGCACCCTCACTGATAGTCACTCAGGTATTTTCTAATTTTGCCATTACAAAAAAAAATGCTGCAATAAATGTACATGTATCTTTGAGTTCCTATGTAAATGATCTTTGAGTAGAGTTGTACAAGGGGAAATACTGGTTCAAAAAATGTGGGACGCCAGGCGTGGTGGCTCAAACCTGTAATCCCAGCACTTTGAGAGGCCAGGGTCGGTGGATCACTTGAGGTCAGGAGTTCGAGACCAGCCTGGCCAACATGGTGAACCCCATCTCTACTAAAAATACAATAATTAGCTGGGTGTGGTGGTGCACACCTGCAGTCCCAGCTACTCAGGAGGCTGAGGCAGGAGAATCACTCAAACCTGGGAGGTAGGCAGAGGTTGCAGTGAGCCAAGATCGTGCTATTGCACTCCAGCCTGGGCAACAAGAGCAAAACTCCATCCTCCATCTCAAAAAAAAAAAAAAAAAAAAAAAAAAAAAGTGGGGAAATATTTTATCTAAATCTCTTACTTGTGCGGTTGTTGATTTTGGTTTTGTTTGATTTGGGGGCATTATCTATTTCTCTTTTTCGTAAAGCTTAGGGTCAGAAATATAGCATACCAGAGTTGAAAGGAAACATATACAGTAAGTCCTCACTTAACATTGTTAATAGGTTCTTGAAAACTATGACCTTATGTGGAACCTGTGAAGCCAATTTTACCATCGGCTGATTGATATAAACAAGAGTTAAGTTCCTGTGGCATATGTCTGGTCACAAACACATCACGAAACTTCTAAATAAACACTTCTAATATTAAACATTGAAATTAATGTGAGCTTTGTATACACTTAAGAAAGATTCATAAAAACAAGTAAGACAATTATTTACCCAACTTTCGGTGAATCCATGAGTGATGATGCTCTTAGTGGTGGTGGGTTAAATCAAGGAATAAATGTTTGCAAAGTGAAAATTTTAAGAAGTGTCCCTTCCCACCATGCAATTCAGAAGCAATCAGTTACATAGGTGAGTGCTTTTGTGCTGCAGTGTTTATTGTCGTGTATTTGTATGATTATAGGTAACTTATTAATTTTCTATTTGATGGTACTTTTTAATCATTCATTTATTCATTTTCCAATGTACTTATTCAAGTTCAGAACTGCAGGAGGCTGGATCCTATCCGGGCAGCTCAGGGTGCAAAGTGGGGACCTGACCCTGCAGAATCCGCCATCCCATCTCAGGGTACACTCACACATACTTACTTACTGGCCCTGGGACACTTTAGATACACTGACTCACCTGCAGTGCACATGTTTGAGATGTGGGAGGAAACCCATGCATACTTGGGGAGTATGCACACACTCCAAAAAGGCAGTGGCCTCGGCTGGGGATTGATTTTTTTTTTTTTTTCTTCATCAATGGTAAAATGAAATGGGGTTGAACCAAGTGATGTTATCTGAGGACCTGCTGTTACATTTTCTGCCTACATTTCCCACCTAGTGTAAGGAAAGTCTTGGTATGGATACAACCAATGATTATCCACCAGGAGGGCCTTAAAGGCAGTCCCTGATGCTGGGCTATTCCAACTGTCATTTTTTCCTACATCAGGGTTAGAACTACCTGTTTATAGCTTTAGAGTACTATATTTTGTTGACCAGAGGAGTCTTAGAAATCATTTCGGTTAAAATATTTGTTGTATAGATGAAGAAATGAGCCCCAGAAGCTGTGGATACCCTGTCCAATGTCAAACAGCCGAAAAGTCATAATGCTGGGTTTGGAGAACAGGACTCATTCTTGACCCACTGTAGCTTATTCTGATTACATATTGTAGTAGTTAGCTATTTCTGACTACTAATACAGTAGTAGTTAGCTACTGCTGCCAAGTTTAACAACTTAAAACAGCATTGATTATCTCACAGCTTCTGTGAGTCAGGAATATGGGAGTAGCTTAACCAGGTAGTTGTTGCTTAGGATCTGTTATGAGGTTGCAGTCAAGATGTTGGCCAGAGATGTGGTCATCTCAAGGCTGGGCTGGGGGAATATTGGCTTCTGGGCTCTGCTACTTGGCCATTGGCAGGACTGATAATACCCGCTTCTAAACTTATTCACATGGTTCCTGGCAGGGATTGGTTTTTCTCACCATGTGGGGCTGTCCGCTGGCTGCCTAAATGTCCTTAGAACATGGAAGCTGGCTTATGCCAGAGAGAATGAAGATGGCGGGAGATTGCACCCAAGAGGGAAGTCATGGTTTTTATATAACTCATAGTGTTATTGTTATTGCATCACCTCTGGCATAATGCTATTGCATCGCCTCTGGCATAATCTGTTTGCTGGAAGCAGTCACTAAGTCTGGCCCACAGTCAAGGGGAGTGGAATTATGCTCCATCTTTTGAGGGGAAGAGTATCAGATAATTTGTGTACATATCTTTAAACTACTACACATATGTTTAAATCATATTTAGCATTTGTAATTGCAAAATTTGTACTTTCAACTCAAAGGGCATTTTATTTCACTTCCTGGCCCTGAAAGGAAGCTAGATAATCATTTTATCATAACCACACGACTGAAATAAACTTCTGGAATTAACAGGGCAGAACAGTGTTTTAAAGGTTGTCTAGCTAATAAATAGGAGATAATATTGGGACCCAGATTTATAACTCATTAAATGTATCCTCATGCCCAATCATGAGATGTGTTTAATTATTAAATGATTACATATTAATGTATGCATCATGTGATCTCTATTGCCATCAAATAACCCATTATTATTATTATTATTATTTTGAGACAAAGTCTCACTCTGTTGCCCATGCTGGAGTGCAGTGGGGCAGTCTCGGCTCACTGCAGCCTCCACCTCCCGGGTTCAAGCAACTGTCCTGCCTCAGCCTCCTGAGTAGATGGGATTACAGGCATGCACCACCACGCCCAGCTAATATTTGTATTTTAGTAAAGATGGGGTTTCACCATGTTGGCCAGGCTAGTCTTGAACTCCTGACCTTGTGATCCACCCCCCTCGGCCTCCCAAAGTGCTGGGATTGTAGGAGTGAGCCACTGCGCCTGGCTGAAATAACCCATTCTTTAAAGTGTCCCATAACGGTCTGTATTTTTAGTGTCAGATCCATGATCCCTAAAATCTTAATGCCTGCATTCCAGATGTTTTAAATCTCTAAACTGTCAGGGTGTTACTGGGAACATAAGGTAAATGCCTTGAAGCAAAACAATAATGTGTTTTTAATGAAGGGGACTTTCTGTATTGTTGAAATCTGAATCAAGAGTTTTCCTCTCTTGCAATAGCATTTTCATACCACCCTTTGTAATGAAACATATGGCTCACATCACAGTAAAATATGTAGAGTAGGAAGAAGAAAAAGCATGTTTCACATACATGTCATATCTAATGTAATGCCATATGTACAACAACCATAGAGGACTAAGACTTAACTGCAGTCCTGGAATAATTAGAGTGAGAGTGTCCTTAATTTGTTTTAAATACTGCAAATGGTTTCACGTTTTCAAGTAATTAACACTCCCTTCACTTATAATATTTGCATTTCATTATTAAGAAACAATCCCTCAGTAATTTTTAATGAACCCTTGAAACTGATATTTAAAAAGCATTAATTTTCTGAAAATAAATTATCAAGAGAATAGTTCAGTCTTGTCTTGAATTTACCATATTTAGTAAGCTAATGAGAGGGAATTTTTAAAAAGAAAATACATTTTGTGGCTTTTTATGAAGTGTGTATGACTAGCTGTCTTTGTGCTCATGGTCTCATTTTGATGTGGGACATTTTTATTTGGTATAAGAGAGTGGTAACTTCTGATCATTCTCTTCTAGAAAATAAAAAAACTTTTCTTAAAAATAGCAAAATTCCAAAAGAAGATTGTGACCCTTTTTTTTGTTTGTTTTAGGGAACACCACTTTCTCTTAGGTGTGCTATTTCTTTCCTATTTTTCTTTTTTTTGAGACGGAGTCTCGCTCTGTCGCCCAGGCTGGAGTGCAGTGGCGCAGTCTCGGCTCACTGCAAGCTCCACCTCCCAGGTTCACGCCATTCTCCTGCCTCAGCCTCTCCGAGTAGCTGGGACTACAGGCGCCCGCCACCACGCCCGGCTAATTTTTTGTATTTTTAGTAGAGACGGGGTTTCACTGTGGTCTCGATCTCCTGACCTCGTGATCCGCCCGCCTCGGCCTCCCAAAGTGCTGGGATTACAAGCGTGAGCCACCGCGCCCGGCGCTCTTTCCTATTTTTCAAAACAAAAATGATATTTATAGCAATGCATTATAGTGTTATGTTATACTATATATGTTATATATAATGTATATATGTTATATTAATAATAATTATTGCCTTTATTTTTTTGAGACAAAGTCTCACTCTGTCACCCAGGCTGGAGTGCAGTGGCGTGATCTTGGCTACTGCAACCTCCGCCTCCTGGATATAAGTGGTTCTCATGCCTCAGCCTCCCAAGTAGCTAGGATTACAGGCATGTGCCACCATGCCCACCTAATTTTTTTGTATTTTTATTAGAGATGGGGTTTCGTTATGTTGGCCAGGCTGGTCTCGAACTCCTGGTTTCAGGTGATGCATCCAACTCGGCCTCCCAAAGTGTTGGGATTACAGGCATGAGCCACTATCCCTGGCCTGCCATTATTTATGACTGGAGTCTTATAGTCTGCTCTATTGTCTCAAGCTAACAAATGAGAACAGAGAGAAAGAGTGTTTTCTTTTTGAGATCTTCAGTAGCTTGAAACCATCTTTGGCAGAGCATCCAGAAAGGTTGATTCTTCGGTGGCTACTCCTGCTGGAATCTGGGTTTATATCTGAGCCAGGATCCTGAGCCTACCTGAATGCTCAGGTTGGTTCTTTAAACTACAGAGGCTCATTGGATAGCCTGAAGAATGGCCTGGGCATTTCAGTGTCATGCTGGAAGGAGGCTCCATCCCATGCTGGGAGATGAGTAGGCGATGCATGTTCCAGTTACCCTCTTTCCCAAGGCATTCTGTGCTTTTCCTCACCGCTGGGAGGCAAGCTTTTGGGGGAAGCTGTGTATTGGCTCACTTTATCTATATAGCTGTATCTCTGGGTATCATAAAAATTTCTCCCTGCCATAAAGAGAGACGTTTTTCCTATGGGTTAACTGGAACAGAGGAGGTGGAGAAAGTGCTTTTAATTTCAAGGGTCAGAAGTTAGGAGAAAACCCATAAATATTTCTGTTCCTGAGCACTCATCCTGCAGCAGGCCATTAATTTTAAAAGAGGTTTTCTGTTGAAGGAGCCCGTTCGTCTGGTGACATGATAGGTTAGTTTGTATTGCTTTCTCTCCTCCGTGCCAGAGAGATGTGTTAGAAAAACAAATTGTTTATTTTATTATATGAAATGCTTGAAATTGAATTAAGAAAATAATAAAAGATTTATTCTCATTATTATTATTTGATTTGTAAATCTGTATTCTATCAACATAGCTGACTTCTGCATGCTTTAAATATTTCCATGAAAGTGATATATGCAGTTTTATTGATATAGTCCTAACAATAAGGGTGCCTCTTTTGTACTTTCAGTAGGAAACAAAACCAAACAAATTCCCAAAAGTCAATCTCATTTTGATGCTCAAACTTGATCTCTCTTGCCTCCATGAAATTAGTTATGATACAGTTCTATCGAATGCAGAGGAAAAATTATTGAGAATTATGCTAATATATTTAATTTAGTGGGGAAAGTTTTCCTAGAAAGACAGAACCTTTGTATGTGTATTCACACACACACACACACACACACACACACATCCCCTAAACTGCTATAGTTCGGACATTAAAAAGGTTAGATTTAGTCTTCAGTCCCAATCTCCCTACTCACTTTTCCCACCAGTAGGTATATTTTAATGTACCTAAATTGGGCATCTGAGTTTATTTGACCCTCTGTGATTCATGTGTTAATGGTGCCTTAGGGACCTTGGTTTATAGCTCACCAGAGAAGCTAGGGATAAGAGACTGTTTCCACATGTAGGCCACTTTGCAAATATATTTAAAACTAAAACTGTAATATCATTTTCCTTCTTCCACTACTGTGGCAGAATTTAGTGACCTTTAAAATGATTTTCTTCTTAGGATTCATCTCTTTTCCGTTTTGTTTAATAGACCCTACATCTTTCATTTATCTTCCTTGACCATGGTTATTATCAACAGTATTATTAGATGTCTATAAAATTAGGTGTGTAGATGAGCTTTACAGTTAGTGATTAGTTATATGTTCTTAGGATTGTAACTCCTCAGGAGACACATTTGATGTATTTTAGTTCTTTCTACTAACCTTTGCAGCTCCGCTTTCTGTGCTACAATCCTGGGTTTTAAAATCTCATGAAAAAGCATCTATCCTCCAATTCTAATTTAGCTGGCTTGCTCTCTCCATCCGTGGTCATTATAAACAGTAACCATATTGTGTGGTATGTCACTTTATGAAAAAAGCACACAAAGAAATGTTATAATTGTGAAAAAGACAGAAGTCTTTCAATTTTGTTAGTTATATGTTATCACTTTATCAAACTATTCTTTCTTTAACCACCTTTTTTCTTCTGCTAGAGTATCCTAGTCCCTTTTTATAGCTACCATATTAAAAGTTCTATTTTCTGTCCCCACCTTACTGGATAGTTGCCTTTTTGCCTTATTGGGATGCAGGGACAACCACGTTTGCCTCTATTTGTAAAACGTTTTTGGCTTATCTTTTAGATCATTTATATTTAGGCAAATAAATGAAATCAGCTTCTGTCCTTTTAAATTTTTCTACCTGTAGCTTCATCCCACAATCATCTGCTGACACACGAGATGTAAAAAGCTTGGTGTTCTTCTTGCCCCAAATTATAAACCTTTTAGTGAAAAAAGGGACTAAAGATTAGATGATTCATTCATGAAATAATGTATTTTAAAAATGTTATTCCTATTATGCAGTAGGCACTAGAAATAGAAGTGGAACTAGTCACATCTTCACTAATCCCAAAATTATTTCAGGAAGGAACCATAGTACAATTTCCTACCTCAATTTACTTTCTACTTTACTTGAACGAGATAAAACCTTTTGTTTTTTTCTTGCGGGAAGCCAGATCTTCTAGGATAATCACCAGAAAGGCCATTGCATTCTTCAGACCCACAGAAACATCAAAGGGAGATATACATTCCCATTAAGAATCAAAGTGATAGCTCTGCTAGCCAGACTAGGCACCTCCATAAAACGTACATACATCCCCCCCACCGCCACACACACACAGACATACACAGACAGAGAGAGCGAGCGAGGGAGAGAGAGAATGCACACTGAGTTCTCCATTTCAACATTTTGTAATGCTAACATTCAAAAAATTTTTGAGGAAATAGAAAATGAGTAAGTAGGTGGGGATATTAATAGCTCAGCAATGAAATAACATACCTGTTATTTTTAACTAGAATAGTGAATTCATCACAAAGAATTGTTTAAAATAGAGATTAGCAGCAAAAGTAAGTAAATAAAAATAAGAAACCAAAACTCCAAACATGAATATTGATCTCACTTATTTTTATGTTTAGATACTATAAGGAAAAAAGCTGATGATTGAAATAAAATTGTGTGTGTGTGTGTGTGTGTGTGTGTGTGTGTGTATCTGTGTGTATTTAAAATTCTGACTAAGCTTTTTCCTTTAAAAAGGTGTTAGGCTGGCCAGGCGCAGTGGAGGCCGAAGTGGGTGGATCACCTGAGGTCAGGAGTTTGAGAACAGCCTGGCCAACATGGTGAAACCCCGTCTCTACCAAAAACACAAAAATTAGCTGGGCATTGTGGCACACGCCTGTAATCCCAGCTACCTTAGATTCCAGCTGCAAGCACCACTGAGTCCCATATCTGAGGAGATTACAATAATCTCCTCCTGATTAGTGGGGAGAAGGGACACAGACAAACTTTGTCATGGAATCTTTCAACAAACAGTGTCTGGATAGGTCCTGTCAGTTAGAGGATAGTAAATCGAAACATACAAACAAACACGAGTCCATGAAATAATGTTTCAGCACAAGGGAAAGAATGCTTGTCTGGAGACCTCGGAAGAAGAGAAGAACCACTTTTCTCAATGGATTTATTATAGGACCAGGAAAGAATTTCAAGTGAATGTTTTACTTCCTCAACAGAAAGTAAGAAGATACAGTCTTGATGAAAGAGCAGAAAGTCATGAGCAGCAGGGGAGTGAAAAGAAAACATAGTGAAATGAGTAGAAAAAGAAGATCGATGAGGACAAAAAAAAAAAAAGAAATTTAACAGGAACAAAAAATGCCACCAGCAGATTAAAATACTGGGAGCCAGAACAGAGTAAGATTGACAGTGTAAAAAATTTGAAGAATTATTACGTAAAGTCAATGTATTGTCAGGTCTCACAGGATTCAGAAGACCAGACAAGGGCAGAGAACAGAAGCTTTAAAATATTAGTTGCCTCCTCCAAAACATAATAGAGATCAGAATTACAATTAAATAACATTAGGCCAGGCACGGTGGCTCACACCTGTAATCCGAGCACTTTGGGAAGCCAAGGCAGGAGGATCACTTGAGGCCAGGAGTTCAAGATCAGCCTGATCAACATAGTAGAACCCTATCTCTATGAAAAATGAAAAAGTTAAACCTTATCTCTCCAAAAAATAAAAAAGTAAGGTGGTACGTGTCTGTCATCCTAGCTACTTGGGAGGCAGAGGCAGGAGGATCGCTTGACCTCAAGAGATGGAGGCTGCAGTGAGCCTTGATCATGTCACTGTACTCCAGCCTGGTGACAGAGTGAGATGCTCTCTCTCTAAAAAAAAAAAAATCCCCAAACCAAAGAACACCTTTGTGAGCTTTAAAAAATGACCCTGTTAGGCCGGGCGTGGTGGCTCACGCCTACAATCCTAGCACTCTGGGAGGCTGAGGCAGGCGGATCACAAGGTCAGGAGATCGAGACCATCCTGGCTAACCTGGTGAAGCCCTGTCTCTATTAAAAAATGCAAAAAATTAGCCAAGTATGGTGTCACACACCTGTAATCGCGCCACTGCTCTCTAGCCTGGGCGACAGAGCGAGACTCCATCTCAAAAAAAAAAAAAGAAAAGTTATTTTCTAATATCTCATTCTTTCCTCCTCTCAAACAAGAAATGTTTGTCTTGTAGCATATTGCGTAGAATTTTAAATGAGCTCCATAAATATTGACAATTAAGTCAGAAATTCTTTTTAAAAAAACATTTTGTAAACTGTAAAGTATGAGTGCTCAGTCTTTTCTTGCTTCTTTGTTACTTCCGTGTGACAACCCAAAATTTATGAGCCTTTCATTCTAGCATTTCTCTAGGCTGTTTTATTTTTATTCTGGAATGTGGTGAGGCTTTGGATCTATAGGTCTGTAAACTCATAGCTTTTTATTTTTTTAAACAAAATGATATCGAATATCATACCCTAATTTGTATATAACATAAGGTATCAGTTTTTCCCATCCTGAACTCACAAAGTTTAGCCCTAATGCCTTAAGGGATCTATTGCATGTAATGAATTAACTTCTTTCCTATGCATCTAGAGTGATACTACGTTTGTACCATCTCAGGAGAATTGAGGAGTCACTCAAATTATATTCTGTAGGGCATGATTATCTTGTGGAACCGCAGCTGAGAAAGGCTGACTACATTTTGTTTTGTTTTTAATGATAATGGACAGAAGCTCGTTTCCTCAAAATCCTTCCTGCATCTCTGATTTTAATGTGCTTTTGTGGCTCACTGATTTTGATGTGGTAGGCTGGAGGCAGCCATTATTTCATTTCACACAGATGGAAGTTGAAGCACGGAGATGTCAGGAATTGTCTCCAGAGCCTTTTTGAAATAAGATAATGAGAAAGTGGAGAATGTAACACCCATTCAGCCCAACCACCAGTCTGCTTCTGTGAGATCCAGATTTCAAATTATAAAATGAATGTCATGTGTTTTATATAGATACAGATCCCAAGGAAATCAGAAATGTCTCATGCCATACAGGTCAAAATTAGGATTTTATTTTGATGGCAATGGTTTAATTTGAATGAGTTTTTTGGAATGCAGTATCATGAGTTGTTATTATCTAGTTCACCAATATCCAAATGACAGCTCATTGCTATCAGTATAGTTCTAATCTTTTTCCTTTAAGACATTCAGTGTTTATATATATATGCAGAATTTATATATGTGCAGAATTCTAACTCCAACTCTATCACTACTTTTCTTGTTGATAGTTTGAGATTCATTGTTCCCTGGTATACTCAGCTTGTGTTGAAGGTCTCCCGCAAATTGGCTTTACTCACATCTTAATTCCTTCTTATACCCAAACTGTATGGTATACGGTATTTGTAAAATAGCCAATTTATTAGTTTCTGATAATGTTTTGAACATATCAGCATCTAAATCTTATGCTGATTATTGATACGCTTTTTACTCAAGTCAAAATTCTACATATTCAAACCATGTATTTGGGTGTTAACACATATTATCATGGTTTTCTAATTGTTCACATTCCCTATATTTTCAGATAAGCAAATTTATTAGAGGCATTGTCCTTGTTTGATCTTTTTTTTGTGTCTAACATGTATTAGCGTGATCTGAGAAACAGAGATTTGACATTCAATAAATATTTGTTCATAGATTATTATTATTTTGTGATGGAGTCTCACTCTGTTGCCCACGCTGGAGTGCACTGGCACAATCTTGGCTCACTGCAACCTCTGCCTCCTAGGTTCAAGTGATTCTCCTGCCTCAGCCTCCCAAGTAGCTGGGATTACAGGTGTCCACCACCATACCCCATTAATTTTTTGTATTTTTAGTAGAGACAGGGTTTCACCACATTGGCCAGGGTGGTCTTGAACTCCTAACCTCAAGTGATCCGCCCACCTCGGCCTCCAAAGGTGCTGGGATTACATGTGTGAGCCACAGCGCCTGGCCTGGTTTATAGATTCTTTGGAGCCATATTTCAACTCTTTGGCTTTATCATTAAACAATTTCTAACTACTTAAAATTTTTTTTAATTGTTTTTTCCCTGTTAATATTTAAAGAAAGAAAATACATGCTTCTGAAATTAGGTTATTATTTTGAGAATTTTTACCTCCTTTCACTTGCCCATATAAGTACCTTGGAAATTTCTATGCATGGACTAGGCTTGGTGGTTGGACCTTAATTCCCTGACAACGTTAGAACTCCGGAGCTTTATAAAACCCACTCTCAAATAGCCCAGTATTGTTTCCTAGAAAAAGTAAGCACTGTAGCCAACTGATACAGCTTTAACATGGATACCACCATCTCCATTGATCTGTTAGTTAGAAGAAATTGCAGATGGATTTGCTGTATTGTTTTTTATGTATCTTGCAAAATAAGATTATTCCATGCATGTTACATATATGTACTTTCACACAAATCTTGCATGTTTAACAATATTAAAAAAAAACTTTGTGGAACTTCAGTCTACTGGGGTTGGGGACAATGACAACAAAACCTAGCAAATCAATTATATAATATTAATATGTTGGGGGTAACAAATGCTATAAAACAGAGTAATCAGGGAAACTAGAGGCAGAGAAGGGGAATGATTTGGCCAAGGCATATAAGAAAGTCAGTGCTGAAGTTGGTCTACAATCTGGTTCTTTGACTGTCTCCCTCTACCCATTTGGATTCTTTCTTCAAGTTTCATTACCTTTTCCTCCACCAGTGTGAACGAGAAGTCTGAGATCATATTTTCCTCTTCTACACACATACTAATGTTTATCATTCAGACCATTTATTTGGGTCTTAACACATATTATCATGCTTTACTAATATTACATATTGCTGTATTTTCAGACAAGCAAATCTGTTAGAGGCTAGTTACTGAAATCAGTCTTTAGAGTCTCAGTGCTTTGGGCTGGTCATTTACTATTCTCCCTTCTGTATGTGTTTCCAAGAGAATTTGAGTTCAGTTCTAGTTTGTGTGTAACTTTGACTTTTATTATTCTTAGTGATCAATTTAGTTTCTTCAAAATGATTAAAAGGTAACTAAGACAAACTATGCATTAATAAGCTGTTTCTAGAAAAGCTATATTTTCTCAGCAGAAATTTTAAATTTTGATTGCTGTAAACAAGTATTTGATTTTATGAATATGCCACAATTTATTTATTCACTCGAGTTTGGATGAATATGTAAGTTATTTCTAATTTGTGCTGCTGCTTTTTTTTTTTTTTTTTTTTTTGAGACAGATTTTCACTCTTGTCACCCAGGCTGGAGTGCAATGGCTTGTCTTGGGCTCACTGCAACCTCTGCCTGCCAGGTTCAAGTGATTCTCCTGCCTCAGCCTCCTGAGTAGCTGGGATTACAGGCATGCACCACCACGCTTGGCTAATTTTGTATTTTTGGTAGAGACAGGGTTTCACCATGTTGGCCAGGCTGGCCGTGAACTCCTGACCTCATGTGATCTGCCCACCTCGGCCTCCCAAAGTGCTGGGATTACAGGCGTGAGCCACTGCACCTGGCCTGTTTTTTTTTTTTTTTTTTTTTTTTTTTATAATAACATCTAAGTTATTGTTGAGTATAACCTAATGAAACTGCTGGGTGATATGGTAGGTATACGTTTAGCAAAACAGTTTTTCAAAGGAGTTTTTACCAGTTGGCACTCTAACCAGCAGTATATGAGTTTTAATTTGCACTGCAACCTTCCCAACATGCACTGGTGTCGAGTTTCTGATTTTAATTATTCTGGTGAGTGTGGAGTGGTTTCTCATTTTGATATTAATTTGCATTTCTTTAGTGGCTAACATTGTTCAGTCCCTTTTCATATGTTCAGTGACCATCTGGGTTATCTCTTTGGTGAATTACCTGTTTAAGGCTTTTATCTCCACCCCATTTCCCCAAAAGGATAGACAATACAATAGAAATGGATAGTTTCAGGGCTGTTGTGGACATATTTCTTGCAAATATCCTTTTCCTCTCTGTAGATTGCCCTTTCTTGATAATATCTTTGGATGAACAGACATTTTAAATTTTAATTAATTGAAATTTATCAATCTTTATTGTCATTACCTTATTTTCAAAACATGCTTTGAGAAAGGCTACAAAGACATTCTTTAGTGCCATTGTCTATAAGATGTATTATTTATCTTTCACATCTAGGTCTCTAATATGTTATTTTGTATATGGTGTGAGGTAGAGGGTCAGTGTATGTTTTTCTTCATACAGATACCCATTTAACCCATCACCACTGATTGAAAAGATTATTCTTTTTCCATTGCAATACAGGGACACAGCTGTGTATAAATCATCTGAGAGTACATATGGGTGGATCTGTTTCTAGACTTCTTTTTCTGTTCCACTAGTTTGCTTGTCCTTGAGCTAACACTTCACCATCTTAATTTCTGTGGCTTTATAATAAGTCTTGGTATCTGGTAGTATAAATTCTTTAACATTTGTTTTTCTATAAGATCATCTTGGCTATTCTTGTGTTTTTGCATTTTCTTATAAATTATAAAATTAGTTTTTCTATTTCAGAAGAATAGTATGCTGAAATTTATATTGGGATTACAGTGAATTCATAGATAAACTTGGGAAAGATTGACATCTTTATAAGAATGAGTCTTTTTTTGTGATGGAATCTTGCTCTGTCACCCAGGCTGGAGTGTAGTGGTGTGATCTCAGCTCACTGCACCCTCTGCCTCCCGATTTCAAGTGATTCTCCTGCCTCAGCCTCCTGACTAGCTGGGATTACAGGCATGTGCCAGCATGCCAGGCTAATTTTTGTATTTTTATTAGAGACCAGGTTTCTGCATATTGGCTTGGCTGGTCTTGAACTCCTGACCTCAGGTGATCCACCCTCCTCAGCCTCCTAAAGTGCTGGGATTACAGGCGTGAGCCACCATGCCCGGCCTACAATAATGAGTCTTTTAAGCTGTGAACATACTATAATCATCCATTTATTTAAGTCTTCTTTAATTTATTGATAATGCTATCTAATTTTCTGCCTAGAAATCTTGTGAACTTTTGTTACATTTATTTATTTCTTTAGTGTTTTATATTTTTGATGCTGCTGTAAATAGCACATTTAAGAAATACCTAATTATTCTGAACATAGTTGGTTTCTTATATTGATCTTGTATTTAGCAGCCTTGTAAAATTCATTTATTTATTTCCATAGTTATCATGTCTCCTCACTTTTTCACACATTCTAGTAACTAGTCAAGTTGACTAGCTCCTATTTAAGGAGAGGCATATACAGCATGCTGTTAGAAACTGGCCAGAGAAGCACAGACAGACTGTTCAAAATATCATTCCTTTAAAAAGCTTGAGTGAAAACTTTCCTGCTTTTAAAGTATCAACCCTACTTGAATTGTGGGATTTATCCCCTGGCAGAACCTGCTTAAGGAAAACAGCCTCTAAAATTATACTAACTACTACCTGTCAGTGTACTTGGTGAAATCAGTTGAAATCTCAGATACGTACGTCACTTCAGTTATATCACCAGAAAGGAACATCATGCTTCGTGGTTTTAGCCGGTGGTTAAGGACATTTTAGGACAATTTTGCTGTCCCTGAGCTGTGTGGCAGAAAATATTTATAATTGGAAAAAGGGGCCAAGAGGCACAAGTAAGTTCCGATATTCTAAATCACAGAATAACGTACCCTACTTTAAAGATCTGAAAGCTAGTGATTTTATTAGTTGGTTGCTGCTAGAAGACCAAATTAATTTAGATGTAACCATAAGAAGCCAAGTTGCCTACCTGAGTATTTAAAGTAGGGAAAATGTACTGAAGAAAACATACACTTATTTATCTTTGTTTTATAGTGCATGAGGAAAATATTGAACACTTTTGTATTGTCACCTTTTGATGTATACCAAACCATCCCTAAACTTAGTAGCTTAACCCAACACCCATTTTATTATCTCAATTCTCTGGATCAGCAGTTTGAGCTGGGCTCAACTTGGTGTTTCTGCTGTTGGTGGCCCGGCTCAGCTGATCATGGTTGGACTTACTCTTGAGTCTGCAGCCAGCTGTCAGGTCTTCTGGGGAGTGATTGGTCTACAGTGGGTCAGTTAGCTAGTTCCTCTCTGCTCCCCATGGTCTTTCATCCTCCACCAGGCTAGTCTGGGCTCGTTTCCGTGGGTGGTGGTGTTACAGGAAAGGGGTCCCGATCCAGACCCCAAGAGAGGGTTCTTGAGTCTCGCAGAAGAAAGAATTGAGGGCGAGTCCATAGAGTAAAGTGAAAGCAAGTTTATTAAGAAAGTAAAGGAATGAAAGAATGGCTAACTCCATAGAGCAGCCCTGAGGGCTGCTGGTTGCCCATTTTTATAGTTATTTCTTGATGATATGCTAAACAAGCAGTGGGTTATTCATGCCTCCCCTTTTTAGACCATGTAGGGTAACTTCCTGATGTTGCCATGGCATCTGTAAACTGCCATGGCACTGTTGGAAGTGTAGCAGTGAGGACGACCAGAGGTCACTCTCATGGCCATCTTGGTTTTGGTGGGTTTTAGCAGGCTTCTTTACTGCAAGCTGCCTTATCAGCAAGATCTTTATGACCGGTATCTTGTGTGGACCTCCTATCTCATCCTGTGACTTAGAATGCCCTAACCGTCTGGGAATGCAGCCCAGTAGGTCTCAGCCTCATTTTACCCAGCCCCTTTTCAAGATAAAGTTGCTCTGGTTCACACATCTCTGACAGTGGTGGCAGGGGACCCCAGGTCAGCAAGTGGAAGGGACCATGCAGAGCTTCTTCCTGATGTTTCTTGGGTTTCTTGAGGCTCAGGGTCAGACGCACACAACGTTGCTTCTGTCCCATTCTTTTGGCCAAGGCATGTAGAAAGGTCAACCCAGGAAGGGAATAGACTCTTCTACTTGAGAATCAGAATAAGGTGGCTTTATTGTGTGTGTCGGGTTCCACACCCTCCATATAACAAACTGTCTCGTTTTATAATGCATTTTTAAGACAGAAGGTTAAATACTGGTAGTCTCAAATCTATTTAGGTAACTAATAAGGAAAACTAAGGAGTTAAATGACTTCATGTTGGGGTGTTAAAAGCCTTGCTTCAGTAATGGAGGAAATCCTGGAGTGAAGACTAAGGGATGAAATGTAAAAGATAACTAAGACTGAAAAGCTAATTTGGGAAGATAGCCAGCAATTGACTCACAGCAGGCCTTGGCTTCCAAATCCTGAAAGAAAGAGTGTTTGAATTATTGGAAAGGCCCTGTTTTCTAATAGCCTGAATTCCAGTGTACTATTGGGTATTAGTATCACTGCTAACGTTACAGAGTTTAAAATGTTCAAACAAAAAAGGCTTTGATCTACAAAACTTCAGAAACTTAAATATATATATATATATATATATATACATTTTTTTTTTTTTTTTTAAAGTGAGTGTAGAAAGCCTTTCCGGAATCACAGATTGAAAAGTGTGGCCATAGAGATCCGTAATGCTGACCGTTTTTTTGTACATGAAAGCAGATTTTTTTCCATTTGCGTTTTTCAGAAACGCAAATGAGAACTAATGTCAGGTACTTTACTTTTCAAGTAAAAATTCTAAAGTGTGTTAAACTGCTCTATGGGAGAGAAATGGGAGAAAAAAAAATCATTTGATTTTCTAGGGCAGGTTGCTGTGTAGGAACAAAGAAGGGCAACTGAAGACATTAAAAAGCGACACATTATTTCTGATTGTTTTCTGAATTGGGAAGAGGAGACTGCCATAGGATCACTGAAAAGTGAAACTGGTGAGGCTTTTATAAAGGGTCAAAAGACTTCACAATAGAGCTTAATGGCTATGTCCAAATAAATGGATTAGAAGTGTCTACAGAGACTTGAGAACAGGGAGGGCAGTCGGGGGAGGCTGCATTTTTTTAGACCGTTGGCACACAGCCACTGGAGAAGTCATCTAAATATAAATCAGACCATGTCACTCCGTAGCATAAAGCCCTCCAGTGTCTTCCATTGCATTTCAGATGCAATCCAGTCTCTCCACTGTTGCTTACAGGCCCTGTGCAACCTGGGCCCACTTTGTTTTCCCAGCCTGCCTGGTATCATTCACTGCTGGGAATCTCTGGGCTCCAGCCACAACCAAGCTCGTTCATGTGTCCCAGCCTCTGCCCTGGGCAGTCTGTCGCTTCACTTGGGAAGCTTTTCTCCATTTCTTCTTGTCATTCAGGTCCCACATACCAGTTATTTCTCTACCCCTGTTAACTTGCTGAATTTTCTTTCGAGCACTTACCAGGTACCTTAAAAAAAAAAAAAACTTACTTGGCCGGGCATGGTGGCTCATGCCTGTAATCCCAGCACTTTCGGTGGCCGAGGTGGGTGGATTACTTGAGGTCAGGAGTTTGAGACCAGCCTGGCCAACATGGTGAAACCCCTTCTCTACTAAAAATACAAAAATTAGCTGGGCGTGGTGGCCTGCGCCTGTATTCCCAGCTACTTGGGAGGCTGAGGCAGAAGAATTGCTTGAACCTGGGAGACAGAGGTGGCAGTGAGCCGAGATTCTGCCAAGGCACTCCAGCCTGGAAGACAGAATGAGACTCTGTCTCAAAAAATTACTTGTATTTTTCTGTCTCCTAGCACCAGAATGTGTCAGTATCAGGGAACTTGCTTTTTTTTTTTTTTTTTTTTTTTGAGACAGAATCTCACCCTGTTGCCCAGGCTGGAGTGCAGTGGCATGATCTTGGCTCACTGCAACCTCTGCCTCTGGGTTCCAGCAGTTCTCCTGCCTCAGCTTCCCAAGGAGCTGGGACTACAGGCGACCACCACCGCGGCTGGCTCATTTTTTGTATTTTTAGGAGAGATGGGGTTTCACCATGTTGGCCAGGCTGGTCTCGAACTCCTGACCTCAGATGATACCCCTCCTTAGCCTCCCAAAGTGTTGTGATTAGAGGCGTAAGCCACCGTGCCCGGCCGGACCTTGCTGTCTTGTACATTTATTATAAGTCTCTTGTCCCTATCACTTTGCCTGGTATTCAGAAATATTCATGGAATAAAAGAATAAAGGAATTCATTTTTAAAGCACAAACACTGTTCATGTATAAAGTTATTCTAGTTTAATGTAGATGGTTTACAATGATAAAATGAGGACATTGTCTGAAAATCCCAAACAACAGTGTCTTCTCTATGTGTTATAATATGTCTTATTGACATCAGCTGTCACATAGAGATTGGTGGACAGACTAGTAAAATATCTCATTTTTGTCTATGGTCACTTAAAATATAGGTTTAAAAAAATCCAAACTTCACCTGGGCATGGTGGCTCACGCCTGTAATCCCAGCACTTTGAGAGGCCAGGGTGGGTGGATCGTTTGAGGCCAGGAGTTTGAGACCAGCCTGGCCAACGTGGTGAAACCCTGTCTCTACTAAAAATACAAATATTAGCTGGGCATGCTGGTACCTGCCTGTAATCCCAGCTGCTCAGGTTGATGAGACACGAGAATTGAGAATCACTTAAACCGGGGAGGCGGAGGTTGCTGGGAGCTGAGATGGCGCCACTGCACTCCAGCTTGGGCGACAGAGCGAGACTCCGTCTCAAAAGAAAGAACAAAAAGCAAAAAATCCCAACTATATCTAGGGCAATGGGCCCCTAATTATTTATATGGCCTAGGAAAAGAATTATAGAACTTCTACTTTTTTTTTCTTATTTTTACAATTTCTAATTTTGTGTTCGAAAATGTATTTAGTTCGTTAGTAGCATAGTAAATGTATATAATATATAAATACATATTTTCACATGTGTGTTGAAATAAGCACTAAATTTGTGTGATGGAATGTGTGGACCAATCTAAAGTACAAGTTACAAAATGATGAATTTTTTTTTTTTTTTTGCGATGGAGTTTTGCTCTTATTGCCCAGGCTGGAGTGCAGTGGTGCAATCTTGGCTTACCACAACCCCACCTCCTGGGTTCAAGCGATTCTCCCACCTCAGCCTCCCGAGTAGCTGGGATTACAGGTGTGCGCCACCATGCCCGGCTAATCTTGTATTTTTAGTAGAGATGGGATTTCTCAATGTTGGTCAGGCTGGTCTTGAACTCCTGACCTCAGGTGATCCGTCTGCCTTGGCCTTTCAAAATGTTGGGATTACATGCATGAGCCACCGCGCCTGGCCAATGATGAAGATTTATGCAATGAATAGTTTTGACCCTAGTGACAGTTACGGGAAGAAGTAAGCACGTTTTCTTTTCTTTTCTTTTTTTTTTTTTTTTTTTTTTTTGCAGTTGCAAGATTTAATAGAGTGAAATAGAGTGAAAACAGAGCTCCCATACAAAGGGAGGGGACCCAAAGGGGGTTGCCGTTGCCTGCTCGAATGCCTGGGTTTATATCCTGATCCTTGTCCCTCCTGCTGTGCTCGCAGGCAATAGATGATTGGCTATTTCTTTACCTCCTGTTTTTGCCTAATTAGCATTTTAGTGAGCTCTCTGATTGGTTGGGTGTGAGCTAAGTGGCAAGCCCCGTGTTTAAAGGTGAATGCGGTCACCTTCCCAGCTAGGCTTAGGGATTCTTATTTGGCCTAGGAAATCCAGCTAGTCCTGTCTCTCAGTCCCCCCTGTCAGCAGGAAATCCCAAGTGCTGTTGGGGAGGTTGGCTGACAACCGCTCTAACTGCTTCCTGATGAATTGGGGCGTAGTAGTTGTTGTGCAGTTGAGATTTCCTCGGGAGGGGTGCCTTCAATGTCGTTAACATCGGAGCATGGGCTAGGAGGCCGGTCCAGGGGTCCGCGGTAGATCTTAGTCATGGACTGCATCTGGGGCTCCATTCGAAGAGCCATTTATAGTTTTACAGCTTCGATTTTGGAAGAGACAAACTTAACAAGGAGGTTAAAGATACAGGGATTGAAATGTATGGCCTGCAGTGCAGGGGATTACTTCTTTGGCACACTTTACAGGCCCTGACTATCTGCTTGATAGTTTTGAAAAGGCCTGGTCCAGTAAATAATGCTTTGGCCATCTGATGGCTGCTATCAATGCCTAAGTGAAAGGTTTGGTGAAGGGTTTTAAGTGATTTCCATTGGTTAGCTGCAGGCAAAAGTATTTTTCCTTCTTCGGTGGCTAGCCGTGCTGAGGGGAGGACACCGTGTCCTCGTGAGGTCCTTCATTCTATTTCTTCTTCTGAGTGCTGGGGCTTGTTTCCTGGAGGGGATTACCCCAGACTAGGTGTCCTTCTATAAGCATTTCTAATGGAGGGTCCTGCCTTGCGGCTCTTTTGGCTTTAATATCCGCTTGGCGGTTCCTTTTTATTTCTCTTTCCTTTTTTTTCTGGTGACCCCGGCAGTGTAAGACTGCCACCTCTTTAGGTTTCTGTACAGCCAGTAGTAATCTCCCAATGGCTTCCTGATGTTTGAAAGGTGTTCCCTCGGAAGTTAGGAATTCGCTTTTTTCCATATTGTTGTATGGGCATGGAGGACTAGGTAAGCATACTTAGAGCCTGTATATATATTTACCCTTTTTCCTTTTCCTAATTCTAGTGCCTGAGTGAAGGCTATTAGTGAAGTAAGCACATTTTCTAATGTGTGGCTGTTCGATTTTTTAAGCAACTTAATATAAATATTCATGATTAAACCTATGATTTAAAAATACTGAAGGAAACATAGTAAAGGAAAGGGTCAGTCTATATTTAGTTTGTGATGGAAACATCGTTAGGTAGACCACAAAAGATAGAGAAGTTCTTAAAAAGATGGCATTTTAATTTGGGGCTTGATCCCGCACCAGATAACAATTAGGCATTCCCTGCACTTCTCTTCCACCCATCCTTGCACATCTGTGCCAGCCACACTCCTGGCTTGCTTCCTGAACCTATTCCTACTCATTTTAGAATGACTACTCCTCTACTTTGAAATATAAATATCTGGGTTTCAAAAGACCTATGTGAGACCCACATCCAGCAGAGAAATTTTGTTTGTTTTTAGAGATGGGGTCTTATTATGTTGCCCAGGCTGGTCTTGAACTCTTGACCTCAAGTGATCCTCCTGTTTCAGCCTCTGAAAGCACTGGGATTACAGGCATGACGCACCGTGCCTGGCCCAGCAGAGAAGTTTGATTGATGTTTTTGTTCAACATTATCTTTTGGTTTAGTGGGCTGTTCATTTAAGATTACAGTTGGTTTCTAGAGAGTTTGGTGTTGAGAAAGTTACTACATCTAGTTTGCTAGTAGGCTTTTAACGACTTGAAACTCCTTTTTTGATATCCATATTGTGTATTTTGTTTCAGTGTTTTATAGAAGTACAAAGAAAATGTGGTACTTTAAAAAGTCTTTTTCTGGAGGTATCAAATATATTTTCTAAAAGACAGAGTATAGGAAAAATACTTTTTTCACTGCCACTCTGATACATCTTGGTATGGGAAATGCATAGTGCTTTTATTGCTGCAGGAAATTTTCATACTTTATTATCAAATCACTTTATAATGCCAACTTCTTTTGAAAAATAACCATTGTGTATCTTCATTTCTTTTTTCAACATGGCCATGTTGCCCTCAGCAACTTTATAATAAAGTGCACTCAGGCTGTTGTCTCTCCACTGAGATAACTAGACTGTATAACTTGTGAATTCAGAATCTAACCCATTCCAACCTTGTCACAATTACTCAACATATATCCTTGCTAACATTTAAATTTTACAGAAAAAAAAATCGGTTGGGCATGGTGGCTCATGCCTCTAATTCCAACACCTTGGGAGGCCAATGTGAGAGGATTGTTTGAGTCCAGGAGTTCAAGACCAGTCTGGGCAACATAGCAAGACCCCTTCCCAATAAAAATTGAAAAACCAAGTGTGGTGGCACTCGCCAGTAGTCCCAGATACTCTGGGGGCAGATGCAGTAGGATAGCTTGAGCCCAGGATTTCGAGGCTGCAGTGACCTGTGATTGTGCCACTGCACTCCAACCTGGGCGACAAGACCCTATCTAAAAGAGAGAGACAAAGACAGAGAGGCAGAGAGAGAGAGAGAGACAGAGAGAGAGAGAAACTCCATAAAATAGAACTTAATGGTAATATGCAAAATAGATATGCCTTAAGTTGGTATAAACATGTGTCTGCATGTTATTTGTTCAATTACAAACGTGAGAATTTAGAAAATCTATTACTGGTTAATCATTTTTCCTTCCATGCACATCTATAAACTTTTACTCTAAGATACACAGGTACATAATAACAGGTACCAAGTTAAAGATGGACTCTAGAAAATTTTTGACTCATAGGATAAACTTTCATTTGTGAATTATTTATTGGTCTAGGACAATGACTGCCAAATACCTTCATTCAGTGAGATTCTTTCATCCTGCCTTCCTATACTCCGGCCTTTAAGGTTGCCTTCCCCTTTCATTTATGCCATTGTAATATTGTCTCTTTGCTAATTAAGGGAGGGACTTTTTCTTTATGTCGATCACTTTAGAATTAATCATGACATCGCCTCAGCTATCTATTTCTGTTTCAGTAAGTCAGAGATAGTGAAAGTAGATACCATGCTATAGAAGAAAGAAAACTGGTTCTAAGCCCTCCCCTGAGACTACTCACTTGTGCATTTTGAGGTTATTAATTCCATTATGTCCTTGTACTTCAGGCATTGTCTGTTAAATGAGAGGGTTGCCCAAAATGATGTTATTTTTTTCTTGTGTTTTTTTATCAATCTATGGTTTCACTGAAGGAGGGAGTAGATGTGAAGAGGGCACTAACAGTAAAGATGAGTGCAATATAACTGAATGAAATATATGTACAGGGTGAGAGAGGTGAAGAGTGTATTTTGGATATATATGGTTGATATTTGTCCTCTCTACCTTTCTTTAGATTTTATGTTTCTCTTTGGTTTGATAGTCATTTATTTAGTTTCCCCACACAACCTATTTCCTGTACCATGTAAATTGTTAATAGTATCTTAGACAGATATGGGAATAGTCATGAGGACAACATTGGGATTACAAAGAGAATGTTCTGCTTTTAAAATTTATTTTTTATTTCAATAGGTTTTTGAGGAACAGGTGGTATTTGGTTATGTGAAAAAGTTCTTTAGTGGTGATTTCTGAGATTTTGGTGCACCCATCGCCCAAGCAGTGTACACTGCACCCAATGTGTAATCTTTTATCCCTCACCCTGCTGCCAGCCTTTCCCTTGAATCCCCAAAGTCCATTGTATCATTCTTATGCCTTTGCATCCTCATAGCTTAGCTCCTGCTTATGAGGGAGAACGTGCAATGTTTGATTTTCCATTCCTGAGCTACTTCACTTAGAATAATAGTCTCCAATTCCATCTAGGTTGCTGCAAATGCCATTATTTCATTCCTTTTTATGGCTTAGTCATATTCCATGGTATAAATATACCACATTTTCTTTATCCACTCGTTGATTGATGGGCATTTGGGCTGGTTCCATATTTTTGCAGTTGCAAATTGTGCTGCTGTATACATGCATGTATCTTTTCGGGTAAAGACTTCTTTTCTTCTAGGTAGATACCTACTAGTGGGATTGCTGGATCAAATGATAGATCTGCTTTTAGTTCTTTAAGGAATCTTCACACCGTTTTCCATAGCGGTTTTACTAGTTTACACTCTTACCAACAGTGTAGAAGTGTTCCCTTTTCACCACATCTACACCAACATCTGTTTTTTTTTTTTTTTTAAATTTTCTTGATTATGACCATTCTTGCAGGACCGAAGTGGGATTGCATTGTGGTTTTGATTTCCATTTCTCTGATCATTAGTGATCAGTGAGTATTTTCTGAGCATTTTTCCGTATGCGTGTTGGCCATTTGTGTATCTTTTTTGAGAATTGTCTGTTCATATCCTTAGCCCACTTTTGGATGTGATTTTTTTCTTGCTGATTTGAGTTTGAGTTCTTTGTAGATTCTGGATATGAGTCCTGTGTCAGTGTATGGATTGTGAAGATTTTCTCTCACTCTGTGGGTTGTCTGTTAACTCTGCTGATATTATTATTATTATTATTATTGCTACACAGAAGCTTTCTTAGTTTAATTAAGTCCTATCTATTTAATCTTTGTTTTTGTTGCATTTGCTGTTGGATTCTTGGTCATGGAGTCTTTGCCTAAGCCAGTGTCTAGAAGGGTTTTTCTGATGTTGTCTTCTAGAATTGTTACGGTTTCAGGTCACAGATGTAACTCTTTGATTCATCTTCAGTCGATTTGTGTATAAAGTGAGAGATGTATGAAGAGAATATTCTTTAATTCCACTTTCCTTAGCCATTTGTGACGGTCTTTCACCATTCCACTATTGATCTCTATTGCTAGCAGTGATATGAGAAAACAGTCCTTGAAACTGAATATTTCTTTCCTCAGACTGTTCCCTTAGAGAAGAGCTAAGCTCCCATCATGAGACATGGGAACCATATCTATTCACTGACAGACATCAGTGCAATGTCTGTTCCATTTAACAGCTTCATTCTTTTAATTGGTGACAATATTTATGCTGCCTAAGCCTGTGAACTAAACTTTTAAGGCAAGCCAACTTTGGTTCTAACTTAGGACAAAAAGGGAAATTTGGGTGTCATCCATATTCCCATGCCCAGAAATTCAAATCTGTTTTGAGTTTATGTATGAAAACTGTACTGGAAACACCTAAAATTGGTGGGTTTAGAAAGCAATGTATTAGACATGTCTTAAAAGTCCCCACCCCCACCCCTTTTTTTTTTAATTTGGAATTTTTCCTCCATACCAGTGAGCTGTTCTAGGACGGGGTTTCCCACCCTCGGCACTGCTGACATTCTGCACAGGATGATTTTTGTGTTGGGGGGGCAGGTAGCTGTTCTGTGTGTTACAGGGTATTTGGCAGCATTCCTGACCTCTACACTTAGGTGCCATGGGTCACCCTCCTTGTGCTGTGACAACAAAAATTGTCTCCAGGCATTCCCTGGGGGAGAGGGCAAAGTCACTGTTGCAGCTGGCCCAGAGGTTTGATCACCCTGAGGATGGAGCTACCGATAAGTACTACACCTGCGAAGAGCTAAATTAGTTTTCTTTGAGCTATCATAATGAACTATTTAAAAAACAATTAAAAGGTCCTTCACTTTATTCTTAAAATAATCTTAAGGAAAAGAGATCAATGTAGATTATTCCCTTTAGAGGGTGGTAAATTCTCCTCAAAGTGAATTTTTAAAATTGCGTTTCCTAGTAAAGAAGTAAAATATGTGTTGCCAGACTTTTCCATGCTATGTATTGATAGGGCTAAAACAAATAAAATAGATATAATAATACATAAAACCTATTACCTATAACATTTAAAAAGATAAACGTATTTTAAACAAAAATATTTTGCATTCATTAAAAAAGCCTGTTTTGATTTTTAAGATAATGACAAAATCAGTCATATTGATGTAGAAATGATAGTTTCATATCCATGTATTCTTGAAAAATGCCAAGACAGATCATGTAAAATGTTCTCATTATAAAAATAAACTATATGAGGTAATGCATATGTCAGTTAGCTAAATTTAGTCATTCCACAATGTGTACTATATATACTTCAAAGCATCATGTTGTGCATAATAAATATATACAGTTTTATATGTCAATTGAAAATAAAACAACAAATTATACATTACTGTTAGGATAAGATACTATTGTAATGTGTGCAGTCTGTCATCGAGGAAATTTTAAGGCTAGACTTATGTATTAGTTTATTGGTCATAACTAATGTCTTTAGAGCTTGATGTATATAGGTTATTGAAAGTGAAATATAGGAAATATGAAATTTTGGAACAGGTGCATAATCACTTCATGATAAATTAGGCTTAGATGATACTCCTAGCGTGAAAACGTCTTGTCTATACCTCTTAATCAAGGTCATATTAATTATTTCTTTTGATTGGTTGAACCAAATATCCTAATAAATTATTTAACATAAAAAAAGAAATGCCCGGTCAGGCACGGTGGCTCACGCCTGTAATCCCAGCACTTTGGGAGGCTGAGATGGGCCACTCACGATGTCAGGAGTTCAAGACCAGTGTGGCCAATATAGTGAAACCCTGTTTCTACTAAAAATATAACAATTAGCTCGGCGTGGTGACGTGTGCCTGTAGTCCCAGCTACTCAGGAGGCTGAGGCAGGAGAATCGCTTAAACCTGGGAAGTGGAGGTTGCAGTGAGCCAAGATCACGCCATTGCACTCCAGCTTGGGCAACAGAATGAGACTTCATCTCAAAAAAAAAAAAAAAGAAAAAAAGAAATGCCCGAGACTAAAATAATAGAATCCATGTTCTGTTTGAGTGGAAAGTGGCTGGGTGGCATATCTATCTACACTTTGCGAGAAAGATCAGTTTCTCACTTTTACAGTGTCTTTTTGGATGAAAGGAACAAATATTAGAGTTCCAATAGCATGTTGAATAGGCTTGTATTTTAACCGTTTCATTGCCAGTTTCTACTGGCATCACATAAAACTAGATAGAAGCTATGACATGTAGTAATAACTGAAAGAAATTTTAGATTCTTTTTTTTAAAGCTATCCTTCTTTTCAAATCAGAATTATAGTTCTATTTGTAGGGGAAAAAATAGATACAAAGGGAGATGAGGTTTTTTTTCCTTTCTATCTGTTCATTTCTCATGGCATACCTCGTTTTTTTCTTCCCAAAGGAGAAGGAAACAATCAAAGTTAATAATGTCATTTTGCCATCCTTGAAAATAACCAATATTTATATGTGCTTCCAATGTAAAGCCACTTGAAATCTTACAGAGATACATCAATAATAATTTGGAAAGTGAATCATAAACTATAGAAAGCTCAGAATAATAGCTATTGACTTTTTTTCTCTGTCTATTAGAGTTAGGCATATAAGGGATCTTTTAAGTGTCTGTATTGATAGGAATTGTTTTACTCTTTGGGTATTCTTAAAATTCAGTTGATTTCTTCAAAGAATCTTTGTGCGCTTATAGTCACCTGGGGTCTTCATATTAAGTCATAGCCTAAACCAAAAATGACATGATTGAATTATCACTTTGTATTTATATGTAATAGCTCTTAAACTACGTCTTGTTTTTTTCCTGATTGTCATAAAAACATGTTTAGGGCAAAACAGAAAAATTTGGAGTTTTTGATTTGATGTGCCGATTATGTGGAGTATAATTTTGAGGTGTTACAAGTTTCATACAAATAATTTCTTATATTTTTAGGTTTGACTGTTTTATTCAGAAGTGTCTGGTTTGTGGTTGTTTTTCATAGTTTTATTAAATTCAATAACCTTGTTCAATGGCCCCTTTTCTCAGTAATATTTTCCACAATTGACATTGAGGTTTTTGGCACCCTGCATATATTTAAGAATGTGTTTCCCATATCCCTCGCTAATATTAATCGAATGTGGCCATCTTATAAAAACTATACAACTATACAGATTATTTCATGAGGATGTTTAGAAGTTGCTTGTCCATTATGTCTATAGAATGTGGCAGTTCTTTGCTGCCAGAAGTAGTGAGAAATACAATAAAGTATGAAACCCCATCTTTAACATAATTTTTCCTTTAATATTAAAGGAACATTCATTAACACTATTTCTACTTGGATATTTTCCAGTTATATACTCAAACACTTGTTGATCTTCCCTTTGCATTCTTGATCAGATGAGATTGGGCGTGTTCAGTGTAGTACGGTCACAGACTGATCTTCCCTTTACATTCTATGAAGTAATTAAAAAAAATGCAATCTTTTTTTTGTTTGGCAGGATAAGGGACGTGGATAGGTTAGTGCATTAGTCTGCTTTCACACTGCTGATGAAGACATACCTGAGACACTGGGAAGAAAAAAAGGTTTAATGGACTTACAGTTCCACATGGCTGGGAACGCCTCACAATCATGGTGGAAGGTGAAAGTCGTATCTCACATGGCAGCAGACAAGAGAAAAGAGCTTGTGCCCGGAAACACCCCCTTACGTAATCATCAGATCTCATGAGACTTACTCACTATCATGAGAACAGCACAGGAAAGCCCTGCCCCTGTGATTCATTTATCTCCCACTGGGTCCCTCCCATAACACACGAGAATTTGAGATGAGATTTGGGTGGGGACACAGCCAAACCATATCAGTTAGCGAGTGATCCAAAGGTTAAATGGGTATCCTCACATAACACAGTGAATCTTTAGTGTGTGATTATTGCGAAGCCAAGGGCAACAAGAACTCAGAATTCTCACCTCATTGTTTCAGTCTACACCTCCAAAAAAGCACTGACTTTCTGTTCAGTGCTGTAAACGTGTAGTTGTAGTCTGTGCTGTCCAATAGGCTAGCCACTAGCCACATGTGGCTGTTTAAATTTAAACTGAACTTTAATAAGATTAAAAACTTTACTTCCTCAGTCACACTAGCTACGTTTAAAGTGGTCAATTATTAGTCAATGCAGATAAAAAGCATTTCTATCCTGCAGAAAGTTATATCCGTCAGTACTGGAAGATTCTTGTTTTATACCACGTTAAAATATTTAGATGGTTCCCTTGTGTTGGAAAATCCACAAGTCAGTGAAATGTTGAAAGTTTGCTTTTGGCTTCTCTTCTCGTTTCATGTACTTGTGTTGTAGCTGGACACTGAGGGCCTAGGGAATTCCTGGGGTGCCCCCTGAAGCCTCTGCCAGGTTTGCTCTAGGCTCCAGGCCCCTCCCCTCCTTCAAGCTTCAGCCAGAGCATCCCTGCTTTTGTCTGTTTGACAAATTGGAGAGTCCTACCAGCACATCATTTGTACAAATGGATCCTTCTCTTAAATAATTAGAAGCCACATTCAGTTGATTTACAGAGGCCTGGTTTGGGAGGTAGATAAAAAGAAGTAATTTGGGGATATATACTCCTTCCCATACCATCCCCCAACTCAATGCGTATCTTTTATGCGTGTATGTTCAGGTTAAATGTCATTATGATATTGCTTCTGAGATGTCTAGACTTGAGAGGATGGGTTTGTTATGATAGAAAAATGAAAAATGTTCAGAGATAAACAATGATACCTAGTTTTAAGTGACAGCAGTAGTTTTTTTTTTTTTTTAATGCTTAATTCTTCACTTTTCTGTTCCCGTTTTCAGAGTAACGATTTGGTTCTCTAACTTACTCCTAGAGTAACCAGTGAAATTTTTAAAATTATGAACTCATACATTATGATTTGTTGTAGTTCTTTGCAGTTACGATTCTTTTTGTCACTCAGATTTCCCTACATTTAGCTGATAGGCACCTCATCATCTTGGATTTTTTTTTTTTTAATATAGCCTAGTAGTTCTGAAAACGTCTTGCTTCTGATATGGCAACATGTTGACTAGTTTTCTACATTTCCCATACAAAGCCTATAATCTGCCATTTTCTAAGGGACTCTAGACCCTAGTTTGTCTTTTTTTAAAGAAAATTTTAATACAGTATTTAGAAACAAATATCAACAGTATAGAAAGCTGAAAAAAATAGTACGAATCCTTCAACATTCGTATTGGTTTGAATATGAATATACTTGTTACAGAAAAGCGTTACAATGGTAAGTTGAAGAAAAAGAGTTGGATAGATGTCAGCTTATGTGATCGCTTGAAACCGTGATTTGTTAAGGCTTTTAGGCAAGTGCGCTCTTTGCTGTTCCATTTCAAATTATATTACATGCATCGTATTGCCGTCTGAACTGTTAGTTTCTGCAACCACCCATGTACATATATACAAAAGCAAATATTCAGTTAATTGGAAATTAGCAAAATTATTGTTTCATAAGATCTTTGTGGTATGAGAAATAAGAAACCAGAGAGTTATGAATTTTTTGAAATTGTATTTTAGATTCATATGCATGGTTGAGTTCTATCTGCATGTCCCTGCTGATGAAAGACAGAGCCGGGTGCAGTGGCTCACATCTATAATCCCAGCACGTTGGGAGGCCAAGGCGAGCGGATCACGAGGTCAGGAGTTCAAGATCAGCCTGACCAACATGGTGAAACCCTGCCTCTACTAAAAAAAGACAAATTAGCCAGGCCTGGTGGCGCATGCCTGTAATCCCAGCTACTTAGGAGGCTGAGGCAGGAGAATCGCTTGAACTGAGGAGGCGGAGGTAGCAGTGAGCTGAGATTGTGCCACAGCACTCCAGCCTGCTTGACAGAGAGCGAGACTCTGTCTCAAGAAAGAAGGAGCAAAACATATAAAAATCAAAGGGTTGCCTTCTGCTTAGGCTATTGGACAAATGCTGAATAATGTGTGATGTAAGTAAGGTAAAACATGGTACTTTTAATGTCACTGAACCTCCTTGCTCTTTTTTTTTTTTTTTTCAGAGTACTTAGCAACCCTTACTATAGATAAATGGAAACTACTTATGATATTATTTTATCCTCTGTATTTTTGGTTTAATTATTTTCTTAAGAATCCGTTTCCAATTTTTGTACCTAAATTTAAATTCCACCTTACTGATAGGCAGCCAGCATTTCCCTTTTGGCAGTGTTGCTGTGTAATAAACAAGATAAGGAATGGCGATTAGCTAGAATGAACATTTGGAATACGTTTTATCTTCACACCTCTGATCTCCTTTGGGTACAACCCATTTAACTATAAATATGTATGTTTATAGCTGCATTCGTTTCTAGAGTGCTAGATCCTATCGCTGTCGCTAGTCCAGGAGTAACATTTGAAAGTTCATTTGAAAAAATTTGGTCTTCTTATGCACTTCAGCTGAGTAGGAGGAAAAGCCAAATCACTTCTTCCCTGAGTGAGCATTCATAGGTCTCCATCTCTGTGATCACATGGAGTCATTATGTAGCAGTTGGCTCTGATACGCTTGCACAGACACAAATTGAGTCCGACAGGACTGATGTCTCCTGGACTTTGCTGTCATTTGAAATGCTGGCATGAGGTTGGGAGCAGTGAAAGCAGGAGGAGGGGAATGGGGAGGGGAGAGCTGATTCCTTTAGCACTTTTCCTATGAACTTCTGAGATTTTTAACGTCTGATAGCTGTGAACTGTTTGATAAGTTGTTTTTCAGAGGAGATTGATAACAATAGCTGATTTGGAACTGCTGGCCAGCTTCTGGATTCAAGAAGTTTTCCAATGTACCACTTGCTTCGTCATGCCACCCACTGTTTAACAAAAAAAAATAAAAAATAAAAAAAAAGGTGCCTATCTAATAGAATCGTAGAGTGATTCCTCTCCTTTTTTGTTTTATCTTTCCTGCATTCAAACCGTTTATGAGTAGTAATAAAAAAGATAATATCTTTAAAACAATTTTTGTTCTCATGCTTAAGCTGAGTTTCAGAAAAGACATACTGTGGTATCTGCATTATAATTCTTTTTAAAGTACAAGTTGTTTTAGTGGATTAGGTTATTTCTGGATATCTCTAGTATTCCCTGTCAAAAATTTTGTATATGTTTCAAATATTTCAGTTTTAAAAATTAAAGGTATGCAGTTTCATTTTGCAAATGAATACTGATAGTCATTTTCAGATTTTTTCTGCAGTGATAGAGGATGCAGTAGGATGTGATCTACTCTGTTTTTTAATTTTTCATTAAGAGTGTACTCTGTATAAGAGGCTGTGCTAGATTTATTGAGAGTTCTATAGGTACAATTATTTAACACGTGAATAATTATACCTCAAATGATTGCTTGGAGCCAGTCATTGCCTCCCTTCCTAATTCCCACCAGGACCACCATTACTCTTAAGTCCTGTGTCACTTCTCACCTGGAACTCTTGCTGCGGCCTAATAGCATTCTCTAAATCATCCCTGATCCAGTTGTCAGTTAATCTTTCCAAAGCCTAGCTCCATGTTGTTCCTCTGCTCTAAAACATTAAATAGCTCTTTTTGTAGTTTGCTGAATAAAGGCCATTTGACTTAGATCGCCATCCAAGGCTTTCTGTGACCTATTTTTTTTTTCTTTTTAATGTCTGAACCTTTTTTTTTTTTTTTTTTGAGACGAAGTCTCACTTGTCACCCAGACTGGAGTACAGTGGCAGGACCTTGGCTCACCAAAACCTCCGTCTCCTGGGTTCAAGTGATTCTCCTGCCTCAGCGTCCCGAGTAGCTGGGATTACAGGTGTGCACCACCACGCCCAGCTAATTTTTTTGTGTTTGTAGTAGAGACGGAGTTTCACCATGTTGGCCAGGCTAGTCTTGGCCTCAAGTGATCCTCCTGCCTCGGCTTCCCAAAGTGCTGGAATTACAGGCGTAAGCCACCGTGCCTGACTCTGAACCATTTTCTTTTGTTTCATCTTCTGGTTTTCCTGATAGAAGATAGTTTCCTATGACTTCAACCAGAAGGTTCTCAAAGTGTGGTTTCTGGACTGGCAGCATCAGCATCACCCAGGAACATGTAGAAATGCAAATTTATGCAAATACGTGACCCAGGCCTGTAATCCTAGCACTTTGGTAGGCCAAGAGTGGTGGCTCATCCCTGTAATCCTAGCACTTTGGGAGGCTGAGGCAGGCAGATCACTTGAGGCCAGGAGTTTGAGACCAGCTTGGCCAACATGGTGAAACCTTGCCTGTACTAAAAGTACAAAAATTACCCAGGCATGGTGGTGGGCACCTGTAATCTCAGCTATTTGGGAGGCTGAGACAGGAGAACCACTTGAAACTGGGAGGCAGCGTTTGCAGTGAGCCGTGATTGTACCACTGCACTACAGCCTGGGTGACAGAGTGAGACTGTCTCAAAAAAAAAAAAAAAGGCAAATTATTGACTTATTGGATCCCCACCACAGACGTACTGACCCACGGACTCTGATGGTAGTACTCACGCACCTGTTCTAAGAGGGCTTCCAGGGGGCCCGATGCATGCTGACCTTTGCGAGGCCCTATTCCAACCAAACCAGGAAACTCAGATTTTCCAAAGTTCTTTTCCCACTGCCCTGCCTTTGCATAGAATTCCTGGAATGCCTTTTCGTCATCTTGTTAAAATCCTGGTTAAACTTCAAGGCCTAGTTTGAGACACTATTTCCATGATGTCAATCTTGATCCTATCTTTTATAGCATTATCTGGTTTTCCTTCCTGGCACTAATCACTTATTAAATTGTACTAGTCATCTGGTGTACCTGCTTTATTTTCCCTACTAATCTGGAAACAAAAATACTAGAACCTGACTCATCTTTCTACCTTGAGACACCTTGTGCTGTCACTCTTGATGCCTCGCACACAGTAGGTGCTCTAAAAATAGTTTGTGGCTTTTTGATTTTACAGAGAAGATTGAGGAAATTAAACCCTTGCCCGGGAGGCATATAAAAATCCTGTTAAATGAAAAGAGGCTCATGCTAACTCTTGTGTTGACTTATTGATGCCAAACTAGACTTGAACGTTGATGTGTCTTCAGGGAAGAAGCCAAATACGCTACTGTAAAAAATTCTAACCTCTGCTCTTTACCTGGAGAAGTTGAATTAGCCCTGTCGTTTCACCTGATGCCAAAAAAGCAGCTTCCATTATTGTGTCAGTAATAGACTTTTATCCTGCGTGGAGGAACTTCTCTTAAATCTTTCTCATAGCACTGGTGTGCTTCTTTCCGCTGATGTGTTTACGTAATGTTTCACAAGAAGTGACAGTTCCTTCTCAGGTGCTTTGCCCAAAAGGTGGCATAAGCAAAGAATGAAATTCAAGGTGGTTGGCTTTAGGAGGGCCTAAAATTGGGAATGCGAGAGTTCCCACGTAACACAAACCCAGATATTCTAAGACTCCTATATTTTACAAAACCGAGTTATTTCCTTCCTAATACAAAGCATGACAGTTAGAATTTATTGTGTATTTACAATGGATTGTGTCTGTCCTGGTGATTGTGATGGAACCAGGGGGAAAGAGTAAGAAATCTAAGCATCTTTGTGTTTTCTTCCTTTTCTTTTCTCTTCCTCCCCTCTTTCAGGCTCTGAAAGTGTTCCAGCTGAAATTTCAGATCGGACAGACTCGCTGCGGCTCCGGAGGCAGTGATTCCAAGCTGCTCGAGCACGCTGCTGCCAAGCTGCAGGATGGTGCACGTAGCCAGGCTGCTGCTGCTGCTCCTCACTTTCTTCCTCCGCACGGATGCTGAGAGTAAGCCATTCTCCCCTTCTCTAGGGGGCTGTGACCATAATGAGTGGTTTTGTTTGCAGTTGGCACCAGGCTCAGGGCTTCTGAATACATTTCCTTTGGAAGTAAATCCTGAGACACTGTGGGATCCTCCTTGGCTACCAGCCAGCCTTTGAAAGAGATTATTGACGTGACTTCCTCACCATTTCCTCTCCCTTTTAATGCCCCTTTTCTTGTGCATCTAACTGCTCCTCCTGTTTATTTATTTTTTTATACCTCTTATCAGCCTGGTAGCAAAGATATTATGAGACCAAGCATATAACTCAAACTGAGGTTAACCAGTTGGTGGTGCCAATAAGTAAACATTGTTCAGACCCACTCAAAATTTCTTTATTTTTGTGGATTGTTCCGTGTTTAGAAAAATGCACAATGTCACAATGAGCCTAATTAAACTTCCAAGCCCCTTGTAGCTGTCATAGCAGCTGTTCTAATGTACTGTTTCCGACAGCTGTCGTCGAGTACAGTATTCAAACAAATCAAGCAGAACTGACAACTTTGTGCCTGGGTGAAGGGTCTGGAAGTATGAGGAGAATTCTGTGGACTAGAGACACCAAAGTTTGGATTACTGGACTCAGTTTATGAAACTGCTATTGTGGTCAATTAGCTTGACAATTAATGAGAAGATCATGTCTCCTTCCTAATTAGGAAATCATTAGGTCTACCTTGTTTACATGCATTTATTTTCCCATCTGTCCTGTGGCTTTTTGGAAGAGGTAGTACTAGAGAAAGGCATGTCTCGGCCTTGTACTCCCTGACATGTGTGGTTCCTTGGTAGTGGTTTAGTTCATAAATGAGTTGGCCATTTTCTTTGGGAATCACCTAGTATGAGTAAAATGTGTAACATCTGCAGTTATTAACGTTTCTCTCCACTGACTATTTCAGTGAGATTAAATTTGATTCATGTTAAGGATGTTTCCCAGACAAGGATCCTGTGTCATCTTGGCCCCTTTCTATTAATTGCATTTTGACAAGAATTCCCTCACGAGCCACCAATTGCTTCATTGAAATAGGAGCTCTATTTTCTAAAGAGGTATTTTGAGAAGTGAAAAGAATAACATTAATAATAAGATACATATGTAACATGCACGTTTTAAGTACAACATTCTCTGGTTAATAATGTATATAGTTTCCTAATTAGCACTTGGGAGTGTCAACTTAAGGTGAAGCCAAGGAATTTTGAGTCTAATGCCAGCAAATAATTAACTGGGAAAAGACCCAAATGTAAGATGTTCTTGTTATTTTAAAGCCATTTATGTCAAAGCTTATTTTAAAGGTGAAATCTAAATTTAGTTTATTAAAGAGAAATTGAGACTATGGTTTTATTATTTTTGTTTGGCTAGAGTGCAAAAGTAAGTTGTTTCACCATTGTTAATTTTTGGCAAAAGCCCATTTAGACTTTAGTGTCAGATCACAGCTAGAGGTTTTCTTAAAGTTACTAGATATAATTATTGTACGTCCATGAAGTTATCTTTCCAGATAAGTAAAAATGCTCTTCTACTGAGCAGTGATGCCTTTGCTTAATTCTCTGGTGAAAAGTGGCAGACAGATGTGGAGTTTAGAAAGGAGGACTTTTAAAATTAAGTTTGAAAAAACAATCTTTTCTGCAGATAACTGTCATCTTACTGGTTTTCTCCGTCTTCCTCTTTCTTCTTCATCACACTTCTTATGCTGTGTAGTCTTACAAAAGAAATCACAAAGGCCCTTGTTAGCAATTTGTAGTGAAGATATTTATCATGCTATGTGTTTTGTGATATCAGCTGTCAACCTTAAGATGTCACTTGAAGAAGAATCTACTCCCTCTCACCCTTCCCATTATAGCTAAAAAGAGGAAACAGGCTTCAACTTGGCCAAATCAATTTTGATTAGCTTTGTCCGTGTCTAATCAGCCTCCATGTAGTATATTTTCCTTTTCACAGATTCATTTGGCACTGTTGAATAGCATGTGTATTCTGAAAGTTATTGACGAAAGAGGAAAATTTAACCGTATCTTTTAAGGTCCATTTTAAAAGAAGAGGGAACATCCATTTGCAATCTACCGGAAGATATTTGTGGTTTGTGAAAGCACATGGTAGAGTTGGAGATAACATTTTAGTCACTAAAAATGTTTAAAAACAATTGGTAAAATAGGATCCAGATTATAACTTAACAAATACTGTCATTACCTTTTCTTCAAACATTGAAATAAAAATAAAGTTATAAGTAACACTGAAGAAAAATTTGATTTATTTGCTATCATATAAAAGTAATATTTTTCAGGCTTTTATTGCCTGGTTCACTGATTTGTTTCCTTATGCCTTCATTAGCACATCTAGCCTTCTTTATTTTCCCTTTTACCTAACTGTGTTTTGTATTGATCCAAAGGATCAAGAGTTATTAATAGTAGCTTGTCAGAGCTATTTTAGAACTCTGAAGTAATTTTTTCAAATGCTTGTCCGCCTTTGAAAAAGAAGACTATATGGGGGTGGGAATGGAAGGAAGCCACTCTAGTTTGCCATGTTAATTTAATGTGTCCAACTCACTGTCTTTTGAAATGATTAACTCCCAAAAGCCTGAGAGTCAGGGTTATAATCTGCTGTATAGAATGTCATAGCAAAGTACTGGGCATGATGTTGCATTAAGGAGGAGGGCTCTTATGAGCCTTGGTTCAAACCTAGGTTGGAAAATTGTGATAATATCCCTCAGCCGAAAATTATAGTCTTTGCCATTGCCAGTTTAAAATGCCCTATATATCCACTATTATTTTAAAAAGCTAGACGTGTGTTTGTATCTGATTTCTGTTCATTCCGGTGTCTTGAATGGCCCAGATGATTTTGCTTGTTGTTTCTTGAATGCATGTCTGGACAGTAGAGCTGTGATCTCAGGGAAAGGCATATGCGACTTCTGTTTGAGCAGCATGAGTAAGCTCTTCTTCAGGGCTGGCCAACCAGTTTTGTGGTTTAGGTAGTGCTCCGAGAACCATTCGGCTGTGAGATGCACGCAAATTAAAGATTCATGTAGATTATAGTAATGTAATCCTCAGGTGAATGTTTTTCTTCTAGATGAGTTTTCATAATAGCTTCTGTTAGTTGTATTTCATACATAAATTTCGTTTGCTGTTTACCAGTCTTTAAAAAAGAAAAACTAAATGCAGACCAAGAGCCTACTGTTAGCATCTTCTTTGTCAGACCAGTTCTCACTCTAACGAAATCACTTGTAGCATACTGTTACATTTTAGACCTGAGTTTACACTGTGGTCATTATAATTAAACCTGAATGTTTACCTGATCTCAGAAATAGAACTTTTTTTAAATTGTAGAGACACACTCTTCATAATTTAATTCCTCAAATGGTTTAGTTCATCCATTTACTTGTTGTTTCTTTGTCATTTTTCCACTTCAGATTGTGAATAGTTCCTCATTCTCCTTCCTTATTGTTAAAGAGCCTTGCTGTAGTCACTATATACTTGCAATATTTCTTTCTTTCTTTCTTTCTTTCTTTCTTTCTTTCTTTTTTTTTTTTTTTTTTTTTTTTTTGAGACAGAGTCTCGCTCAGTCGCCCAGGCTGGAGTGCAGTGGCGCGATCTCGGCTCACTGCAAGCCCCGCCTCCTGGGTTCACGCCATTCTCCTGCCTCAGCCTCCCAAGTAGCTGGGACTACAGGCACCCGCCACCGCGCCCAGCTAATTTTCTGTATATGTAGTAGAGATGGGGTTTCACTGTGTTAGTGAGGATGGTCTTGATCTCCTGACCTCGTGATCCGCCTGTCTCGGCCTCCCAAAGTGCTGGGATTACAGGCGTGAGCCACCACACCCGGCCTGTACTCGCAATATTTCTGTCTTTTATGGAAGCAGTGAGTCCCTCCTCAAACCCCTTTGGTATTGTATCACTGTAGCCCATGGAGTTTCTTTATTTCTTTGACATTAGAGCATAGACTGACATGTGTTTTAAGATAATCATTTGCTACCTTAAGTATTTCCTGATGGGCAACATAGAGTAATGGTTAAGAATGTGAGCTCTGAAGCCATAGTCTGGTTTTGAAGTCTGGCTGTGATTTGGTAAATCATGCTCTTAGCCTCAGTTTCCCATATCTTTGTCATTTTGATCAGTCTTGCTCTTTGCTTCAGTTTTCCTATTTTTAAAATGTGGATGACGGTGATGGTCATGATATAATACTCCTGGGTTTTGTGAGGATTTGCTGAGTTAAAATAAAACTCATAGATCAGCAGATAACACAAGGTTGGTGTTTCGTGAATGTTAGCTGTTATTATATCATTATTCAACGAGATTTAGCAAACTTTTTTTTTTGCAAACATTTTTATTGAGCACGTGTGAAGCACTGTGCTAATTTTTTTTTTTTTTTAATTTGACCTAGAGATTATCAAAATTTGGGTGGTGGATAAGCCAGGTTTTCTTGTAGCAAGTTAAAGTCTTCCAGCTTGCTTCTCTGCAAAGTCCTATATGTAGGAGTTCTTATAAACCCTTGCTTCCGGGCGTTAAATTGAAGATCAAGAGGGGAAATATAAAGCATATCTGCTTTAGTCTAAAATAGTTAAAGAAAAGCTTCTTAGAATTACACATTTAAAATTAATTTGGCTTGGGTAGAATGGATAGTAGAGGCTGTTTCCTCTGTTTGTACGGTTGCCTCTTACACACATTTTATTGAGCAGCCCACAGGAAGGAACTATAGAAATTTACTGTAGGTAAACACAGCAATACAGTGCCTCTTCAGAAAGCTGAAGGTGAGGGGTGAGCTTGGTGAGAAAGAGAGTGAGTGGCCATTGATATGACCAGGAATTAACTTGCAGGAAAAAAAATATGTTTTTTAGTTTTTTTGAGACAGCCTCACTCTGTTGCCCAGGCTGGAGTCCAGTGGCATGATCTTGACTCACTGCAACCTCCACCTCTGGAGTTCCAGCAATCCTCTTGCCTCAGCCTCCCAAGTAGCTGGGATTACAGGCCCCTGCCACCATGCCCGGCTAATTTTTGTGTTTTTAATAAATACGGGGTTTCACCATGTTGGCCAGGCTGGTCTCGAACTTCGAACCTCAAATCATCCACTCAGCCTCCTAAAGTGCTGGTATTACAGGTGTGAGCCACCGTGCCAACCAAAAACATTTTTTTAAAGGAATAGGAAAATGATGGTGTTGAAAGCGGGGCAAATGATTGCATCTTGCAGAAATTGGTGAGATCTTCCCAAAAAAGTTAGGAATGGAAAGGATAACTTTCTTATATTATTAAAATGCATACATTTCAGTAGGCAGAGTCAGTTTACACCAGAAACATATCTTATTAAAAAGATTTTGGTTTTTGCCATGTGTGGTGGCTCACGCCTGTAATTCCAGCACGTTGGGAGGCTGAGGCAGGAGGATCATTTGAGGAGAGGAGTTCAAGATCAGCCTGGACAACATAGCAAGACCTTATCTGCACGAAAATTTTTAGAAAGTAAAATAAAAATGTCTTTTTGTTTTTGTTTTATATTATGAATGTTATCTCAATCATTTGAGTATCCTTTAAAAGATAAATTGCTTGGGATGATGAAAATGTTCTCTTTTTTTTAATTTTTTTTTTTTTTTTGAGATGGAGTTTTGGTCTTGTTACTCAGGCTGGAGTGCAATGGCACGATCTTGGCTCACCACAACCTCTGCCTCCTGGGTTCAAGTGACTCTCCTGCATCAGCCTCTCTGGTAGCTGGGATTACAGGCATGCCCCACCACACCTGGCTAATTTTTTTTGTATTTTTAGTAGAGACAAGGGTTCTCCGTATTGGTCAGGCTGGTCTCGAACTCCCGACCTCAGGTGATCCGCCCGCCTCGACCTCCCAAAGTGCTGAGATTACAGGCATGAGCCACTGCGCCCGGCCCCAAAAATGTTCTTAAGTTAGATTAGAGTGATGATACTGAGTATAAACATAATATACTAAATACCATTGAATCGTGTACTTTAAATGGGAAAACTCTATGGTATTTGAATTATATCTCACTAAAGCTGTTAAAACAAGGAAAAAAAATATCCAGTTGTGGTGGCACATACCTGTAGTCCTGGCTACTTGGGAGGTTGAAGAGGGAGGATTGCTTGAGCCCAGTTTAAGGCCATAGTGACCTAGGATGACATCACTGCACTGCAGCCCTGTGACAGGCAGAGACTGTGTCTCAAAACAAACAAACAAACAAACAAAAACCACCTAAACCAAAACAAAAAGCAATTTCTGCTTACCCTAGTTCTTTGGTTACAGTCCCTTAAGTATATGCAACCTGAAAGTAACCTGTATGTTTACATGATAAACACGTAACCATGTTTATCAGCCTTCATTGTTTCTCTTCTCTCTAAATTAATAGAGGTGTGGCAAAATTACTCCCTCTTGCTTCCTCCCCTCCCTTTAAAGTAGCTAAATTAGCAACATCCAGCTGTCTGAAGCAAGGAAAGTATTCCAGCTATTTTACTGATCCTTTAGCCTCATTGTGGAGTTTCTGTGGCTTTTTGAATTAATTGCTCCCAGCAGAGCTGTAGCTACCTACTAAGATTAAGAATCTGTCACAAAATCAACACATGTGTACACTTCAAAGCATTTTTTATTGAGTGTAGTAGGACTTGCTTTTTTAAACAATTCCAAAGTATGACCTGTTTGTTATCTCTATTTGGGAATAGGCCCTAAACTGTAAGGATGGAACAATTATCAAAAGTATTTGTGAACCAATTCTTGTTATTTGTAATAGTCTGGTGGTATTTGATTCTACTGTTGTGTGATCTCCTGCTTTTTTTCCCTTAACATTCTTAACTTCTTTAATTTTCCTCTCATTCCATTACTATGTACCTGATCTACTTCTTCTTCTTTTCCCTTTGTTTTTTGAGACAGGGTCTGGCTCTGCTGCCCAGGCTGGAGTAGTGCAGTGGCACAATCTCTGCTCACTGCAACCTCCACTTCCTGGGCTCCAGTCATCCTCTCACCTCAGCCTCCCTAATAGCTGGGACTGTAGGCACGTGCCACCATGCTTGGTTAATCTTTTTTTTTTTTTTTTTTTTTTTTTTTTTGAGATGGAGTCTCACTCTGTCACCAAGGCTGGGGTGCAGTGGCACCATGTCGGCTCACTGCAACCTCCATCTCCTGGGTTCAAGCAATTCTCCTGCCTTAGCCTCCTGAGTAGCTGGGATTACAGGTGCCCACCACCACACCTGGCTAGTTTATATATATATATATATATATATATATATTTTTTTTTTTTTAGTGGAGACCGGCTGGTCTCGAACTCCTGACTTCAGGTGATCCAGCCACCTCAGTCTCCCAAAGTGCTGGAATTATAGGCGTGAGCCACCATGCCTGGCCTTCTTGGCTAATTTTTGTATTTTTTTGTAGAGATGGTTTTACCATCTTGCCCACACTGGTCTCGAACTCCTGAGCTCAAGTGATCTGCCAGCCTCGGCTTCCCAAAGTGCTGGGATTATAATTGTGAGCCACCACACCCGGCTGTACCTGATCCATTTCAAGTAACCTTGACTTGGTTGGGAGCCCCATCCCCTCCTGCCTACGTAGATGTGTTTCTGTGTTTCTTGTTAATTCAGAAACTCCAAGCCAGCCTCTGTCTTGAAGTGAAGAATTAAAGAGAAAGGTCCTGTGATTGGATGGAGATGCCAATTTAGAACTAATTCTTTAACCTAAAGTTTAATATTTTCTTTTTTCTTCAGTTTGCCTTAGTTTCACTTATTTCTTCACTAAACTGGTGTGTGTGTGTGTGTGTGTGTGTCTGTGTGTGTGTGTGTGTGTGTCTGCTATGTGGAAAGCTCTGTGTGAAGTGGTGGGAATATAAAAATTTTAAACAGTGTGGGCCTACACAATCCTGTAATCTATCTTCAGAATTCATAGCTAGTGTTTAGGATGCTCTCAAGCAATCTTCTCAGACTTTGTCTCCAGGCAGGAAGTAATGCATAAAGAATGTGGACCCTGGAGCAAAGTGCTTGTGTTCAAGTCCTGCCTCTGTTGTATAATTACTCCGACCACGGGCAGGGTACAAATCTCTATGTGTCTTTCATCTGTACAATGAAGATAAATATAGCACACACTTGATATAGTTATCACAAGGACTAAGGAAATAACTGTTTGTAAAGCATTTTGAATAATAGGATTAAATATTCACTAAATGTTATTAGTTGCTATTATGCCTTTTTTTCTCATTAGTTTGTGTCATTTCCAAATTAGAAGCATCTTTGTTTAGATCTCTGTTGGCATATATTATCCCATTAACTTCACAATTTGAGCAGAATCTTTTTAAAATGTAAATACGTATATTTATATACATTTATGATTTCAAGGGACATTGACTGATTGGCTCATTCATGTCTTTCATAGTCCCATTAATAAATGTTTATTGGACACATTTCCTGTGCCAAACATTGAGTTAACTACTGAGGATAAAATGTGGATTGAAAGCGATATGATCCCTGCCCCTAAAAAGCTTAAACTCTAGTGGCATAGCCAAATATTTGACATTAATTTTTAAAATTTACGTTTTCTAACAGTAAGAAGTATTTAAGGGAAGAAAATAAGCAGCCAGGTGGCTCATCTGTTTTGAAAAGTAATCCACAGCTTTCCTGGGGGAATGATTTATTTTTTCTATTTTGAAATAATTTTACACTTAAAAGACATTACAGCAATCATACAGGAATTTTCCATGTAGCTTTCATTCATTTTTCCTAATATTAATATATTACATAATCACAGTACATTATCAAAACCAGGAAGTTAACGTTTGCACAGTACTGTTAACTACATGTGTTATTTGGATTTTACCAGTTTTTACATGCACTTATTTTTAGCTATTATTATTATTTATTTTGGAGACAGGGTCTCACTCTGTTATCCAGGCTGGAGTGCAGTGATGCGATCTCGGCTCACTGCAGCCTCTGCGTCCTGGGCTCGGGTGATCCTCCCACTTCAGCATCACTAGTAGCTGGGATTACTGGCACATGCCATCATGTCCGGCTAATTTTTGTATTTTTTTTAGAGATGGGGTTTCCTCATGTTGCCCAGGCTGGTCTCAGAATCCTGGGCTCAGAATCCTGGGCTCAAGCTCTCCACTTGGCCTCCCAAAGTGCTGGGATTAGAGACATGATAAAAATAAATGCACCTGGCTAAGTGGTGGAGACTGGCTAAGACAAGGCTTCATAAACCTTGTTCAGAATCTTGGTTTTTATTCTATGAACTGCAGGAATCACTGACTTACTTTTAAGCTGCTATAGGAAGACATTTACATTTTTAAGAGAGCAATGAGGCAGCATGGTGGAAAAATTCTTTGGAGGGAGGCCAGCCAGAGTGGCCTTGAGATCTGTTAAGAGGCTTTTTGGAAGTTACGGAGTAGATGTGGTATAAGGGACCAGGGTGATAGAGGTTTAAGGAGGCTAGACTGCTTGACACTTAAACATTTTTTAAAATTGACTTTTGTGAAGAAGCATTATTCTAACACTTGAACCACCAACAGATTGTTAAAATTTAGAGTGAAGGAGAAAACGACGTTAAGAAGGGACCTAAAGTGTATTCAGTACCTTATAAGTAATCCTTTGTTTTTAACGTGGCATTTAAAAAATTCCCCCCAAATTTATCTTTACTCAGTCTTGTAATTTCACTTTTTAATCGTGAAGTTCAGATAGTTTTATTTAAACTTACCTTTTTGCTAGTATCTGTTAAAAATGTGGAATCCAGAATCAGTTTAAAACAATGAAGTTCAGTGCCTTACTACAAAAGACATTACAATTTAGCTTTGTTCTCTCACAAAAGTTTTAAATTCACTGTACAATTTGCAATAGGTTTGTAAAAATCAACATAGTACTGTGCAGTTATTTACAATAACTACAGTTATTAAATCTGGCTTTAAGATATGCTAAGTACTTATATCATCAGTTTAAAAAATAGCACACAATCTATTCCTTTTAAGCTGAAAGTACAGAAAGTATAACAAATCTACTAAACCAAGTATGTTTTCTTAGTTTTTTTTTTTGTGTTAAGATACATTTAGAGAAACATACACTGAAACCTTTTTAAGATGCTTATAAAGGAGTGAGAGAAAAATAAAATGCCATTGTTTGTCACTAAAAAAAGTCATTTAAACCTTTAATCTACAGTGATTTTAGGTTGATAAAAACTCCTCTAATATCTATATTCATCTTTTACAACAAATTTCAATAACATTTCATTTAAAAGAAATAACACTTTTCATTTAGCACATGACTACAGTGTGCCTCCAATAAGCCAGATTCTTGTTACCAAAGAATTTATATTCTAGTTGGGAAGTTGTGGAGAAAGGAGCAGTGCAGCAAGACATGGCTATGGGCAACAAGTCACTGAACGGTGTGACTTTGGAGAGTGATAAATGCTGCAAAGATCGTAAAACAGCGTGATGTAATATGAGAGTAAAAGGGAATATGAAGGGAGAGGACAGGTCTTGCTTTCGTTTGTCATATGTCAAGGAAGGTGTTACTGAGTGAGATAAAACACTTGAGCCGAAGAATGGGAAGGGTCCAGCTATGAAAAAATGGAGTTCAGAGCATCCAGGCAGATGGGGGAATGAGTGTAAAGACCTTAGTGCAAGGAGGAGCCTTGTGTGTTCAAAGGACAAAATAAGGTCCAGGAGACACATCATGGGGCCCTGGAGGTCGTATAAAGAGTTTGGATTGCTGGGCTAGGTATTAAGAGAGTATGTAGGGAAACATATATTATTGGGACATCTATTTATTAAACTTGAATTGGGTACTACTGTTCTCTACTAGGACAAAACATGTATATATTTTTCCACAAATAGTGCATTGAAGGTTTGGTACAACCTCCTGATCAAGTTATAAACTCAGTGTCTAAACAGCTTAACTGAAATTTTCTTTGCACCAGCTGATATAAACGTGGAACACCAAAGACTTTGGTAAATAAAAGCACAAATGTCTGCTTTTAGCTTGTTGTCTCTGGCCAGTTTTATTTTTCTTTTAAAGCAGATGATAGTTTTACATTGGAAACCATGTAATTAAGTCTACACTTTCCTTCATCAATATCCATAGCTGCAGATAGTGAAGGAGGGTACATCTGTAAAGTAAGGCTGTTATTGGAGGGTGATGGTCAACATAGAATTGCAGGGAAGAAAGGAACTTCAACAGGGCTTTTCCCTATATGCTTCCGTTTTGTCAACATTACAGCAATAGGATTCCTAAGTGATTTGTAGGTTGGAGTCCCTATATAGATTAAAGCTTTTTAATAATTCCTGGTAAACTTCTTCCATTTAAGAAAAAAAAAAAACCCTTTTTTATATGATTTAACATATTTGGATTTATTTTAAGACCAATGGGAATGTAAGGTAATACATGAAATGATTATTAAACCATAACTTAAATGTTTTCTCTAAAATAGTACATGGTGTTAGTAACCAGATTTGCCTTAAATAATGGCTCCCTTGCCTACCAGGAGCAATTTTCTCAATTCTCCTGGGAGGAGACTTGAGAATAGGTAGGAGAATTCTGACCCGTTGGCAATGCTCATAGCTCTCACAGGTTCCTATGATGTTTAAATGAGATCCTGAATAGAAGTCCTGTAAGGTTCAGTTTTCATTCCATTCTGTCTCTCTGTACACACACACACACACACGTGCGCGTGCATGCACACACACACACACACAGTAATACTTAATGTATGGAGAAATCAGCTATTTAACATTTTTGACCTATTGCGATGATTTTTCTTATCAAGGAATTCTACCCGGGAAACAGCTTACAGTCCGGTTGTGACAGCCCAGTGGTCTCTCAACATTGAGAACTGTCCCCTGGGGGCAAAATCACCCAGTTGAGAACCACGGGTGTTGCTTGTGAAAGCTTTGGACCAGAAGGTTGGAGCAGAGGTTAGGAGAGATAGATACTGCCCTTCTAATTAATATGGGGTTTGGAAGGGAGAAATTTTGTTAGAAATGTGATAGACCTTTCACAAGCTCTTGAAATCAGCTGTGCAAATTGGGAAAGAGAAATCGTAGTTCTGTGTAATATCTGTAAAACCAGACGCAGATGGCCTTATCACTTTATGTCTCAGTTTTTGTTGTCTGGAGTATTAGATGATAATTATAGGATTGCTGTAAAGACAAAAGCAGGTTAACCAATGTAAGGTGTTTAGTACTATGCCTTGCACATAGTAAACGCTAAATAAACATTAGCCATTATTATAAACTATTTTATGGTATATTAATTTTGTTAATATTTTATTTTTTATCAATAAAATTAATTTTATCTTACCACAGTGATTGTGATACCTTTCTTTTTTTTTTTTTTTTTTTTTTTTTTTTTTTTTTTTTTTTTTTTTTTTGAGATGGAGTCTCGCCCTGTCGCCCAGGCTGCACAGCCCGGTTATTTTTTTTTTTTTTTTTTATTTTATAGAACGGTCTCACCTTGGTCCGATGATCCCCCACCTTTACAAGCGTGAGCCACCGCGCCCGGCCCGATACCTTTCACTTGAATACTTGAGTAGTGATTTAAATACTTTATCTTTCTTTTTTTTTTGAAACGGAGTCTCAGTCGTCCAGACTGGAGTGCAGTGGCGCGATCTCAGCTCACTGCAACCTCTGACTCCCAGGTTCAAGCGATTCTTGTGCCTCAGCCTCTCGAGTAGCTAGGATTACAGGCGTGTGCCACCATGCCTGGCTAATTTTTGTATTATTAGTAGGGATGGGGTTTTGCCATGTTGGGCATGCTAGTCTCGAACTCCTGACCTCAGGTGATCCCCCTGCCTCGGCTTCCCAAAGTGTTGGGATAACAGGTATGAGCCACCACGCCCAGCCAGTTTAAACACTTTATCTTCTTAATCTCATTTGTTCCCGAATATTCTAAGAGTAGGCAACATAATTTTTATCCTCCTCACTTCTCAGATGAAAAAAAAAAAAAATCCAAGGGTCAGAGTAGATGACCTGCCGAGAGCAAGAAGGTGAATAGGTGATGGGGAAGGACCTAAAACACACACTCATGATTCCCTGTCCAGAGAAGAGGCAGAACAGCTGAAAAGAGCCGGCAAGAGGGCTCAAAATGCACAGCAGCCAGAGGGCCCAAGAGGTGCCATTGGGCATCAGGCCCAGGGTTATCCAGGCTCATTGTAGTTACTACGCCCCTCATTGATAGTCATCTTGAGGCCCTAGAGTCATGGAGGAAAGTTATGTCATAGTCACAACTTACACACTGTGTAAGAATTGAGAAGCACTGAATGGCTTTTAGAATGGCTTCTAATTTCAATCAAAAAAAAACATCAATTTGGAAAATTTTGATTTCTGTGTGGCTAGTGTTTCACTATAAAATGATTTCCATTTTTTTTATTAGGCTTTCTTGTTCTTGTCAATTTGATTATAAATTGTCAGCAGTAAGGTCTGCTTTCAAGATTTTGTCATTGTGATCATGTTGTCACTTTACTCATCATCGTGGTGTGGTAACTTGGAAATCATGGCCAAAATATTTTACAGTTCCTCTCATCACGGTGCAGTCCGTTTCCCCACTCCTTGAATGTAGGTTCGTCCCCTGACTGGCTTTGGTCAGTAATAGGAGGGTGCAGAAGTGATAGTACACCGGCTCTGGGCCTGGCCCTTCAACAGCCTGGAAGCTTCTACTTTCACTCTCTGACATATTGAGTCATCATAGCAAGATGCTCACCCTGCTGAAGGGACCCCCAGAGAGAGAGAAATACTCAGCCAGCCCACACCTGTTGCAGCTGTCCCAGGTGAGGAGCCAGATATATGAGCCAAGCCATCTTGGCATTCCAGCCAGAGTCCAGCCTCTTCTTCATGACTGTAAGCCATATGAGTGACCACATGGGAGGTGGAGTTTAAAATCTTCTAGCTGAGGCCTGGAGGGAAGAATCATGCGCAAAGAAATCTTTGCCTTAAGCCATTTTTGAAGGGGTTTATAACACAGCAATAAATAACTGAAACACATGGTGATTATTGTTATCAAAATGAAGCATCTACCAGCTTGAGGAACAATCTTAGACCTGCAGTTTCCTCTGGAACTGTAACACAGATGGTGTTCTAGATAACACACTTTTAAATGCAAGCTTTTTCTTTTTCTGGTTTTTTTTCTTTTCTTTTTTTTTTTTTTTTTTTTTTTTTTTTTGTCAGAGTAAGTGAACGCATTGATATACATTAGCTAAAGCCCTACTTGGGGCTAACATTTTAAAAGCCTTATACATTTTGCATCCCTTTTGACCAGAGGTCAGCACATGTTTTCTGTAAAGTGCTATATGGTAAATATTGTTGGCTTTGTGGGTTTCTATCATAGCTATTCAGCTCTGCCACTGTAACAAGAAAGTAGCCACAGCCAATACAAAATAAATGGGTAAAACAGTATTCTAATAAAACTTTATTTACAAATACGTGCAGTGGGCCAGATTGTTCAAGAGTCCCAGTTTGGCCACCCCTGCTTTTGACGTTACTCACATACAGCTCCTCATCAGACAGGAGAAAGTGGAGAACATCAGCAGAGGACCTTGTTTAACCTGATGATGTTAGTTAAAGGGAAGAGATTAGTTTGATTAGCCTCCTTTATCACTTTGCCTTGTTGGTAATGTTTATTGGGAGCAGGTGAAATAAGTTCAAGGAGTGCATATCTTGATAAACATAGATGTCTAATGGCGCTTAACCTTTAAAATTTATGCAGAAAAAGCTTTGCATGTTATTGCTCTTTATGTCTTTTGGGGGTGCTTCCGGTATTCAGCTGTTAGTGCCATTTCAAATTGCAAACTCCTGAAAAATGAATAACTTATCAGCTGAGGGATAGTTTTCATTGCACAGTGTGCCTGACATTTGGAGCTATGAACCTCTTAAAAAAGAAGAAAAAAGTGCTGGAAGGTGTTACGTTTGCTGGGAAAGTTGTAAGGGGTCTGTGAAGAAACAGTTTGTAATCGTGGGTCTCAAAGCCTGAGACTGGTTTCATAAAGGCAAATAAAAGCACAAAAGTCACGGTGAATTTGATCACATTATAGATACTTCTGGTATAGATATACTCTGTCCCGTTTTGGTGCTTATAAATCAAAAGCAAAATAAAACTAATGAGAAAACACCATTGATCCAGCAGCAAATGCTCGGAAATAACGCTACGCTCCATCGTGCCAGCAAAGTGAAAAGCTTTTGTGAGAGGTGGGAAGGAGAAGGTTTGGAATTGGAATCCCTGGCTCACATGGGAAAATTGAAGAACGGAGTATGGTCGGCTTGTCCTGGCAGTAAATAGGAGGCACACGTTTCTGCAGATGTAGGAAGGGCGTACCCGCATTCTTGTAAGGACTGAGGTTGTTTAGAATTGTATAGAGAAGGCGGACTAATTAGATTAAACGAAACTCTTGGCTTAATGTGAAGGAAAATGACTAATAGCTAATTCTATTCAACTATGGTGTAAACTCTCAGGGGGAAAGAGTGAGAGCCCCACAGCATGACTCATTTGATGTAAGCAGCAGAAACTACTGTGGAGAACTACTATTTCTGAAATAATCCAAACTACATCAGAAAAGGGGTATAAAAAGACTGTTTAGCAACCGAACAGCACATACTTCTTTTTCATTTCAATTGTTCTGATTTGGAGTGAGAGGGAAACAGGAGGGGTATTATGTTAACTATAATAAAACAAATACTGGCATTCTGAGATCTATTTTCTCTAGAGAGCTTGTATTTTAACAAATTAATCTGACACCCCTATTGGGCAGGGAATAATTGGCTTAAATCCCTTTGGTGTATTTACCCAGGCCACTAGATTGCTTTTTCTAGCCTGAAGAAAGCTTTGACAAATTATGATCACCAACATTTTGCTAGCCCAAAAAGTGCTTTCTGATTTTCCAGCTTTATAAGCATTCTCCCCTTCTCCCTTTCTCACTTCACAGCTTTGCCTTTCAGGTCTCACCTCCTCTTCCAGGTCCACCTTTTTCTGCTGTCTTCATCCACTCTTATTTAGTGCTCACTATGTTGCAGGCATTTGAGGTATAAGGAAGATGGACCCAAGTCACTGCTGTCAGACTAGTGGTAAATATAATAAAAAGATACTTATAATAAAGGGAATTCAGGGCAGGAAGTAGATATGTACACAGGATGCTACCAGGAGCAGTTTCCTTATTGGAATTTACAGGGAATGTTCATAGGTGTGCCGGAGACAGAGAAATTGTGGAGGGCATTAAGGCAAAGCTAATGATCTTGGAACTTGCCTGGTAAAACGGTGATTCTCAACTTGATAAAACATCAGAATCACTTGGAATAGAATGTAGACATGTAGGCCCCACACCAACTAATTTAATAAAAACATGTGAAGGTAAGGATCAAGCATAGGTAATTTTAAAAATGCCCTTCAGTTTATTCTCAAGTGAGGCTGAGTATTACAAATTACTAGGGAAGCCAGTGAAAGTTTTAAACTGGGAAGTGTTGTGGCCTGACTTGGATTTTCAATAGGTCACTGGCAGCTATGTGGAGGATGTGTTGGAGTGTGGAAGACCAGTTAGGAGACTGCTGTGAAGTCAAATAGAATGAGCGTCCTGAGGATCTGAACTATATTTTTGAATATGGGATACCAAAGGACCCTATACAGAACTTATTCAAGAGGTGGAATTTGCAGGATGTCATGATGAGTTGACTTTATAAGTGCTTGATGAGTCATAGAAGGGATAGCCAGAGAGGATGAGAAGTAGGTTGGGGAGGATACACTTTGTGTGTTTCTCTTCCATCCCTGCTTCTCTCCCCAACACACCTAATGCACATTGATACGGTTTTTGTGTCTCCTAGCAGGTATCATAGTTTTCATATGTTACTTTTAGATGTATTTGTCTAAATTTTCTTTCTTTCATTCTTTTTTGAGACACGGACACACTCTGTCACCCAGGATGGGGTACAGGTGCAATCCCTGCCTTCTGGGATCAAGCACATCAGCCTTTCCAGTAGCTGGGATTACAGGCACATGCCACCACGCCTTGTTAATTTTTTGTATTTTTTTGTAGACAAGGGGTTTTGCCATGTTGTCTAGGCTGGTCTTGAACTCTTGGTCTTAAGCTATTTGCTCCCCTCAGCCTCCCAGAGTGCCCAGCCTAAAATTTTCAATTCTCATACAAGTTTATTTATTCATCTCAGATTCTGCCTCACCTCCAACCCCCCACATTCCAATACTGGGCCTTCCATACAGCCAGCGGTAACACAGTTAGATGCCCACAGTGACCAGGAAAGTAAAATTCCTTATTGAGGTAGGCCAGTTCAACTGTTTCTTAAGTTTGTGTTGTATCTCACGAGGGAAGCCACCACCCATTCTCTTCTTCCTATTTGGGAGTGCATGCTCCGGATCCTTTGATTTTCCTAGTGAAGCTTAAAATCTAGGTTTATATGTGGACCATCCCTAGGTTTTACATACTGGCTTGAATCAGAAATCATTAAGTAACAATAATATTGAGGCTAAAGGAAGTACATCTTTGGGATGGATCTCGTCTGCGACCACAGGCTTTCAATCTCTGTGTAGGGCCTCTAGAAATTTGTAGAATTGAAATGAATAAAATTTCTCAATACCAGCAGTTTCCAGCCATTTCTGTGCTTAACAGTAGGAAATGTAAGAAAGAATTGGCAGCAAACATTTGGGCTGATTCTGTTTGTGTAAAGTGAATTAGAGAATGGATTATATTACCTGGTATCTTACACTAAAACATGAAGCAGAAGGACACATTTGAAGTACTTTAACCACAATTATGTAGGTACTTCTAGTGAATGTGAATTTGGGATGATGAATTATTCGTTTAAATCCTTTGGTTCTCCTTGTCGGTTCTAACAATGCCAGGTTTACAGACCTTAGGTGTCTCCTCCTAGTCCGAGGCTGGGGAGAGAGGCTCCCCCTCTCTTCTGCTGGTTTCATCCATCCTCTGGAATCAAGTTATTAGGTTATTAGGTTGGTGCAAAAGTAATCGCGGTTTTTGCAATTAAATAGCTTGGTTGCTGGAGCTCCATTTTTCTCTTAGCGACTGCTGTGGCTACCCAATGTGAAGCCATAGACCTGTTAAGGCTAAAGAGCAGGTGAACAGTAGTTCAGCCAGTGAATTAGCATTTCAAAGGCCAGTGCTCCAAAGGGCACTGCCCAAGTGAGCAGCTGAGTAGAAGCAGGAATTTACCCATACTGTAATGTCTGTGTACTGTTTCTGTGAAAATGACTTTGGAATTGTCTGAAGGCTAAACATTGGGTGCTAAACTTTAAACTTATCTATTTTGTTGTAATTCTCTCTAGAATGTACCTTGCCTGTCTCAATATTAAAGAGATCAAATGAAACATGATGGTTGCTTGATCATTGGAGTGACACTAATTGGGAATATCAATTTATATTTTTCTCTGTTATGTTAAGATGCCCTGAGGAATGACTGTGGTAGATCGCTGGCCTGACTCTTGCATTTTTGTAGGTCCGTATATGTTTTATAACTTTAGTTAGAAGAAATATGGTGTGGTGGGAAGAGCATTGGTTTTTAAATAAAATGATCTGAGTTCAAATCCTGTATTTTGCTATTTACTGGATAAGTGGTCTTGGGCAAGGTTGTTAACCTCTCTGAGCATATATATTTTTTAATTTTATGCAGCTTCTATATATTCTACACCTACTGCCCGCCAGCATATCGCTGGGTGCTGGTGGTATGATGGCAAGATGGGAACGGGTAGGGTCTGTGCACTCCTGTAGCTTCCAGGCTAATCTTAGGTTGCTCATCTGTGAAATGGGTGTGAGAACCTCATCCTGCAGTTGTTATGTGTTGTGTGAGAATTAACTGGGATAAGGTCCTGGCAGTGATTAGAGGCTCATAATTGGTTGATGTAGCTGTAGGATTTGCTTTTTCTGCTGAGCTTAGTTGATGACACCTAATTTGCTACCTTAAATTTACAGCAGCTATTTTTTTTCCCATACATCTTTTCTGCATTCACATTTTAACTCACAGATATCGTTCAGATCCTGGAAGTGTGAGCTTTCTCCCTTTCTTCTTGAATGTCTTGTATATAGGTCCTTAAGCAACTCATTCATTTCAGAGATATTCTTTTTATTCTAGGCTTTTGAGATACAACAGTGACCAAGACAGACCAAAAAAAAAAAAAAATCTTGCACCATTAAGGTCACATTCTAGGTGGCTCTAAATTATGAAATAGAACAATAAATACAATATAATAAACAATACAATTGATAAATAGGAAAGTATATTATGTGTTCAAAGGTGACCTAAGTATTATGCTGGGAGAAAGACCACAGTAAGGGAACTCAGGAGAGTGTATGGTGGGGGTGGGTAGGGGTTCAGATGTGATTTAAAATTGGGTAGTCAGGTCAGTGAGGAAGTGACATTTAAGCAAAGATTTGAAGGAGGTAGGAAAGTTAGCCATGGGGAGGAGTATTCCAGGCCAGGAAAACAGCCAGCCCAAAGACCCTAGGGCAGGACCTTGCCTGGCAGGTTCTAGGAATAGCAAGGGAAATGAATAGAGGAAATGTAAAGGATTAGGAGAAAAACCTTGTACAGAGATCCTACATTGGGGAGGTATTCTACTGCGCACCAAGCTACTCTGGAGATCAGGCTTCCTGGAAGCAGCAGGAGTGTTTAGGAGTTTGCTAGTGATTTGGGTTTTAAGAGCCAACAGGCAGAAAAAACAGCTTGTGCCAAGGCTCAAAGGAATATGACTAGTGTCTGCAAAGGGCAGAATAAAGGAGGCTGTGATAAAAAAAAAAAAAAAAAAAAAAAACCCAATAAGCTGTTAAAGGGGAAAGGTAAAGATGATTATATTTGTGCTTTGTTAGGATTACTCTGATTACAATATGGAAAATAATCATTGCTCTTGATGACACTGATAACTGAGACTCAAAAATTTTCTCCTGAAGTGATGGATGTCCAAGAACAAGTAGATTATATAGATCATCTCTTTAGGTTTGTGACCCACTTCTCATCTGATCCACCTTAGGCTTTAAACGTAGGGCCATTATTCATTATTATCGCCAGTAGTAAATTTCTTGCCAGGATACTCTGACTTGTAGCATTCTGATAGGATTAATTGATTCAAAGCCTGAAATTGAGTCACTGTATACCAGACAGGTCAGGCCTCACTAATTCTCACCATAGTCCTTCAAGCTATGCGTCAGTGGATCAAGATTTTAAGTGGACAATTGGAGACTCAGGAGCAAACTGAATACTAAATTTCAGATCAAATGTTTGACCCTGAAATGCTGGCACGGACAGTTAGTTATGCAGGAGAAGTTGTGTTTTGTTATCATTGTTGTTGTTTTTAAGTCTTTTTAATCTGAGACTAAGTCTTAGTCTCAGATTCTGTTTTATAAATAAAAAACACACACACATACCTAGATTTCTGAGATTTTTATTTTGAGATTTGTAACATATTAAAGAATCAGGCTGGGTGCAGTGGCTTACACCTGTAATACTAGCACTTTGGGAGGCCAAGGCGGGGGGATCACCTGAGGTCAGGAGTTTGAGACCAGCCTGGCCAACATGGTGAAACCCCATCTCTACTAAAAATACAAAAATTAGTCAGGCGTGGTGGTGGGTGCCTGTGGCCCCACCTACTTGGGAGGCTGAGACAGGAGAATCACTTGAACCCGGGAGGCGGAGGTTGCATTGAGCCAAGATGGCGCTACTGCACTGCAGCCTGGGCAACGAGGAGCGAAAGTCCATCCCCCCCACCCGCCAAAAAAGAATTGTTACTCTCTTTGCATATTCAAATTTTATTAACATGAAAAGACTGAATACAGTAGAATATGTAGGAGATCAGCTGTTTGATTAGATAAATTATTCCCTGCTAGAACTACCTCTAAAACTGCTGTATTTTCAGTGCATTCTGTCTTTAGCTTTGTAAATGACTGTTGTTCTGGATCCTGGAGGCAATATCTGTCCACTTTCACACTTTAAAGAAGCCTTTACATGCTCATCCTGCCAGCTTCTGTCCAAAAAGAAACAAAAAAGGCACATAGTGATGAAAATAACACCAGTAAAAAGTTTTTACAAAACCTTTCAGATTTTAAGATTGTTTAATGTTGTTCATTATTAAAGACAATCACACAATTGATAAACAGTAACCTAAATATTTGTAATAAATAATGACTTTTTCATTCAGAACAAGAAAATACTGTTGATATAGGCTGTCTTTACTCTTACAATATCCAGCCCAAAGACTGTTTACCAAAATTACTAAAGACAGCTCCATCCCTGTCTTCTTCAATATAGACACGTCATACATTTGTAAGACAGTTATTTCATTTGTCACACTCTGCCTTCCATCTCCCTCCCTCCCCTACTTCTTGGTCAATTTAAAAAAAATTATATAAAGTAAAATCCACTCTTTGTGGTGTACTGTTGTATGAGTTTTGACAGATGCATAGTTACTTATTCATTACTACAATTACATATAGCAGTTCCTTCACTTCAGAATTTCCCTCACACTGCCACAATATGTAGCCTTTTGGGTCTGGCTTCTTTCACTGAGCAAAATGCATTTAAGATTCATCCATGCTGTTGCATAAATCAATAGATCATTGCTTGCGTAGCATTATATCTGTATCATGGTTTTATTTATTCATTTGGGTTGTTTTAAATATTTGGTGATTATGAATGAAGCTACAGTAAACATTTATGGGCTGGGAGAAATACATTTTATCAGTCTGTGGTGTGGTGGTTTATGGACTTTCTAAAAAGCAAAAACCACAGATACCTGGGCCCGCCTCCCAACCAACCTAATCAGAATCTCCGTACATGGGGTCCGGGCTAATAGATTTCATAAAAGCTCCCTACATGGTCCTGCTGTGCAATCAGGCTGAGAATTATTGCTTGGAGTCATGTGATCTTTGTATTTTTGGTAAATGAGCTCTCGAAGAATTTTTATTGTTATTTTTACTTGGCAAGGTTTAGTAATTTGAGTAATATAAGATGATCCTTCATATTAGTTGTTTTTCTTAAGGACTTAATTTCATTTCAAGGAGAGAGTTACTGTATGCTAATTAAATCAAGGCCTTTTTAAAGGTACATTTATTGAGGTTTAAGTAGTCAAGATAGAAATATATTTATAATATGCCAATTATATCCCTCAAGAATATTTTAATAATTATATATTTGATTAAAAGGCATACTTGTTAGCTATATAGTGTAATTATATGTTTGAATAAACTATTACTAGAACTAAATGAGCTTCCTTAATTACCAAGACAATTATTTTATATTGCTGATGAAATATATTATTATCTTACATATATATTGGTAGTGAGTTCTTACAGTGTTTTATAATGATATTTAACAACTAGTTAATTATGTTGAGTTAAGGCATGAAATGACATTAAATGTTACTATAAATTGGACATTTTAGATATCTGACATTAAAATAAAGTAAGGTATTTTCACATCTAGCATTAATTACATAAGAACACATGGAGTTTAAAATAATTTCCCAAACTTAGTAGAAATGTTACTTGAAAGCAATGTATTTTGATAATCAAAGTGCTTACCAAGGTGAATTTTTATTTCAGCCTGAAGTTTAAGGCTGGTTTTATTCGTTTGATGGAGATCCTGAGAATAATTCTGTGAACACTAAACGTTTGAAGGCCCTTCATATGTAAAGTTCTCAGAAATAAAGTCTTTTTAATAAGACTTACCTAAAGTATTTAGATTATACTAGTTGTTATTTCTGATACAAAATTGTTAATTGTTAATTCTGACATAAAAACTCATTTATAATTATGAAAGGGCACATTTTTGATATCCTATTACTGTTATTATTATTGTTATTTTTATTTATTTATTTTTTGAGACAAGGTCTCACTCTGTCACCCAGGCTAGAGTGCAGTGGCACAATCACTGCTAACCTCAGCCTCGACCTGTTGGGCTCAGGTGATCTTCCCACCTCAGCCTCCTGAGTAACTAGGAGTATAGGCGCCTGCCACCATTCCCTGCTAATTTTTGTATTTTTTTGTAGAGACGGGGTTTTGCCGTGTTGCCCAGGCTGGTCTGAAACTCGTGGGCTCAAGTGATCCACCCACCTTGGCTTCCCAAAGTGCTAGGATTACAGGCATAAGCTACCACGCATGGCCTTATTTTTAAATATCTTCTTGATTTACCTTTTGAATGTTATTAGCTAATGACCATGAGCTGAATATACTTGACTCTGGGACATTTAAGAGAGCCAAGTCTTCCAGAGATTTGCTTTCTTGCAAAGCATTGTAGCTCATTACCAGGGGCATATAGTGTCCGCTATTGCCAGGAAAAAAGCTTCTAATATTAGTAACAGTCAGCTAATATTTATTGGGCGCTTAGGATGTGCGTGTATTATGCTTCATGCGGATTGTTTAATAAGAATCCTGTGTTTTAGGAACCCTTATTAGCCTAGACTTTAAGATAGGTTAAATTGTAGTTTGGAGGGGTTAAGTAATTTGTCCGTAGTTGTTTGCTATTTGTTCATAATAAATAATAAGCTGTGATTCATACCTAGGTTGTCTGACTTCAGAGATCACATGCTTAATTCCTGAGGCACTCTCTATTATCCTCATTTGCCCATCTTTATTGCACTTAAAGATGCCCTATTTACCTCTGCCTTAGCATACTGAACATATTTTATAACTGTAGTCACTTTTTTCCTCTTTGATTCCTGTATTTGATTATGTAGACAGACTCTTCCATTAGGATCTAAATGATTTCTTTTTTATATTAATTTTTTTACATTGACAGATAAAATTGTATGTATTTACTGAATATAACTGGATATTTTAATGTATATGTTGTAGAATGACTAAATTTGGCTAATTAGCCAATGTATTACCTCGTGTAATTATAATTTTTGGTATAAGAACACTTTACATCCATTCTGTTAGCATTTTTCTTTTTCTTTTTCTTTTTTTTTTTTTTTTGAGATGGAGTCTCGCTCTGTCGCCCAGGCTGGAGTGCAGTGGCGGGATCTCCTCTCACTGCAAGCTCCATCTCCCAGGTTCGTGCCATTCTCCTGCCTCAGCCTCCCGAGTAGCTGGGACTACAGGTGCCCACCACCAGGCGCAGCTAATTTTTTGTATTTTTAGAGACAGAGTTTCACTGTGTTAGCCAGGATGGTCTCGATCTCCTGACCTCGTGATCTGCCCGCCTCGGCCTCCTAAAGTGCTGGGATTACAGGCGTGAGCCACCGCGCCCGGCCTCTGTTAGCATTTTTGAAGAATGCAGTATCAAATTTTCTATAGTCACCATGTTGTACAGTAGGTCTCTTGAACTTACTCCTCTTAAGTAAAATTTTGTATCCTTTGACCAACATCTCCCCAACCCCTCCCAACCCCCTACCCGGCCTCTGATAGCCACTATTCTACTTTCTACTTCTACAAAATCAGTTTTTCAGATCCCATATGTGAGTGAGATCATGGAGTATTTGTCTTTTTGTGCCTGGCTTACTTCACTTGCTATGATGGTCTCCAGACTCATCCATCTTGTTGCAGATGACAGCATTTCATTCTTTTCTTAAAGGCTGAGTAGCATTTCACTGTGTACGTAATAGGATGTTTTCTTTATTCATTCATCCATTGATGGACACTTAGGTTGCCTCCGCATCTTGGCTATTGTGAGTAATACAGCAATAAACAGGGGAATGTACATATCTCTTTGACATACCTATTTCATTTCTTTTGAATATATAGACCTAGTAGTGGGATTGCTGGATCACATGGTAGCTCTGTTGTTTTTTTTTTTTTTTTTTGAAACAGAGTCCTGCTCTTGTCACCCAGGCTGGAGTGCACTGGTGCGATCTGGGCTCACTGCAACCTCCGACTCCCAAGTTCAAGCGATTCTTCTGCCTCAGTCTCCTTAGTAGCTGGGATTATAGGCACCCACCACCATTCCCAGCTAATTTTCTTGTATTTTTTTGGTAGAGACGGGGTTTTACCATGTTGGTCAGGCTGGTCTCGAACTCCTGACCCTAGGTGATCCACCCGCCTTGGCCTCCCAGAGTGCTGGGATTACAGGTGTGAGCCACTGCACCTGGCCGGTAGCTTCATTTTTAATTTTTAAGGAACTTTCATACTGTTTTCTATAATGGCTGTACTAATTGACATTTCCACCAGTAGCGTGTATGGGTTCCCTTTTCTCCACATCCTCACCAACACCTACCTTTTGTTATTTGATAATAAGCACTCTAACAGTCATGAGGTGATATTAAATAACTTTTTCTATGTTCTATTTGCACATTGCCTGAGACATGGTATGCTCTCAATAACTGGTTGGCTGAACAAAGAACAGATAGAAATTTTATACACGGCATCCATTTTGTTGGATTGAAATTTCCCCTTTATTTCAGAGGTGCCTTAGAAGGCATTTGGAAAGTGAGTCAGTTTTCTTGTATGGTGCAGAGCTGGCTTAGCCTGTGAGGTATAAAATCTTAATGCCTTTTATCCATGGGCAAGTCTGAAGTTCCCCTAAAAGCATAGTGCCATACTGCTGGCACATACAAAGAAACTTGCACAATGATCATTTTTATTCTGAGAGAGAAAATACACAACCAGTATAGGTAAGCCGAGAGATGTGGTACCTGGGAGATGACAGCTGTGAACACTGTGGTATGCATTATATGGTTTCTTGCTTGAGGAAAAGGTTATTGAAAAATATTTATTGTAGACAATAATAGATTGTACTTTAGTAGTGGCCATGGTTAAACACAATAGTAGGAGACCTTTTCTCTCTGTGAGGAACACCCAATATAATTAGGGAATCAGATCATTAAGCCTTAAATTTCAAAGTAGATGTAACAGATGGAAAGGAAGAACTAGAACTTAGACTACCCACCTCCCTAATTGCCTGCTTCTTGTCTGTACTTCTTTCTTAGGAAATATATGAATTTCTTAGCCTATGCTAAGTAATTTAAGGAAGACTTTATCCCAAGAACAATATAATCAAGAAACACTGCTACTTCCTGCTGTGTTTTGAAAGGGGCTTTTTATTTTTACATGGTTACTCTGAAGTAACTCAAATCACAGAAGCTGGCTGACCGAAAGGGCACATTCCTGTCTTTGGTCCATTATTTGCTTTTGAGAGACATAATTCAATTTAAGATCTGCATTTCTGATGGAGAACTATCCATTGCCCATCCAGGTAACATCCTTTCACAACCTTCTGTCACCAAAGAATCCTTCAAGTGACCTTGTATGTTTGCTTAAGGTTGGGAGGGACCACATCCCTGGCAGTTCCGTAATATACCCACATATTTTATTGCTGCAGCAAAGACATAGAGTATAGTCCTTAAGGCCCTATACTCAAAATAGAAAGTTTGGATAAAGCTAATTGATTGTAGGCTTGCTGTTGTTCATTATCTTAATGAGTCTAGGTAATTAAATCATTAATTGATTGGAGCTGATCCCTGCTAAAGGAAGTAATAAAATAGTAAAACTCGGTGCTTTTCTGTTTGATCCCATAAGAACTGTCATTTTAGTTCTTCATTCGCCTCTTCATTTGTGGTGTTTTGTGCTGTCCAGCGGGGGCAGTGGCACGCGAGGATAATGCTAACCTGTGGACATTGCTGTTGCTTCAGAGGCATGCTGCGGTGAAATCAGGGAGCAATCCCAACCTCGGTGTGGTTAATTAACACTGGACGCCAAGCTATGCAGATGCAATCCATTATGAAGACAATCCTGACTCTGGCAATTAGCTTTCATTGTTTGTTGTGCTTTGCTTGGGTACATCTCTGAGACTGTGAATTTCCATCAAAGGACTCTGACATGCATTCCTGCCTGGCATATGCTCACGCATCGCTACTCCTGAGATGAGCGCTTTTTTTTCTTAAGCTCAAGTTCAGAGCCTTGGGATAATCACTGTTTCCTAAATATATGAAGTTCTTTTTAAACTTCAAAGCCACAGTAGGGGCAGGAAAAAAAAGAGAGACCATGCAGACTTAGATGGCTTCTAGTGAATTGAATTGGCAAAACCATGAACACTTGTCTTTAGTTGCTGAAATGTGAGATGTTTTCATAAAGCTATTTCAAGTCTGAGAAGTTGCTTTTTAAAATGAATCTCTAATCCAATAACTACAATAATATTCGAGTCAGACTAAATAAAGGAAAGGTAAAGCGGTAAGAAGTTGTTTTACCTTGGGATAAATATCAAACCTCCCTGAAAATCCTATTATGTCTAATTTCAGAAGAACTTCTGTAGTAAGCTTGGTTTGATCAAGATCCCTTGGAAAGGAGGCGGTTTTCTTTTTTTTAATTCAGTGTTCTTTCTTATTATGTTTCTCTTGAGAATTGTGGAAGTAATAAAATTCATAATTGGCTTCTTTTCTCCTTTGCTTGGACTAAGTGAGTCTGGCAGTTCCTTGGGAGAATTTGAGTCCTGTACTTTTCTGGTGGACAAGATAGCAGTAGTAAAGCAGCAGAATTGAGTTGAAATGAATGCCTGGCTTGGAATTTACACATACGGATACAGTGCTGACTAAATGCTCCAAATCACAGTTGGCCATTTTTATTACTATTGATAGAGCTTTCAGAGAACTCTGCTCGTGGAAAAATACACTTAACAAATATAAATGCTAGGTGCTATTACTGAAAGAAACACCTAGGGAATTGCCTTTACTATCTCAGCAGTAGTTTATTATTGCTGCTGTTTTTATCTAATAAATAAGAAACATGTGATATGTAATTATAAACACATTTTCTACCAAGACATGCATATGCTTCCTTTAAAACTACTCTCTAACTTAAGAAGCAGATATATCTTTTATATCCTCTTTGCTGTTGCTTCTTATGAATTTTAAGAGACAAGGAAATGTTGGTTTAGAAATGGAAAATGATGTTCCCAAGTAATCAGGAAATAATTCAAAACTCAAAACTAGTATTACTTGATACCTTAACTTCTGGGAATTTGTTTCTTGTATGTGCTCCTCTGCCTTTGTTAAAATTATAGAATACTTTTGTTTCAAAGCAAATTTAGGTACAGAAATTAGCTGGGCATGGTGGCAGGTGCCTGTAATCCCAGCTACTCGGGAGGCTGAGGCAGGAGAATCACAGAATCCTGGAGGCGGAGGTTGCAGTGAGCCAAGATGGTGCCACTGCACTCCAGCCTGCGGAACAGAAGCGAGACCATCTCAAAAAGCAAAACAACAACAACAACAACAACAATTTGGGAAAGTGATCATAGTCATTAAGGGAATAATATATTTTACTTGTGAGAATTACATAAATGTGATAATCCTCGAGTCAGAGAGTGGTCAAGGCTGAGCCCTTTTTTTAAACTAATTGAAAATTGCAGTAATATAAGGAAAGGCTAAGATAGGAGTGTGTTATAACCTGTTTTACATGGATATGATGCATTTATACAGTTATGACTTATGAAAAATAGAGAGAGGGAGAAAAAGATTGAGAGCCATTGAACTTTCTTTTTTTTTAATTTATTTTTTATTTTTTTAAGGAGTCTTGCTTTATCGCCTGGGCTAGAGTGCAATGGCATGATCTCGGCTCACTGCAACCTCCACCTCCCGGGTTCACATGATTCTCCTGCCTCAGCGCCCCAAGTAGATGGGATTACATAGGTGCACACACCACCACACCTGGCTAATTTTTTTTTTTTTGTATTTTTAGTAGAGACTTGGCCAGACTGGTCTCCAACTCCTGACCTCGTGATCCGCTTGCTTCATTTCTTTTTACCGTCTGAATTGCATTATCTCTATGATAGGCTTCTCAGGTATTTTACATGTCTTAAGCTTCCATATTCTGTTTAAACAGTGCTTTGATAGGGTACAGACAACTTTCATACACATCACCTCACTTAACCTTTAATGCATCCCCTGTAAGGGAAGCATTATGTCCATTTTCAAGTTCATGATACTCTAAGTAATGAGCTAGGACTCAAACTCAGATTTTCTGTTTCCAAGAACAGATTTTCTTTTTAATGACCTTAAGCGTATTCCTTTCTTTGCTTCTTCCCGTCCTCCTTCCTACTCTGCTTTCCTCCTTCCTTGTAACTCCTTCCTTCCTTTCTTCAGTTATTCATTCAGAAATGCCTACTGAGATTATATTACTGAGAGGAAACCAATTCGGCTGGAGTTTAGGGAGTGTGTAGGGAGATGCAGAGGGTGGAGTGGGAGGGGGGAAGGCAGCCAACCCTGCACGGTGTTGCTGGCTGTGGTGTTGAGAGTGAACTTTGTCTGCTCTGTAAACTCAGTGTTCATCAAGGGAAGAGTGGTTGATCAGGTGAGAGAGAATGCTGGCCCCTACTCTTATGGTGGCTGTGGAATTGGAGAGAAGTGGATGGATGCCAGAAATATGTAGGCAGGTGGAATAAACAAGAGGAAGTAAATTATTTCCTCATATATTGAGGGTTAGTATATAAGGAAATGTCAAGGATGACTCCCAGATTTCTGTTAAGAGCGCCTGTTGGGGTGATTGTAGTATTTATTGATAAGAAGCACTCGGAGGAGGGTAGAATCGTTTGGCTTGAATGGAGAATCATGAGCTCGGTTTGGGACATATTGAATTTTATCTATCTGTTAAACAACCTTCTGGAAATGCCACATAAGCAATTTGATACTTGAATCCAGAACTCAGAAAAGTGTGGGCGGAGGATACTCTCTTGGAAGTCGCTAGCATGTAAATGGTAACAGAGCCACGGGATTAGGCAAAATCAACAAAGAAGAGAATAATAATGCCGTAGGGTTCAAGACCCAACCTTTGGGTTCCCCAGTTAATAGAATTAATAGAGGTTAGGATGAAAAGTCAAGGGGAAAAAGGAGAAAAGAGAAAGAAAAACAATAGATTTGGAGGAAAATCCAGGGACGGTTGTGTCCTAGAGGCCACATGCATGGAGGTTTGGAGGAGAGCTGCTCTGAGATGCTGTTGATGGATCTGAACGTTTCCATTGCACTTGGTCATATCAGGGACATTAATGACATCAGGGATGACTGAGGTGGTGGAATGGTGGAACTGAAAGGATAAAGAGGAATAATTTTTAAGGGAGAAGTGGAACAGAGAAATGTGCATCTGGGAGTATTCATTTAACTCAAACAATTCAAAGCAGAATTTTTTTTATGTGATACCATAAGTACTCATTTAACAAAAAAGAACACTTTAAGCTTCTAGCTTCTAGACTTTATCATCTTTCTTCACTTTCCTGCTGATCTCAAAGAATAGTCTGTGTATTACCATCCTGCATATTTGGTCTGGAGAGGAAATCTAAATAGTTTTCCAGATTCACTATTGGTATAATCCCCAAGTAGTTTTTCATAATTTGGTACCTGACCAGCTCTTCTGCTGATTTGATGGAACCCTTTTATGCTGAACTGCTTAAAATTCTTTAAGTAATTGGAAATTATCTTTATGAATAATACAGACTTCTCCAGTCAATCCAGTTGATTCAGTAATGCTAACTCTCCCCAAAATGTCCTCCTTCCTCTTGTTTTTAGGCTGAACTAAACTGTACATCTTGTGACGGGGCGCAGTGGCTCACACCTGTAATCCCAGCACTTTGGGAGGCCGAGGCGGGTGAATCACAGGAGCAGGAGTTTGAGACTGGCCTGGCCAACATGGTGAAACCCATCTCTACTAAAAATACAAAAAATTTGCTGTGCGTAGTGGCGGGCACCTGTAATCCCAGCTACACGGGAGGCTGAGGCAGGAGAATCTCTTGAACACGGGAGCTTGCATTGAGCCGAGATTGTGCCACTGCACTCCAGCCGGGGCGACATAACAAGACTCTGTCTAAAAAAAAAAAACCAAAAAATTGTACCTCTTATATTATGGCTTTTCTCAAAGACCCAGGGAGATCCTCTTGTGCAGCTCTCCTTTACAGATTTCTATCAAAAAACTCCCAACTGTGTTGTTGGCTTTATTTTTGTCTCTTCAAAACTGGAACCTCCTGAAGACAGGGATACTATTTCTTTATTCTCATGACCTCACGTAGTAGGTAATCAGCAAATGTTTGTTGAATGAATCCATGAACCTCAGCTATGCTGATCCAACTGAGAAGCAAGAAGTATAAAAAAAAGACCACAGAGCATAAGGCACATCAAATAAGCACAGTACTTTATTCCAAGTAAAAGCCCAGAAGCCTCACTCAGAGCATTTTTTTTTTTTTTTTACTTTACACACTAAAATGTTATTTATCTGGCAGCCATGCTGTCCTATATAAACGTAGACCAACTGCTGACCCACTGATAAATTCCAGAAAAATCCAAGCAAACGACTGACAGAGAAATAAAAAGCTATGAAAGTAGATGAGAACAAAAGCTACAAAAAGTAGGAGAGAAACTAAAGTGACACAAAGTAATTGAGAGTACTCACGTTAAAAAAAATAAAGTGGTCTGCCAAGGCCTTCTATCAGATCTAAAGCCAAATGTATAAATGAATTTACTTAAACAGTATAAATAAACCCTGATTTATCAGGAAATGATCATTCGGTTGTTCAAAAAAGTAGAATGACATTTAATACATTGAGAAAAGAGTAAAGATTACGATAAAATATGAAAATAGGTACAGTTTATAGAAACAAGCCCTCACTTTTATATGGAATACTTTATTTTTAATGGTGGCACTAAATGAGATAGTATTGTGGTAAACACATAAGAGTATTCAGGGAGATTAAAATAATTTGGGGCTGGGAATGCATTGCATAAGAATTAGGCATTCAAGGGTGAGAAAGGAAGAGCAGTATGTAGCAAATGGCACAAAATCTTTGGGAAATTATCATTATTATTATTATTTGAGAAGGAGTTTCACTCTTGTTGCCCAGGCTGGAATGCAATGGTGCGATCTCGGCTCACCGCAACCTCCGCCTCCAGGTTAAAGTGATTCTCCTGCCTCAGCATCCCGAGTAGCTTGGGATTAGAGGCATGTGCCACCAAGCCTGGCTAATTTTATGTTTTTTTGGTAGAGACAGGATTTCTCCATGTTGGTCAGGCTGGTTTCGAACTCTTGACCTCAAGTGATCCGCTCGCCTTGGCCTCCCAAAGTGCTGGGATTACAGGCGTGAGCCGCCGCGCCAGGCTGGGAAATTATTATGCATTAACATAGAGAAATCTACTTTCTGTCATTATAATACTTGAGTTGAAATATTAAATGTACTATTTTACCTTTCCATGGTTGGATACTTTGTTTCTCCCCAGAGCAATGGAAAAGATTCTTATTTTTTTTTCCCCTGAATTATGGCACTAAAATAAAAATTTAACTTTCTTTTTTTTTTTTTTTTTTTTTTTTTTTGAGATGGAGTCTCGCTTTGTCGTGCAGGCTGGAGTACAGTGGCATGATCTTGGCTCACTGTAATTTCCACCTCCCGGGTTCAAGTGATTCTCCTGCCTCAGCCTCCTGGGTAGCTGGGATTACAGGCACGCACCACCACACCTGGCTAATTTTTGTATTTTTAGTAGAGTCGGGGTTTTACCATGTTGGTCAGGCTGGTCTCGAACTCCTGACCTCGTGATCTGCCCGCCTCAGCCTCCGAAAGTTCTGGGATTACAGGAAAAATTTTACTTTCATGAAAAAATTCCCAAACTTTATTCTTCCTCTTTTTAATTTAAATCACTGGTGAGCAATGGTATTTAAAGGACAAGACATCTAGAATGAATATTACTAGTGTTTTAGCAACTCAAACATTGGCTAAAGGGTATTTGAAAGTTGTATGTCTGGATTAATTCAACTTCAGATTTGTGTGTGTGTGTGGATTTGTTCACTGCTTAATGATGGTAAAATCAAGAGTTTTCTTTAATTACTCTTCATGAAAATATTTTTTTCTCTTTTGTGTGCTTCTGGATTCAATTGCCTGTTTTTACGAATGAATGAAAACATTGACTGTGACTGAGGTTCTGTAATACAGTGTATTATTTTTCTCACTCCTTAGAAATAATAAAAGCACATCATAATACATCTTTGCTATTAACAGCTGACCTCCAGTGTGCTGTGGAACCACGTAATTGAATAACACTTTTTGTAGAGGGCGATATTCAGTAATAGAAATGAATTTAAGTACATCATGATGATAAAGCAGTTTGGTAATTGTGAAAGTTCTGAAATGGAGAAGCTCCTTTTATTCCTCTATGTTGACTACTCTTGTTTTCTAAGTGGAACTGGAGGGTTTTACTACAATTCAGTAAATAATAGTTTAGATGCATTTTTACTGATGGCAGCATAGTTTCTTAAATGAAAGTAATTTTGTAGTATGATGATCAAGTTATATAGTTTCCATTAAGATATATGGCAGTGGAATGTCACATGCATTGATTAAAGAGGGAGTGAAATTTGGAAAATACAAACTATTTGAGATGGCCCATGGGATAATAAGGAATTTAAAAAACCATTGATTACTGGCGGTTGTACCACTGTTCAGAAATTGCTGATCTTTTATTGTATGTCCCATATTTTAAGAACGCAGCCATTGTAAATGTCGGAATTGGGTTCTCAACATTACTGATATTTGAAAATACACAGAGAAAAAAATGGTTAAATCAGTCAGGGCCTACTAAATGGCCATGTTTAGTTTTTGCCCTTATCACAATAGGAAACTCTTGCGAGGCTGTATGTAGATTTTAATGTAAAATGCTGCCTAATTGTGCAAAATATTACCACAGAGTATGAATGTGGGTTTTTTCTTTTTTTCTTTTGGGCATTGCACTGGCCTTTCTTTTCAATAAAGTTTGTATTGGAGCAATGTGATGGATACCATTTCAGAAAAGAATTAATTTTTTACAACTTGGTTATTTAGTACATTAAACATTCACATTGGTATATGAAATTATATTTATGAAAGTTACTGGCTCAACCGAGTAGAATCACAAATCAGAAACACTTGGTCTTAATTTCAACATGTTTTCATAAAATTATTTTCAAACTTGTGCAATGGAGTCAGTTTACTTTCTGTTTTCCTTTGTTAAATAAATGTATTCTAAATGACTCATTATAGAGGGATTTAATTCTAGTTGGTAAGGGATATGGGGGAAAAATGCCCTCAAATGCTTATCCTGAAAAATACTGACCATGTATTTCGATTATTTCAGGAATTAATCTTTGTTACTTTTAATGATATGAGGCGTATTGATAGAGTTTCTTTGTCTACCTCATCTTTCTGTGGGGATATGTTGAAAGGCTCTGCAAGAAACCAGAAACCTGATTTAATAACTTGCCAGAGCAACTGTTTAGCATCTGTCCTCAAGGCAAAGAGTTGAACTGATAGATTTCATAAAGAAAATGAGGAATCATTATACGGTTCCTCGGAATTTCATTACTTGTTAGAAATTTACTCAAAGGATCATAAATTCTGTATTTTTCATTATTCAGGAATTCTGAAAAAAGAGTGTGCATTTTGTGATAACAAAAATTCTGGTAGGGTATGAGAAATCCATCCTTTAATCAAAGAGGAAAACAATTCACAACTTCAAATGGATGCTATTTTCTCATGAAGGATTTGCCCAGTGGCTGGAGAGTGCTTCTAATATTATTATATAACATAGTATTATGGGTGTAGATGCCAGTTTTGAGATGATGTTTGTCAGCACTCCTGTTCTGGAGCAGTGAGAAGGTATTTATTGGGCATGTTAAGAACAGTAAAAATCAGGAAAAACAAAGGATAAGATTGCTATGCATTGTTCCCAACCAAACAGATTGGTAACAAGCTATCTAGTTTCCTGCAAAAAGGCAATTTCTGTATTATTCCTGAATATTTCTGCATGCTTTCCCTGGGGACAGTTTTCAGGCAGTTTCACCATGAGGCCGCAGGTGTAGAATCCCCTTAGGATGCATTTTGAACCTGTGGTCATACAGCCTTCTTGTGTTTAAAGATAAAAAGTATCCTTTGTTGTTTTGTAGGACAACTAAATAGACCTTGATAAAGTACAAATGTAGATAAAACTGTCACCAGAAAATGACTGAAGAATTTTTAAATCCAGCTATTTGTTAATAAGTGTATACACCACCTTTACATTTGTAACATGAATCATAGGAGATATACTTGTTATATTTCCGCAGTTACCGGAATCCTTTCTCGAGAACATTTAACACTATGCCTACAGCCACCATTTTTTACACTATCACTAACTCTCATCTTTGCTCTCCTTGATTCTTGATTTTCACCAGTATTTTCAAAAATGGATACAGTCTTAAAAGCTACAGCAGTTAGAGACAGTGTAAGTAAAGCACTGAATAAACATCTATCACATAGTAGGTATTCAGTGCATAAGTATGCATTCAGTATGCTGGTAGTCTACATTTTACAGTGTCTACATGATCAGCTTTGATCCTCGTTTTTTGAGTGTTGTATTTAAAACTGCTTGCCTTAAATGGAAAATGACATAAAGCTTTATGTTTGTATAAAATAAAATTTCACCAATTTATACTGAATGCTTACTGTGGACATGGTGATAATCATAGAAGAGACTACAGAGGAGTGTGAATGACACTTTCCATGACCTCAGAAGTTTAGAGCCTCCCATGGACACTTGTAATTAAATTGTTTCTGCACTATGGCAATGGATGGAAAATTAGGGATATGTTATTTAAATGATAACCCATATTTACCAGTGCTCTGGTAGAAAGTTTTGGTAACTTCAGTTATTTATTCTTCCCGCCAATAATGTCATTGCAAACAATTGTGTGTGCTCTTCCCCAAACACACACACACACATACCCATGCACCCACACATACACACCTATCTTTAAAAAAATCCAGGCCTGGGCGTGGTGGCTCACGCCTCTAATCCCAGCACTTTGAGAGGCCAAGGCAGGTGGATTACTTGAGGTCAGGAGTTCGAGACCAGCCTGGCCAACATGGTGAAAACTCATCTCTACTAAAAATACGAAAATTAGCCGGGTGTGGTGGCGGGCACATGTAAGTCCAGCTACTCAGGAGGCTGAGGCAGGAGCATCGCTTGAACCTGGGAGGTGGGGATTGCAGTGAGCCAAGATCACACCACTGCACCCCAGCCTAGGCAAGAGAGCAAAATTCTGTCTCAAAAAAAAAAAGAAAAAAAGTACATAAATAAATAATAAAAAATCCAAAATCAACAACAAACTTACAATCTGAAAATTCCACCAGGCAAAGAATGCTTTAAAATATATTTAAAGAGCCCCATGATCCATATAAATGGGCCTCTAGATTTCTCTGGCTATTAAGCTGAGGATGGTACATGAAGGGAATGTAAAAGCCCTTTTCTCCCTTTTCCCTTCCCTACGTATACTCAGTCCTCAGAAATTAGATTTATTCTTTCATTTTCAATCAACTACTTAATTTTGACCCTAGTTCCATGGTTGTGATTTTCTGACTCTTATGTTTTGTCCAAAAGCCAAATACTAGAAAACAGACTTGTGCTTATTTAGTGGAAGCAAAAATAGAATTCTTCTAGGCAGAAACTGTTATTGTTGTTCTCATGCCTCCACAAACTTTTTGTAACCCATTTGATTTTTAAAAGAAAGAGAAAACTAAAATGAAGAAACCATTATTGGAAAGTTCAAGGGATCGTCTGTTTCTTCTGTGCACCTCTGTGTAGCTGTGATGTTTGTCGACAATTTTGGCAGGGATACTAAGAAAGGAAATGGTTTTTACAGTTCTCAGAACCTTGTACAGCATAAGCAATTTATGTGGATTCATAGAATCATTAAAAGGTATCAGTTTAACTTGGAATAAAGTAAAAACTCCTTATCTTGGCTTACAAGGCCGTTGGTTGACCTAGCTTCTGCATTCCTCTCTGCCTTCATCTTATGTCAGACCCTGTTAGCTCATCACATTTTAATTCTCTTGACATTTTCATCCATTGTCTTCCCTGTTCTTGGGATTCTTTCTCTGTCTAACATAACTCATCTTTCTCCCTTGCCCCCTCTTCTGTGATGTCTTTTCTGACCCCTCTAAATAGACCTCTCTTCTCTACTTCCTTCTGCTAATCACCAAGTTTATCTAATTCATAACATCCCATCTGGATTGCTCAGTGATTACTTGTTCCCCCCACCCCAAGACTGGAGGGACTTTAACTCTTTTCCTCCACACATCTAGAATTTAATGTAGAGTTTAGTGCAAGTATGTGTTCAATAAACATTTGATAGTTAAGTGAATGAATCAACGAATTAGTGGGAGGGAGCTGAATTTCACTGAAGATGATTTACTCCTTCATCTGTAAGATGAGGGAAAGAGCCTTGCCACAGAAAATCTGTTGGAAAGCAAGAATGGTAGAGACCAGCCCTCTTGGTTTCCCATCCCCTGTCCTGTTCTCTCTGTTGCGTTGTGTTGTTACCTTGAAAAACATAACGTGAAGGTGGCGTTTGGTCCTCAGCCCAGCTGAGGTCTGCTGCCTCTGAAGATGTCTCTGCTGATCCAGTTTCTGGAGTGCCTCTTGGGTTGTGCTTTTACTCTCTTATGTCAGGGGTCATAGTGGAGTTTCTGAGCAATCAAATAGAAAACCCATATAGGGTAAGGAGTCAATAACATTTATTTTGATCTAGATTTTGGTTCAGAGCAGGTGGTTGGGTTAAAAGTCCAACAAGATAATCTGAGAATAGAGAGAAAGCAAATGACTGTGCATGGACCACTCTCACATTTACTTACAGTAATTTCCAACTTAAGAAAACTGGATATGCTAAAACAAAGCGAAAGCAAACTTCAGTTGAAGGCTTCCTTAAGTAGGGAGCATCCCTAGGAAATTTAAAATATGATTTGATTTGTCATAGATCAGTTTATTAATTTTCTAAGATCTTCTGCCTTAGAATTTTGTGATTCTATGAAGTTCAGCTATAGTAGCTTTGACATATAGATGAAAAAATAGAATAAAATATTTATCACTTACTCAGAAATTATATATAATCATTTATGCAACTTACCTACCAATGAGAATGACTCCTTGGAATATAAATTGGTATTTGATAGTGTCTGGGCATATAAACAGACTATTGACAGACCTTGTTGTTTGCCTATTAGACACTTCCTTCTTGCTTGCCTATAACATTGACCCAGATTTTATTTACTCTCATTCGATAGTAACCTGCTGTGTATGCCAGTGGGTGGGGGTGCGGGGGTGGGGCTGGCTCCTAAGTGGCAAATCTTACTGGATGAAAACAGTGAAGTGGTCTCTGTTTCCTGCTAAGTGGTGCACCTAGACGTGGCCATGTGATTCAATCCTGGTGAATGAAATTTTAGAGCAAATATACTGGGGAGTTTTTGAGAAGGGCTTATTTACTCACAAGATTGGCACCAAGATAAAGATGTTTCCTTTTCTGTTCTTGAATATTTTCTCTGTATGTGGTGTTTGGAGCTGGTGCAGGCATGTGGGGACCATGAGGGGAACCAGTCTAAGGCGACAAACCAGCACAGTGAGAAGGGCAGAGGGGACGGACGGATGGGAAAGGACTGAGCACTTGAGCTGCTATTGAGTAGCTGAATAGATCACCCTGCCTCAGGTTTTATGTGACAGAATCATGTCCTTATTTTTTAAACCACTTTTAGTAGGATGTTCTGTTATCTACAGCCCAGAATATTTTGACAGATACATTTGTTGGGTCAAGTAAAGAAATGTTTGGGACCGTAGCGGTGCTTACAGTTCCAAGCCACTAGGCTCCACTGTAAGAAAGAGAACAACAAAGAAGCTACATATTTGAAGATTTAAGCAGCTCCGAAGGCTAAACATAGAAAAAAAAATAGGTGTAGGCAGATTTGCCAACACCTATGAATAATAGATATTTATTATATGCAGCTTAAAAAGAAATTATGACTTGAATTTGTGAATTTTGCTTCATTTGCTGAACGTGGGTAAAAATATCTAAGCACAGGCAAGTAAGTTTCCTTGGCATATGCAGAAAACAAGTGTTTTTCATCCTGAAGAAAATGTATTGTTGTTTGTCATTTTTGTCTTTTGCTGGTGAGCATGTTTAGATCCTACCTAAGGATATTTTTCTTATAAATTTAACTTTTCTATGGAAAATACCAAATCTCTGAACATTCTATTTCAGTGGGACTGACTACAAATCATATTTTCCATCAGACTTTTATTGTAGAAGTGTTGTTTGTATGAATGTTGTCAGTATGAATTTGTTTTGGGGTTAGAGGCGTCTCTAAATTGGATACCTCTATGGATTTTGCTTCCTTTTGCTAAACATGAAGAAAAAAATGACAACTTTTAAAATTTCTCTCCCATGGCTGTTTTCTTTTCATATCTCCTGTTCCTTTCTGAGGCAAAATAAGTAATTTATATAATTCCCAGAAAATTATTTATTTCATTCAGATTTAAAAATTTATTAGCTATGCGTTCAAGTATATTCTCTTATTTAAAATACATCCCATCACTATCCATTGTTAAATCATGTTTTCACATCTAGGTAAGATATTCAGAGATTTATTTACCTGATTATTTACAAGAAGACTTAAACGTACAAGCATTTGAATATTAATGACACAGACTTTTCTTCTGAGATTACCAATGCTTTTGTAAAGTAAAAATTATTTACTTTTAAATTATTAAAACATCTGCATCTTTCAGTGCTCCTCAATCTAGCATTTAGGAAAATCTGAGGGCTATTGACAAGTCTATAGAGAAAAAAGTCACCCTACAAAAATACATTCAAGCAACGCAAGTTGTTCTGTTGGCTTGTTTTGTTGTGGAAGTGTTTTGTGTGTGTAGGTGTTGTTTTCTAAGCTTTGCTTTGCTTTTACTATGGGACTTCTCAGAGCAATGAACATGCAAATGTATGCAAAGCAGTTTCAGGACTTGCTCTGTAGAAACAGCTCACTTACCTTGATTAACGTGCTACATTTCCTCGTAACCAGAGAGCGATTTCTCAGACTTCTATCACTTACATCGAATGTGGACAGTTGATTGATGTACACCCCTCGTAGAATATGAGCTCCTGGAGGAAGCTTAACCACCTTATTTTCTAAGTGCTGATAAAGTGCTTGCAAAGAATAAGACTTTAGGGAAATGCAAAAACATAGGGAATGCTAATAATTTAAGCACCTTAATGCCTATATTTTGGCCATGAGTTACTAGGATACAGTTTCTTTCCATGTTTTCTCTGATATCCCAGTTTATTTTCATTGGCGTACGTCAACATGGAGAAGAAGGATATGTTTGTCATGAGAGGAAGGTGAATGATCCCGTGTGGGAGTTTCTTTCAAGTCCATAGGAGACAAGAAGATGAGGTGTTCCACTGCTCACCTGAGTAAGGTTTCAGGAAGTAGACAGGATTTACAGAGCTGCTTGAAAAGTATAGGTGGGAGTTGTGGTGGTGGACTGAGAGACAGTGGAAAAAACTGTGAAACTTACCTTCAACCTTTTAGGTGCAAAGGACATGAGCAAGTATCCCCAAAACTCCCGGCGCATGATACCACATAGGCCTAACAATCATAGAGTTACCATTTGCAATTTTGACTGTTTTTAATAACATACCTCAGAGTGTGAGGACATGCAGTCTGTATACGTTTTGCTAATCTTTGGAGCTTGGATTTGAATCACACTGGTGTTAAGCCTGGTGTGATGAATGGAACCCGAAACTGAGTAGTGAATTTAGTTTACTTCCAAACATTGACATTTTGATTTAGGTTTATTCTATTGTCTTGTGGATTAAGTTGACAGTAACTCTTGACACATGTTAAAAACTGTGTTTCTTTTTGAAAATTTATGAATTTGGGGGTTCTTAAAAGTCTGGAAAATAATCTTTTGTGGAGGTATAGAGGTGAAGGTATCAAAAGGAGGCGTAGGTCAGTGTGCCATATCATTACACAGCACTTAACAATTTTAAAAGTATTTCACATTCCTGCCTTACTTGATTTTCATGACAGCTTTTTGAGACAGATAGGGCTAATTTCAGTATGCCATTTTCTTGGAAATCAAAGTGGCCTTCCTATGGTAGAGATTGCTAGTGTTCACTAATACATTCTTTATTTTCATGAGCATATCATTAAATCAGATTCACAGCTAGGAAAGATGAGGCAATGGTTAATGGGATATGATTGGAAATGACGTGGAAGTGAGTGGTGCCACCTCTAGGCTAAGCTGTTTTAAGAATGGAGGTAGCTTCTGAAGACACTAGGTCCACTGGAAGATTCCAGGAAGAGATGATAGAACCACTAGATGGAAGAAACTGAATCTTTAAGTCTACATGGAGCAAAGCCTCCGTACAATTCACATTAAATTGTGACATGAATGAAAAAATAAATGTTACTTTGTTCAGCTACTGAGCTGGTAGACTGTTTATTACTGCAGTCAGCCATCTCTAATCCACCTGCTGGCTCCTTACTTCGTTTATTTTCATGATTTTTTATTACTAATCTATATAAGTGAAAATCTTTTATTTATAAATTAATGCAAAGCTGTTTGAGAGTCTGAAGAAAGAAATATGATCAAAAAGAGAGGAAGCAATTTTAGAGACCATCAGAGTCGCAATTTCCCAAAGGGAGAATAATAAAAATCCAGGAAGTAGGTGCCCTCAGTTCTGAACCCAGTGGGTATGCAATAGAATGATAGAAATAGGGGGTATGAAGGAAAAACCAACATGATTATGAGTTGAATGGCACTATTTCAAGACTTTCGTTTTTGAAATGCAAGCCAGTATATACTTGGCGTGAGATGGGACTAATATGAAGGAATAAAATAAAGTTGCATGAAGTTGCTTTTGGTATAAAGTTAGTTTAGATTACAGGAGGATTTGATCACATCACATTGAAAATGTGAAAGGAAGTCATAACCAGTGTGTTTTAAGAAAGCTGGCAAGTATTGAGGTAAAAATTGTTTGGCCTCTTGGAATCTGGTTACTATTTTACAACCTCAAAGGATAATTCAGAATGCTATTTGTACCAATAAGTATATTCAGGCAAAGCACTTTCAAATTCAATAGAATTCTTATGTAATGAAGATTTCAAAAGACTTGTGAAATTTCAAGATTTATAGAGATTCTGACCAACCAGGAGAGGTTTGTTCATTTTTTTTCTCTTTTGTATGTTGCTGCTACTCTCTTTATCCCTTGTTGAAACCAGACATTACTATTTGATAATAGCACTCTCCTGATTTTTTTTTTCTCTAGAGAGAAACAGCCTCAGAATCCTTCTAAACATGGTACTGTAGACACTGTCCTCAGAAATTGTTTCCCTTGGAGGCAGCAGAGTAGGATGGAGAGGAAGAAACCAATAGTGGATACGCATGTGTTTGGATAAACAACCTCTTTAATCAAAATGTCATTTCTTTTTTTTTCTCTTCTCCCTTAGGTCCTTCTCAAATCAAATGAGTTAGTACATATTTTAGAGCAGTGGCCATGGGGGAATATTCGGGGATGTAGCCAGGAGGAATAATTGTGTCAAAAGCCATTTCATTATTTTCTTGAACTCCTTTCTTCCCATTCTTAGTTTCCAAATTGTTTTCCATTCTGAACTCTTAGGAGAGAAAGATAATTTTTTCTTTCACATGTTCTCAAAGACTTACTTTTGCGAAATTTACTAATACTTCCCTTGATGGAGGAAAAGAAAGGAAGAAATGCCCCAGTCAAATCCATTTTTCCGCTTAATTATTATTAAGTCTGCTAAATATTCAAGATTAAAATTGTCTGTTAAAAAGGAGGTCTAGGTACTTGAATATTCAAAGTCTTTTGGCGTATTTTGAAAATTGAAATTAAGTAATGTCCTGTATATTTTTAAGTTGCTACAAGAGTAGACTCTTAGTAATTTTCACTAAGAGTAGATTTCACTATTGTGAAATTAATATTTTTATTTCTTTTCTCTACGTCTTTTGTTTTTTATTCTCCCCCCTCTCTCAATTACCTAGTATCTTCTTTCTTAATTTTAACATCCTTTTGGGCATTTTGTTCCATTTTATGAGAAATATATTATGTTCTCTTGAATAAAATTAGCCCCTATGGATAAATTACTGACCCTATGATTAAATCTAATTTTTTTTTTTTTTTTTTTTGAGATGGAGTCTCGCTCTGTCGCCCAGACTGGAGTGCAGTGGCGCAATCTCGGCTCACTGCGAGCTCTCCCTCCTGGGTTCACGTCATTCTCCTGCCTCAGCCTCCCAAGTAGCTGGGACCACAGGCGCCCACCCCCATGCCTGGCTAATTTTTTTATATTTTTAGTAGAGACAGGGTTTCACTGTGTTAGCCAGGATGGTCTCCATCTCCTGACCTCGTGATCTGCCTGCCTCGGCCTCCCAAAGTGCTGGGACTACAGATGCAAGACTCCGCACCTGGCCAAATGTAAATGTTTTAAAGAAGAAAATTATGTGAAATCATATATGTGAAAAATTATCCTACCTTTATGACTTTGTTGCAGGAGGAGTTAGAATTGTTAGGAGAGGAATTTTTTTAATTTTTTTTTTTTTTTTAAATGGAGTCTTGCTGTAACTCTTAGGCTGAAGTGTAGTGGTGCAATCTCGGCTTACTGCAGCCTCCCCCTCCTGGGCTTAAGCAATTCTCCTGCCTCAGCATCCTGAGTAGCTGGGACTACAGGCATATGCCACTGTGCCCAGCTAATTTTTTATTTTTAGTAGAGATGGGAGTTTCGTCATGTTGGCTAGGCTGGTCTTGAACTCCTAACCTCAGTTGATCCACCAGCCTTTGCCTCCCAAAGTGCTGGGATTACAGGCATGAACCACTGTGCCTGGCCCAAATTTTAAATATTCTATCCAAATAAGTATTCCCTCTTCACTCAAAGTGTAGAAAAACAGTAATATTCTAAAGCAGAGATGAACCAAATAGGATATTACGTCCTGTGTGATATGGTTTGGTTGTGTCTCCACCCAAATCTCATCTTGAATTGTACTCCTATAATTCCCATGTGTGAGGGAGGGACCTGGTGGGAGACAATTTGAATCATGGGGGTGGTTTCCGCATACTGTTCTCATGATAGTGAATACATATTATGAGATCTGACAGTTTTATCGGGATTCCCAGTTTTTCATCTTCCTTATTTTCTTTTGCCACCACCATGTAAGAAGTGCCTTTCACCTCCCACCATGATTCTGAGGCCTTCCCAGCCATGTGGAATTATAAGTCCAGTTAAACCCCTTTTTCTTCCCAGTCTTGGGTATGCCTTCATCAGCAGCGTAAAAACACTAATACTCTGTGGTTCCACAGATTAACCCAGTAAGTCTTCAGGTAGCAAGAAATGAACTAATTAGTACAGAGGGAAAATATTCCCTTCCCTGTAGTCATATACTCTTACTCTGGTTTTGTTGTCATCTTTCTATCCACACAGTTTATTTATTTTTATTTTTTAATAATAATATTGGTATCAATTAGAGGTGGAATCATATTGCTGTATTTTAACAAGAAAGTTTTTTTGTAAGGATGATTCTCAGAGTCACTTTAGTGATTGCCCAGCCTGATTTAGACATCTCCATTTGTCAGGAGGAGTGAAATTAAAAACATTAATGAATCCATCCTGCTTCTAATCTGTAATTTTGAAGAGCCTTTTTTTTTGCCCCTGTATTAGTTTCTCATGCCCCGACTTATAAAATTTGGAACATTCTTCAAATGCATTCATGTGTGTTGATGGTACTAATGATATGAATATAGGCATAGATGTTTAGAGTGATAAGGTCATAGGCCTGCAAGGGACTTTAGAGATTATTTGGATAAAACCATTCGTTTTCATGGATGAGAAAATTGAGCCTGAATGTAGTTTGATGTATATTTTTTGGTAAATCTCTCATAACCTCATTTGACTTTGGATGGATAGCTTGGTATTCTACAAAAAGAATGTATCCATTGCAAGGGTTATTATGGCCTGTGTGTTATGAATAAGAAACCTGAAGAATACGTGTTCACTAAGTGTTTTTCTTCTTAAATAATTAACTTTCTTTTTTTTTTTTAACAACTTATTGCTATCCAGATACCATCTTATATATATTTTTCATTTTTTTTTTTTTTTTGAGATTGAGTCTCGCCCTGTGGCCCAGGCTGGAGTGCAGTGGCGCAGTATTGGCTCACTGCACTCCGCCTCCTGGGTTCACACCATTCTCCTCCCTCAGCCTCCCAAGCAGCTGGGACTACAGGCGCCCACCACCACGCCCGGCTGATTTTGGTATTTTTAGTAGAGACGGGGTTTCACCGTGTTAGCTAGGATGGTCTCGATCTCCTGACCATGTGATCTGCCTGCCTTGGCCTCCCAAAGTGCTGGGATTGCAGGCGTCAGCCACCACGCCTGGCTATATTTTTCCTTTTTGAACCACATCTAGATAACTCAGTGTATTCATTATTTGATCTTATGTACTGAAAGAATAATGGGACAAGAGAAATGAGAAGGATAAGAAGGAAAAATGAAAAATAAAAATACATCTGTCCCTTATGAAAACGATACATTTATTCAACATTGTAAATTACTGATCACTGGCCAAGTAAGTGGACTAGGATGGCTATTTATGCAAACAAAAATTGTTTTAAGCCACATAACTCTCATATTGTCATTATATAGAAAACTTTTTATTGTAATAAAGAATAATTTTGTAGGCGTTCAGAATTTCAAAAAACTATAAAAGTGATATAACTCAACTGCTTATTTTTCTGATTATTTGGGACATTATACATTTAGATTATCAAAGACACAGATTTGAACCAAGGCCTCTCAATTTTACATCAGATAACCTCGTCATCTCTAAACATAGACACTGATGTATGTAAAGTTCTCAGGGAATATGGGTAGTGTAGAAAATGTGAAACTTACTCTGAGAAAAGGAGAGTAGTTGAGAAAAAAAAAAAAAAAAACTCTTATTTTACCTAAGGACCTCTTACTTTGTTTACTTCAGAATTTAATATTTGCCTTTTTCCCATCCCACATATTTGCTTTGGATAGCAATATTGTACCCCAAAATGTCAGTTTTCTTGCTTGACATTAAAAAATTAGACCAAGGCTAACAGAGCCCACACTTCCATCCGACCTTGGCTGTAACTTCAGTCACAGTACACATTGTTGTTTGTTGATGTTGGCACTTCAAGAGGAGCATATCGAATGCAAGAAGCCTCACAGACCATGTGGTTCACATCACATACCTGGAACATACGGTTTGTGTTGTCCTTACTGAACTTTCTTTAAAGGGCATTCATATTGGTTTTCCTTTGAAAATGCCACAGTTTTACTTCTGAATCTATTAGAAGAGTTTTTTCATTCCTCATAAATATCTGGCAGAGTTTTGAGACAGGCCATCACAAATTTTAACATAGAAAAATTGGGAAATCTTGAAAGCAAGCGCTTTAAAATCAAATGTAGGATCAGCTTGTTTTTTTCTGTTTTCTGCCAGGTATTCCAGATATTTTCTTAAACCTATAAAATCTAAGGACTGAATTTGATTTAGCAAACAATATATGTGGAATCGTTTTTAGGAGAGTCTAGTGTTTGCTGCATTCAGAATGTATCCAGCATTTTCTTGGCTCTTTGGAATGGTATGAAAGGTCTCCCAGGATAACTTTAATTGATTTTTCTTTCATTCATGAGAGTGAAAAAACAATGTTACACAGGGTCTTCTCTCCCAGAGAAAATACCCTATCTTATACATTAGCTTCATAGAGAAGTTAAAGTGCTTTAAAAGTTTGGTCTGGGCTGGGCGCGGTGGCTCACGCTTGTAATCCCAGCACTTTGGGATGCTGAGGTGGGTGGATCACGAGTTCAGGAGATCGAGACCACGGCGAAACCCCGTCTCTACTAAAAATACAAAAAAATTAGCCGGGCGTGGTGGCGGGCGCCTGTAGTCCCAGCTACTCGGAGAGGCTGAGGCAGGAGAATGGCGTGAACCCGGGAGGCGGAGCTTGCAGTGAGCCGAGATTGCGCCTCTGCACTCCAGCCTGGGTGACAGAGTGAGACTCCGTCTCAAAAAAAAAAAAAAAAAAAAAAAAGTTTGGTCTGGTTGATCTACTTTTGTTTGGTTCTCTTACTTGAAAGAATATATAATTAAACTTCTGATAGCTAGCTTTCAACTTTTAACCCATGCCTTAGAGAGTTAGCTTTAAATGCATCAAAACTTATTTTGGCTTCCTTTTTATTATGTAGTTTCAGTGACTCACGGATAATATTTTACCATTTCCTCATTTTGGTATTTGGTAACCTTCTACTTGGATGGTTGCTTGGTAGAGCCAAGTTTCTGGACCTCTTAGTCAAAATAACTCTGGTTCCGATCCTAGCTTTGCCAGTTGCAACTGTGTGAACATGGACACATTTTTGGCTTGTTTGACCCCCCTTTACTTATTTCTAAAATGGAGCTATTACCTACTTTATGAAATTGTTGTGACAGTGTATATTATTATATCTGAAATATAGGAGGTGTTCATTAACCTATTTGGATCACTTCTGGTGAGAATTAGAACATGTGTTAATTCTTCATGACGTGGGTCTGTGTTGTGGACCTAAACGTGGAGAATTTTCACTCTGTACCTACATTCACAAATGCAACATGTGGGTTTGTATATACATACGTTGTACATGAACTCAGATTCCAAGTTAGCTGTGTTCAAATCTGAATTCTCCCCTGCGTAACTTTATACTTAGCCAATTTTACTTCTGAACTAATTGGTCACTGAATGTTTTAAGTTTTTAATATGAAAACAACATGATGTCTTAAAGGTGGCAGTGAAGCAGACAAACTTTTTTACTGACGATGAAATTGAGTCATATTGTACGCTGTGCACTGAACTTGATAAAGAAGTTCAAGAGTTATAGATGTTTTGATAGTTTCTGCTTGCTTTCAGAGGACTATTGTCTCCCTTAGGAGAGTCCCTTAGCATTCAGATGAGAACACTTGTCTTTGAACATCTCCCCAAGAGCCAGACTGGACAGATGTTTCTCAAAATGAGCTGCTGAAAACAGCTGAAACTAGAATTTCAAAGAAAACTGTCCAATCTGGCTTGAGTCTTTTATTTTTAAAGACATAATAAAGAGGAGCCTAGTGCTCATTTGGCATTTTATTTTTATTTTTTAACAAAAAGCACTGTATGTAAAGGTACTGCTTTGGGAAAGATTTCGGTCTGAAAATGGAAATGTGATTAGACTTGGTTTATTTATGTTGGCCTGTACCTCTTGTGTGGCTGTGCTGTTGCTTGACGTTCTTGAACACCTTTGATTCTGTATATTTCTCTGTGGTGTTAGCTTGGTTCACTATTTATTCAAGTCCACTGTTCAGTCAGTTTTAAAATAGGCCATTTATGGTGAAAAATCAGCCCAACCAGTTGATTGACATTATATAAAACGGAAATGTTGGCTGGTTTCCAACTGTTCCTGATGTGTTTGTTGCCTTGATATAGATACATCACACCCAGTCTGTCTTACATGCAGAGTTTGCCCACAGGAGTTCTTCTGAAACCCCAACAAAATGGAAACATTGTGGCTGTGTATATTTTAAGCTCTTGTCTGTCGGTTTTGTTCCTGGAACCTTCAAAAATAAATTTTTTTTTCCCCAAAATTCTGACAGTATTTGTAAAGAAAGAGTATTGCTCCATTGGGCCTTGCTTTGTCTCTACTCTCAAGCCAAATATAATGTACCTTTTTTTTTTTTTTTTTCTGCTTTCTGCATTTATGCACTTCTTTGTAGAGGCCTTTTTGTTTCCTTTAAAAGATGGTTCCTTTCATCTTTTGCCTTTGTTTTCATTCACTGCCAAAGAAAAGCTTTCTCCTAAAGGCTCCAGAATATAAGGATGGCTTTTTATGAGCTCTGCCCATTGGAATAACAATGTAATGCTGTTGCCCTTGAAAATTTCATGACGGGGGGGCATCTGGACATCCAGCCCCAGATGCAAACACAGCCCATCCCCGGAAGAGCGTCTTTACAGGTGCAGAAATTTACTCAAAGCAATTTACTCAGACTGGGGAAAGCTGATCACTGGTTTTTCTCTCTTTAGGATTATGAAGTTTGTGAATATTGTTTGAGCACATGCATATTAATCATATGCCCACAGAGAGCCGTAAAATTCTTTGAATGAAAATATTCATTGGGAAATCAATGAATATAATTATAATTCATAGAAGCACTTTTGTCAAAGTGCAGTTTGTAACCCTTAAATTCAAAACACAGCAGGCACCCTTAATATTGTTCTAAATAGGTGTCTTCTTTTAAATAGTTTCCTATTAATCAATCTTAACATAACTCCCTCATTCTTTTATTATTTTTCAACATATCTAGCAATTACTATAATTTGTGTATTAGTCTGTAAATAAAGGATTCAGCATAGATTAGTTGAAGAAATGAGTGAGGCTAGTTTTACTGAGCCCGGTACTGTAACTGAGACCTTAGTCGCATGATTTCCTCCGCAGTGTGAATTTGTAGGTAAATGAAAGAGGGATATCAGTGAAGCAAAGAGGAGTATCATGGGCTTTGCAGTCAGAGGGACTTGGGTTCCAATCTTGGTTCACTTGTCAGCTGTGTGACCTTGAGCGCCTTATTAGCTTCTCTAAGCCCAGTATTGCTCATTTGTAAAATAGAGATAGCTTACAAAATCATTGTGAGGAGAAGTGATGAGATACAAAATACAGTTCTTGGGACATAATACTTGTTTTCATTTTGCAAAGAATTGGGTTTGCTGGCAATCACATTGGGAGTGTTTCAGTTTCTGTATGTGTATAATACATGACACAAAACATTGGTAGCTTATAAAAAGACATCTATTACAGTCACAGATTTCTATAGGGTAGGAATTCAGATAGGGCACAGCAGAGATGACTTTCCTCTGCTCCACCATGTCTCAGGCTTCAGTGGGAAGACTCTAAGGAGGGGTGAATAGCTGGAGTCATCTGAACCCTTACCTACTCACAAGCCCACTGGTTGATGTTGGGACCTCTTGAACATTGGCGGCTGGTACAGTTAGGACTTCTCAGACACCTCCCTTTCTGTCTGTGTTTGGTCTCCTGATGAGTTCTCTCTAGCATGGCAGCTTCAGAGTAGTTGGAACCCTTACATCTTAGCCCAAGACTCCTGGTTCTGCTGGGGGAAGAAAAGGGAAGAAGGTAGAATGAAGACTGCCAGAAGGAGAGTTGGCAGAAGCCGTGTCTCTGCGACTTAGCTGGGAACTCACATACTATCACTTCCAGCATACTCTATGGCCAGTGCTGTCACAACCCTGTGCCCAGATTCAAATGGAGGGAATAGACTCGCCCCTGCTAGTGGAAGGAAACCTTATGGCGTGAGATATGTGCATCTTTGGAAAATATGACCTGCCATAGGACTGGCAAGAAGGACTTTTAAATTTTATTTCTTCTGCCTTTTCCTTGATGACATATAGAGGAGGCAGGTTCTGAGAGTCAGGTTGGAGCTGAATTGGAGGCTTTTTAAAACCAGGCTGAGAAAAGTGAGCTGTTTGCAAACAACTGAAGTCCTCTGTAATTTCCTTTTCTTTTTTTTTCTTTTATTATTATACTTTAGGTTTTAGGGTACATGTGCACAATGTGCAGGTTTGTTACATATGTATCCATGTGCCGTGTTGGTTTGCTGCACCCATTAACTTGTCATTTAGCATTAGGTATGTCTCCTAATGCTGTCCCTCCCCCCTCCCCCCACCCCACAACAGTCCCCGGAGTGTGATGTTCCCCTTCCTGTGTCCATGAGTTCTCATTGTTCAGTTCCCACCTATGAGTGAGAACATGCGGTGTTTGGTTTTTTTGTCCTTGCGATAGTTTACTGAGAATGATGATTTCCAGTTTTATCCACGTCCCTACAAAGGACATGAACTCATCATTTTTTATGGCTGCATAGTATTCCATGGTGTATATGTGCCACATTTTCTTTTCTCTCTCTCTCACTTATGTGTACACTTCTTTTTTTTTTTTTTTTTTTGAGAAAGGAGTGTCTCCATGAAAGAGAGAGGCTTATCCAAGTTATGAATTACCACTTTTCAAAGAAGCTTAACTTTTAGGGTCTTATATTCTCCCTATGTTTTCATAAATTTTGCTTTCAAACCTGACAGTCAAATCATGAATGCAAAGTCAGGTTTGAAGAGAATTCTTTCAGAGAGACACCACAGCACGTGCAGAAAATACAGCTTTGTGTGTGGCGCTCAAAAGTGGTATGCCTTCTGAAGCCAGATCCACCTTTTCTTCCAGCCTGCTGCTCTTTTTTTATATTCCTCTTACAAAAGTTAAGATGTGGAAAATCTTGTGGACCTGTTAAGGCAATGATTAAGGTAACTGTTGCAGTTATGGTTAAAACTCATCTCTCTAGAACCCCGGTTTAAAAACCTTCAGACCCTTTTTTGGGGAAGCCTGCAAGTCATAGTCTTGAATGCTTGAAACGAATACTGAAAACAAAATAGCAACAGCAGAAACTCGCTTACAAAAAAATAAACAACAGCTCAGAAAGGAACAGCAGAAACCTACGATAGGCCTACATTAGAAGAGCTAAAATAATTAATATCTGTTTTATACACTTAACTGAGTGGAAAGAAAACATGTAATTAGTATTACTAAATCTTTGACATTTAATGAAAATATGCTCAGACCTCTCCCATTTTAGCCTCCTTAATTTTCCTTAAATGTGATGTTCTGTTCAGTGTTTTAAGAGAGAGCTTTATACATCAACTGCTACACTAGGATAACATTTTGGCTTAACTGCTAACAACAAATTGCCATAGGCATAAGTTAAGGGAAAAAAAGGGTGTTAATTATTTTTAAATGTTTTTTATAATTTAATATAGTTTTCTTTTTAATTACAAAAATGTATATGTTGTGTACCACAGGGGTTTTTAATTTATTTCTTATTGACATAGTACGTATTTTGGGGGTACATGTGATATTTTGATACTTGTATACAATCTGTAATAATCAAATAAGTGTAATTGGGATATCTATCCCCCCAAACATTTATGTTTTCTTTGAAAGGTGTTAATTATTTAAAGCCCAAGTTCAAGCTCCTCCCCGGGAACTCCTGTCGTTAGTTTTTGTTTGTCATGCTAAGAATGGGTATATCCCGGCAGGAGTCAAAGTCTTATTGAAGAGGTTTAATAAATAAATTTACATTCTTATTTAGACTTCTCTCGTGCAAAAACACTATTTGTTGTTTACCTAATGCATAATGCATTTTTATTATGTTTTGATGAGTCACATACATTCTGCACATTGTGTGGTTAGCTTGTACTGAATGACAAAGGTGTCTATATCGCTCTTTTGCTGTCTCATTGAATTTTACACGTACATATGTTCATAAATGTGGGCTATGAAGTGGTGATTTTTCATATTTAAGGATTTAAAAAAAATCCTTGCATGTTTTGTGGGAAATGTTTGTACAGCGTTTTGGAGACTTCCATTGCCTTCTCCTGCCGTGGTTGGTCATTCAGCACCTTTTAGAGCCGAAGTAATGTACTGGTTTCCAAGAATATAATAATGAAAACAGCAGATGTTATGTATTTTAAGTGGGGAAGGGCAATCACTCAGTTCATATTGCTGTTGTTGCTTTTTCTATTACGTAGTTTGCTAGAAACAATAATGACAGTGGAGAAATGAATTTATATTCAAGGATGGGAATTTTCAAGTCATCTTTAAAAGAATGTTTGCAGTGGGGTATCTCTACAAAGGCAACTTATCTATGACCCATGCACATCCTTCAGGGCTGGTGGCTTTGCACCACCACTTTCCTCTGCTGCTAACCTGGTCTTGGTTGGAGAAGCTTCTCCTAAGCAGTCTAGATGTGTGCGTGTATGGAGATGGGGAGGAGGTACAGATTGAGGGAAAAAAGCTTTTAAAGACATGGTGCTTCTCTCAGTGGAAAAAGAGAAGGCTGGGAATAACAGAATTATCTCAAGTTCTACCAGCTTCTTGGTTAAACTGTTGCTTCAAACTAGCCTGTTCCAAAATATGAAAAACTATAACTCACTGCATCTGTGCCCTTTTTCTTTCTTTCTTTTTTTTTTTTTTTTGTTCGCTGGCTATAGTTCTCTCAGTTTCTTATTTGCATTAGCAAGCATGTTCTTTAAGAAACAAACGTGTAAATAAAATGTGTTTGCTGTGGTTATAGGGACTTTACCGTTAACTAAAAGCTAATTTCTAACATCTAAAAGAGTTCATCTACACTGGGTGTCTGCGTCTATGGATGATTGATCAGGGAAGCTGTGGATGTGTTGGCGTGAGGCATGATTGGGAATGACGTAACCTTGGTAGAGGGCCACAGGCAGAACATGGAGGACACTTGAGGGAACTAACAAAGTCAGGAGATAGGTGGAGGAAGGGAGAGGAGGAATACCAAAAAGTGACTGTTTCAAATTTTTGAACTGGGAAATGGAGGAAAATGTGTTCTTTCTCCTCTTCCCTTTCCTATCCTCCGTAGTGCTGCTGCTGCTTTCACAGCGTATCTGCTTCCAGGGCCCTGAAACTCAAATCAGTCCCGTGAGGCCAATCATTTGACTACAGGTTGGATTTGTAAGCCTGCGATGGGCTAGTTTGGGACATTGTTTCCAGTGGAAAATTAGTTCTGCATGTCAAACAATGTATTTGCCAGCAGATGCATATCATAATTTGTTCTAGTAATGGAAAAACATAGATACAGAAGTATAGGCATATTTGTATATATTTATACGTGTGTGTGTATATGTGTTTATATAGTATCTGTATTTTGCTAGGTAGTATTGTAGCTATATCTATGTGTGTATATTTAATATCATAGGTAGCATATAGATGTACATACATTATGTTTGTGTGTATATATAGTCAGTGTAGAGATAAGTAGGTATAAATATAAAATTGCTATTGAATTTGCTAGGTTCTGAAATGATACAGGCTTTGAATCTCATGATTGCACATATATGGAAAGGGGGGCAGTCACTTATGATGTCAGAAAGAGATTCAGCACGAGAGAAGACACACCAGCAGCTGAGTGAGAGAACGTATCCTACGAGTGGAAGTCCTTTGTTCTTGGACGAGATGTAATTAACGTTGTAGGCAATTATGTTTCCTAAGGTGTATTTTAATTAGCTTTCGAGGAGGAACAGGTGGTATCATTGAAAACTGTGGATTCTTTTCAACATCGGTTTTCCAGTGTTGGTGCTTTTGCTTCTTACATACGGCTTTTAGATAAATTTTTCTTTTCAGTTTCTTTCTTTCCTTTATTTCTCTTGATTAATTAAATAGATTTTAAATAGATAATATAAATTATTCAAAATGATATATTTGTAATGATGCAGTAGAAACAAAAGAATCATAGTATCTAATATATAAAATATGATTTATAAGAAATGTTTCAATACTACATTTAATCTCCTTGTTACTGTACTGGATTACATTAAGGATTTTAATGAGATTAATTTGCTTTCTGGCCAATTGATCTTTTCTCTAGTAGACGTGCAGTGTGAAATATAAGATATTGGTAATTAGAATTAGTACATTTGTACATTTGAGAAGTTTTTGTTAAATTGAAAGCTTTGTAAGGCACATATTATGCCATATTTGCTCAACAATCATAACCTGTCCAAAGAAGTAGTTGTAATGACTGTAGGGGAAGAAGAGCTCAGCAGGCAGGGACACAGAGGGAACAGAGGGAACAGAGAACAAAGGTTTCTTTGGCAATGGTCTCAGTCATGGCAAATGTCTCTTGGGAGAAAACACCATATCGCTATTCATTCTTTCACCTCGGAATCTCAGTATCTGTTGTAAATATTTATATTCTAAACCACATGTGTTTCTCCTGCAACATAATTGGTGAATCTTTTAAAAGATAATTTAGCAATTTGAAAGCAACATTGCCTCAGGAGTTGAAGGCATCCTATGCTGTCTGACAGTGCATCCTGTGTAAAATCGTAGTTTCATAGATACCCGCAAGTGGTGAAAGGAAACTTTTGCTGACATCGTTCTCTGAGAGAGCAAAGATAATCACAGTGAATAAGAAGTGATGACCATCAAAGCTCACACATTTTTTCTCATAATTGTGGGAAAGTTTGGGAATTTTGAAGCAGTTTTAGAAATAGGAATTTGGAGAACAGTTATTTAAATATCTGAATTTCCAGATCAGAAATCATATCAAGAGAATGTGATTTGCTGAAATTGCGCGATAATGAACAAACTGCTTTGAAGTTGTGGGATGATGCTAGATGAGAATGCATCATTTTAGGATTCCAGAAATTCAGTAGGAAGCGACTACTTTCTGCCTCTAAAGATGGAATCCTTTTTATAGGCTGTTGAGGCTAATGGTTGCTATTCCTGTACTACCATCTTCCATTTCTTATCAGTTTCCATCCCAACCCTCTATGTACTTCGAACAGGGTCATCTGTTTAACTCAGAAATTCCTGAGATTGTTTTTCTGATTTGCACTGTGACATGAATTGCTCTCGGTATTATTGGCACAGTATTATTAATGCACATTTGTATGAAACATTTTATTCTTTACCAAAGCATTTTATTTTAGGTTGTTGAAATCACCCTTGCTAGGTCTTACTAGACCTCACTTTTAATCCAGAGAATAGGTTCCAAACCATGCCATCAATTTTATGTTATTAGACTGGATATAAATGTGCTCTGTGTTTTTATGTATCTATGGCCAAAAATATTTCATTTTATACATAAAGGAATTTGTTCTGTCAAACCACTGCAAAACACAGTGCCTTTCAGAAACATTTATATTAGAAAGATTTTGGGGAATTGGAGTTGATAATTATACTCCTCGTCACTTTTGGAATCTTATCCTATAGAAAGCAAGTATGGGCCAAAATACTGTATTCCTTTATTATTGAAAAGTATTGATTGTTCACTTTGGCAGGGCTTTCTTTTACCCTCCTTGAACTTGAATTCTGGAATGCCCTGAACGTGAAGGGGGTGGGGGGAGAGAAGACTGAATCAAGAAGAGACAAGAGAGTATAGATTCTCTCATCTCCTTAGATGATGACAAAGTTTTTTAAAAACTTCTGTTAAAAGAGCAAACCGTGTAACAGAAGGAACGTAAGTTTGATGTGGTAGATGTTAACTTTTGGAAAACTGTGGTTTTGAAAAGGTCAAATAGTTGACATAAACTTGAGTCAGAACAGTTAATCTAGGACTCCCGGGGTCGTAAGGACAGTGAGGGTGGTGTAGAGCCTCTTGTGAAATGATGTCTGAATTGGATTTGACCTTGTTTACTCCTCCTTCCCTGTGTGCTCTAACAAGGAAGCAGTTTTCTGAATGTTTAATGCATTCGAAACTTTCAAAAATATAACTCCAATTTTAAATTCCCATGTAAAGTTTTGCCTGTGTTTTATTTTCACACTTCACTGCTGGGATTCCAAGCTGTCACACAGAGAAGCTGTCAGCAGAGATAGCAGGAGAGAGACACAAGCAGCCTGCAGGCCTGCACCCACAAAGAGCCTCAAGACGAGCAGAGGCTGAGATACAAAAGGCACCGAGACCCCCAGCAGATCAAAGTAACTGCTGCTGCTTTCCCCTTCCTCTGATTCATCAATCTTAGAACTAAATAAACGTGTTGCTCACTTCCCAAGTGAGTCCCCACTGCTTGTGGTGCCAGGGTCTGTTAATAATTTAGGGAGTACTACAGATTGTCATGGGGAAGTCAGACATTTTGCAATGAAAGTGGTACTTGACATTCCACTTTATGCCTTGCTTGTTTCTGATAATAATCTGGCTACCACATTTTCTAAAACTTTTATTTTAGTTTCAGGGGTACATGTGCAGATTGGTTCTATATAGGTAAATTGTGTGCCACGGGAGTTTGGTGTACTTATTATTCCATCACTCAGGTAATAAGCATAATACCTGATTGGTAGTTGTTTGATCTTCACCTTCCTTCTCACCCTCCACCGTCAATTAGGCCCTGGTGTCTCTTGTTTCCTTCTTTGTGTTTGTGTGTTCTCAATGTTAACTCCCGTTTGTAAGTGAGAGCATGAGTTGTTTGTGTTTCCATTCCTGCATGTTAGTTCACTTGGGATAACGGCCTCCCCCTCCATCTGTGTTACTGCAAAGGACATTATCTCATTCTTTTTCATAGCTGGGTAATATTCCATGATGTATATATACCACAGTTTATCCAGTCTACTGTTGATGAACATGTAGGTTGATTCCATATCTTTGCTATTGTGAATAATGCTGTGATAAATGTATGTGTGCATGCGCCCTTATGGCTCCCACATTTTGATTGTTGTGATTTCCAGTTTAGAAATTATTAGGTGGAACCTGAAAATCAGTTCTGTGTTTCAGATCTTTAATTTTTTATTAAAGTACAACATCCTTTATGGCTATCTTAGGTATGCAAGCCATTTGAAAATGCCATTTGATTATGTCTTTGTCTATTATGGCTTTTTAGAACAAAATGAAACAGTTAATTTCCTTAATGTTCACTTTATTCATTCATTTCATTCAGGCATTCTTTTTTACAGACTTATTTTGGGTGCCTACTGTGTGCCAAGCACTCCATTTTTTGAACAACAACAAAATATAGATGAAAATGGGCCAGGCACAGTGGCTCACGCCTGCAATCCCAGCACTTTGGGAGGCCGAGGCGGGCAGATCACCTGAGGTCAGGAGTTCGAACCAGCCTGACCAAAATGGAGAAACCCTGTCTCTAATAAAAATACAAAAATTAGTTGGGCATGGTTGTGCATGCCTGTAATCCCAGCTACTCGGGAGGCTGAGACAGGAGAATCGCTTGAACCCGGGAGACAGAGATTGCGGTGAGCCGAGATCGTGCCATTGCACTCCAGCCTGGGCAGCAAGAGTGAAACTCCATCAAAAAACAAACAAACAAAAACAAAAAAAGAAACCCACACAAAAATTAAGTGGATGTGGTGGCAGGCACCTGTAATCCCAGCTACTCAGGAGGCTGAGGCATGAGAATTGCTTGAACCTGGGAGGTGGAGGTTGCAGTGAGCCGAGATCACACCAATGCACTACAGCCTGGATGACACAGCAAAACTCCATCTGAAAAAAAAAAGATGAAAATGATGCTAATGTTTGGCTGTGAATTTTGGTGGGTGTGATAGATGAGAAAGCTACTATAATGGAGGGTAAGCTCCTTAAGGTGGGCTTAGGGAGTTGTCAGAAGGGAATTCAGATGAAGGAGCATCTCTCAGCCTCAGAGGGTTCTGAAACTGCTTCATGAAGAAGGTGATGCTTAAAGGAGGTCTAGAAAGTGAGCTAGACAAACAAATGCGTGGAGATTTACATGCCAGGCAACAGTCCTAATATACAAAAAAGTATTAGGAGTAATGTCACTTATTCAGGGACCTGGAGATAGTTTGCTGTGGTTATTGTATAGGTTTGTATGAAAAGCACTCACTGTTGGTCAAAATGGGATAGAACAACGGGGCGCAGGTCATAAATAGCCTTACCTATTAGATACTGAGGGTTGGAGTTGATCCCGAAGGTTAGGGACCAGGAGCACATTGCAGTATGTCATAGAGGGAAGTAATGATGGGATATGTTCTTTAGAAAACATACTCTGACTTCACTATGAAGAGTGTATCAGAGTAGGGATGCTACTGTAAATATAGATAAGTTGGAATGCTTCTAAAATTGCACAGATCATAGAAGGCAAGAGACTGAATCAGAGTGGGGACGGGAGGGATGGAGACAAGGTGATGGAGATAAGATCTGTCTAAGATGTTGAAGGCGACATGAGATGATGGGTCCACAAGCATAGTCCCTGGAATGTTTTGATGATGTTGAAGGAGGCACACGGCTTCATTATTTCTTGGATAGGAACTTGAGGTACTGAGTGTGATGGAGGGAATAGGATTGCCAGGCGTGAGGGTTTTGTGTGTGTGTGTGTGTGTGTGTGTATGTGTGAGTGTGTGTAGTGTGTACCTGGAGTTGGGGGTATGACATAAAGAAATACAGGATTACGTAGATTTAGGAGGGGGAGGAGTGGGGTTTTTGCGTGAGACAATACTTACGTTGAAGCTCATCTATTGATTAATGAATCTGTAACAGTTAACATTTATTATACAGCTCACTCTGTGCAGGATATGTGATAAAACTTTGTATTTCCATTTCATAGCAATTCCATAAAATAGGTACAAAAATTTCCACCTTCACACTTGAGGAACTAGAGGCTTAGAGAGGGCAACGTCCTCAAAGACACATAGGAGAGAAAGGTTGGCAGCCAGATTTCAAACCCGGGTGGAATCAACTGCAGATCTCAAGCATGTAAACATTATCTCATGAGGCCTCCCATATGTCCCAAGTGTATGCGACATCCACTTAATGCTATCTGTATTGGTGCTTAAAATAAAGAAGGTGGATGTTGACATGTGTTTACTGACCACGGGAGAGAAAACTTAAAAGGAAAAAAAAAAATGTACCCTGGTTATTTCTTTTGTAATTTACAAGGCTTTTAAAATGCATTGGAGATTAAATGCTATTTGACAGTATCTAGATTTATAGTAACGCTCAGAAGTAGGAGGACCTTGGCTAGTTGAGTGAAGGAAGCAAAAAAACCCCAAACAAACAGACAAATAAACAAAAAACACATACAAAAAAACCCAATTTGGAAAATAGTGAAGTATAAGCTCATTTGGAAATGGACTGTGACCTTGTGAAATGAGAAGGATTTTTTCCTCTCTGAATGTACCTTAATCATAATCTAGCCCAGGGGAGCCAAACATTTTATATGTTTTAACAAGCTAAGTGATTTTATAAAAGTGCTGTTAGAAGGATTTATTTTAATTGGATGTTAAAACATACTGGTCTTAAATCACAGCTAGTGCCTTACTTAGAGCTCTTTTCCAGGTTAGCTTTCATAAGTAAAGTAGCAGAACTAATGTTTTAGCCATCAAATAATCCTTAGTATTGGAATTTTACTTATTTTTGCTTGTATTAACTTCGGGCTTTTTTTTTTTTTTTTTTTTTTTTGAGACAGAGTCTTGCTCTGCCACCAGGCTGGAGTGCAGTGGTGCGATCCCGGCTCACTGCAACCTCCACCTCCCGGGTTCAAGCAATTCTCCTGCCTCAGTCTCCTGAGTGGCTGGGACTACAGGCATGCGCCACCAAGCCCAGCTAATTTTTGTGTTTTTAGTAGAGACGGGGTTTCACCATGTTGGCCAGGATGGTCTCAAGCTCTTGACTTTGTGATCTGCCTGCCTCAGACTCCCAAAGTGCTGGGATTACAGGCATGAGCCAAACTTCAGGCTTTTTAAATGCTTGAATTGCACATTCAAGATACTCTTTGGATGTGAATGTGTGTGTGTGTGTGTGTCTATGTGATTTTTTGTTATTCCCATTTCATATTTATCACATTTTTATTCCGTGTTAGCTCCAGCAATGTGACGCAGTGAAGGGAACAGTTTTACCATATTGCAGTGGGTCTCCACCTGGTGGGGAAGTTGTTTCCCAGGGAATATTTGGTAACGTTTGGAGACATTTTTGGTTGTCAGAATAGGGGGCAGGATGTGCTACTGGCATTTACTGGGTAGGTTTCAGGGATGCTGCTAAACATCCTACAAGGCAGAGGACAGCCCCAAATGTCAATAGCACTTACACAAAATTATGCAGCCCCAAATGTCAATAGCACCAAAGTTGAGAAACACTACTTCAGTGCACTAGTTATGCCGATTGAACATACACAAATAGAGATATTTTCCTTAGCAGGTAAATTAAAAAATACTGGTGCTACTTTGCATTCAGAATAAGAGAATAAATATACGAGGTCAAGCAATTAGAGGGATAAATTAAAAATATAGAAAGAGAAAAACATAAATGAGATACATTAAGGAGAATTAAAAATGGAATAGAAGGAAGAGGCAAAGTCATCTTAGTAACCATTACCCAGCTGTCTGTTATCTAGAAGGCTTAAGAGAGTGTAAATAAGTGGCAGTTGTGAGGTTCATATTTTATAGTAAGAAACGTATATGCTATTACTACTGTTATTATTAATAATTTATAGAGCATGAAAAATGTGTTAAGTGCAGTGCAGAATATAGACTCAGTCACTACCCAGAGGGTTTTAAGCTTATAATTAGGCAGATGGAGCCAACTCAAGCTTAGGCTGGGGAAAATAGGTGACAACATGAGAAAGAGGTCATAACTTGCTTCAAATTTTCTTTTGTGCAGTTTGTACTTACGTTTCAGTTAACCTTTAGTTGTGCGTGTATGTGTGTGTTTTCCTTTAAATGGAGACAGCTGCTGTGATTCATAGAGAAAAATACTTTGAGAGATGGTCTGATACTATCAAAGAGGAAAAAAACTCAGCTAATACAAATTAGCTTGAAACATCTATGGTAAGATGTGTAAGGAAATCTTAGTAGAAAAAAATATCAAGTGTTTTATGAAATACCTAAGTTTTGCAGGTTTGATAAGCTCATTTTAATATAGGAAATGGATAGGAGGTTTCTGATTCTTTTCCGTATAAAATTTCCAGTTACATTTATTTGCTGTATCTACTGTCTTTAATTGGCAGAATTGAAACAGAAAGATTGAGAGGATTTAGGCCTCTAAAAATACACCCCCACATACCCACCCACCCCCACACACAGAGTACAAAAATTAAGATGTTGGAAAATGAAGGTATGTTACGTGTTCCTTGCTAACTAGGGACATTATGTTTAGGTCCTTAACTAAAAATTTCATAATCAGTTGCCATTTTTATCTGTTCATCTGAAAGAAATACTATTTCAGGGACAGTATGTGACATCATCTAGTTGTGAAATGGTGCTTTCCTAAGAGTATTTAATAATTGGAGATTTGTTCATTAGAGGATATTCAATTTCTAACTTTACACCCTTTTTAATATTTTTAGGAAGTGAAATAGCAAATTAATGAGTAATTTTAAGAAGGTAGAGTTAAATGTGTGTTACAAGGAACCCCAGCATGTCACTATTAATATCTGTAACATCCTGCCCAACCCTAATAAAGCACGAAAGATTACATTTAGACAAAGTTGAAGGGCTGAAATGAAAATTTTAGTCAATATGTTTTGTAAATATGTGTGTTGTCAAATTCTTTTGGGGAAAATTAATGTCTGTCTCAGGTGACTTTTCACTTTAATTTGCATTTGATATCATATGATGAAAACCCATTTGCATAAACTAGTTGAATCTCATTCTGTTTAATTAGAGAGCTTCTGTACTAATAAAATTATTTTCAAGTCTCAGCGAAGAAATGGATTTAAGAAGATCAAGCAGTAACTTAAACCAGGAAGCTTACATCAAAGTTTTATTAGTGTTAGATTGACTTCAAATTGTCATGAACGTGAACAGTAAACAAGCAAAAAGATGGTACAACACAAATAGATAATTTAACACACGTATGAGGAGATAATAGCCTTAAATGGTAATTTAGTTTGAATGAAAACTTGTGACATTTTGTACCCATGAATGTTTGTGGACTCATGAGATGTTTACCTTTCCTGGTGAATATTTGAGTATGTATGTATATCTTTTCCAACATTTAGTTACTCCAATATATTTGAAATTGTCCAAGAGAGTTTTCAAAGGATTCAGGACAAATAGTGCAAAGTATAAAAATAGGGTCCTTTCTAGATAAAGTTCTTTCATCTGGAACCACAAGAAAGGTACGTGGCGTGTTTTATAAAAGTCGTAAGTTGCAGCTTTTGATGCAGCAGTCTCTTCAAGCAATAGGTGTGTAAAAAATAATTTCTGGAGATTTCTTTTTAGGTCTATGCCTCTTTAAATTAAATGTGCCCTTTTAGGTTACTGGAAGTGAATATATTTCCGTATTCAGTGTAGGCATTTCCCTAATTCCTATAGGTAAAATATTTGGCTAGGTACATTTTTAAAAAGTGGACTTTAAAACTTTTGGCTAGGTACATTTTTTAAAAGTGGTCTTTCGTTTCTAAACTGCTTTACAGTTTGGAAAGTGGATTCAGGGAAATTATAGCAATAAGTTTTAAAAGTATGCTTACAGCAATAAGCTTTAAAAGTATCTTTAATATGTTTTGTATCCTGGGCGAACTTTCATTCCCTTTGCTGCTTTTAATTTACATGGCACATATTTCCTACCATTGTTATTTTTCCCCTTTTCCAAAACACCTTTTCAAGACTTACTAATTTATATGCCTTCCACTCTCATTTTACTTTAGTTGTATTTTAAATTCATTTAGTGAATATTAGTTTAGGGATGATACCTTGCATATATTTTTAAAAAATTAAATGAGAAGTATTGCATCATTTTTCTGCAAAATTAGGTTGTTCAAATTTGGGGTTATTCATTTAGAATACATTTATTTTCTATTTTGTCTTTATTTTGTTTAATTATATTCTTCACTTTCCTTTTTCAAGCTGATATTCTCCAAGCACAGTGTATAGGTGGAAATGGAATATATAAGAATGTCTGCATTGCCACAGTATTAAGTGAAGGAAACATCCTCCCCCCACCCCTACATCCACACACACAGGCTGTGTTTGTCCTCACACTTTCAAGAAATTTTTGCCTTAATTCTTCACCACCTACTTCCCTTCAATCTGTCTTCCTCCGGAGAAACTCAGCTGCACTCTCAAATGTACCAGTGATCCTCTCTTAACTACTGAAAGAAATGTGCTTTTCCTAGGTCTCATTCTCTGTCGCCTCTCTGTACGATTTCACATACCCACTGGTCGTCCCCACCCCTAGTCTTAGTTCTTCAGTGCTTTGGCAGGTGACCTATTTTCTTCTTGCTATTGGGGCACTGAATCTCTTTTTGTCATCTTTTCTTTTTGAACACTGTAAATGACATCCATTTCTGTCAACTGAATAGATTTTTAAAAAACAGATTTTGTTATGCATATTTGAAGTTTATAATGCGACAGTATGGGATACTTAAGAGATATGTAGAAACATATAGATAGTATAGTGGTTACTGTTGTGAAGCAGATTAACATCTGTCATCTCACATATTTTAGCTGACAAGCACAGGTAAAATCTACTTATAAGCCAGACACAGAAAGCAAAATCTTGCGTGATCTCACTTACATGTAGACTATAATCCATACATTTAAGTTGATATATCTATAGTAACCACTGTTTCATTCTCTGTGTAATGGATGTAATACACAGAGATACAGAATGAAACAGTGGTTACTACAGGTCAGGGGAGGGAAAGGTAATGGGAGATATAGGTCAAGAGGATACGAAATAGCAGATATATAGGATGAACACGTCTGAATATTTCATGTACAACATAAAGTCTAAAGTTAAAACAATTGTGTCTTAGTAGGGATTTTTGTTAAATAAGTAGATCTTTTTCTGATGCCTTTTGTTCTTGTCCAAATCAAGGAGTTAGAGAATAAAACCGTGGGTTCAAAGAGTGAACTGTCCCTGTGTTAGTGAGCTGAGTGATTTTTGATAATTTACTCACTTGTCTTACTTGATGAATTAAAAAAAAAAAAAAGGCAGAAAACACCGACCCCTGTAATCTTTCTCTTTCGCAATCTGAACTTCTTTGGCACAAGTAGGAGAGGAGAGAGAAAGCAGGACATCATTTCATAGGGACTTGCAAAGTTCTTGCTTGATATTTGACTAACTTCCCACTCCTCCTTCCTACAGTACCGCTCACTCTCTGGCTTCAAACCTTCACAGGCTCCACATTATTCATAACCTCTATGACTTCTTTAAACCGGCATTCCAGGTGACCCACATTGTGACTCCAGCCCACTTTTCCTGGATTATCACTCACTTCTTTCTTGGACAAATCTATTTCTCTACTCTTACTCTTCTAACTTACTGTATCCTAAAAGGTCCTTGTCTCTCTTTGAAACTTCCGGATTTGCATGAGTTGGGGTTTCCACGACTTCTCCTTAAGGTGACTTGAATAGCACAGCAGCCTATTTCCTTCCACCAACCTTGGTGTCTCTTTATATGGGAGAATGGAAAATACTAGGGACTTCCTCCAGCCCCACCCCGAACTCTAGGGATGGGATTTCCCACATCCTTTTTTTTTTGAGACGGAGTCTCGCTCTGTCGCCCAGGCTGGAGTGCAGTGGCGCAATCTCGGCTCACTGCAAGCTCCACCTCCCGGGTTCACGCCATTCTCCTGCCTCAGCCTCTCCGAGTAGCTGGGACTACAGGCGCCCGCCACCACGCCCGGCTAATTTTTTGTATTTTTTGGTAGAGACGGGGTTTCACCGTGTTAGCCAGGATGGTCTCGATCTCCTGACCTCGTGATCTGCCCGCCTTGGCCTCCCGAAGTGCTGGGATTACAGGCATGAGCCACCGCGCCCGGCCTCCCACATCCTTTTCCCTCGTACACCTCACCACAGTCTGTCTGTCTTGCTGGTATGGACTAGCATATTGGGTCTTATACCCTCAGAAATCTCTATAGCAGAAGTGAGCGCCAGTCTCTCTGCTCAGGTCTACCCAAGCCTGCGGGGGATACATGCTAAGAAACTTCTTTTCTCCGTAGTGGAGGGGGAGTAAAACAGATAAGATGCCATATTCCTGAGCTCTCTGGAAGCTCTCCTTGAAATTCACCCCGCTACCCTCTGGTAACAGTACCAGAGTGAGGCTGTGTGCATCCAACCAAGGAATAAGAGGCCACTGTCTGCCTACATGCATCCCTCATCTTTTGAGTGCTGATTTTGAAACCTCATCACTTTGGGACAAGGAGTACCTCCCTCCCCTCTCCCATAGAGAGGAGAGAGAATTGAGTCTTCTGTCTCTCCGCTGAACTCCCCACAAAGCTGTTCAGTGCTCCTCTTTGATGCTCTTCTTGTGACAGCTGGGGAAAGGGTGGACAGGCTGAGGGGAGGTACTTGTAGCAGGATCTGCTCTGGTATATTTTGGTCTGAGCTCAGGTATGTAATTGTTCCTACAAGCTTCTGGCTTGCTCACTGCGAGCTATCTCTAACTTTTGGAATACTTGGCACTTTTTGTTCTCAATTTCAGATTGTAGACACAATTTTGAGACTAAGAAATCCCTCTTGGAATTCTATTATAGTAAAGATTCGAGTTTTAATTGAAAGACAGTTATGAATCACTTAACACAGTTTATGTACATTGCAATTTTCCAAATATTTTTCACTGTTTTTATTGTTTTCGGCCTGTGTTTTCTGTTCTAATAGTAATTTCACCATCTCTTTATATAATTGACATTTTAAACAAGTAAATCGTCTAGTCTTTATTTTGATGCAGTCTCTTAGTATTACAGTTAAGATTAAAAATCAGAAATTATCTCGTTCTATGTAAGATGGTACTTTCTGGAATGCTTTGCCATACAGTTTGGCTTAATCTTGCAGTTGCCTGAAAGAGGAAGCACATGGGAAACTGTGGGGAACATGTGTCTCCACGTATTTATCTGCATGTAATTAGAATGAAACCTGTCTAGTTTGGCTGAGTTTGCAAATTGAATATTCACCTAATTTGATCTATTTTTTGAACATCTAATTAAAGCCTTTTTTAGATTACAAGAATAATTATGATCATAAAGAATAGATTTTACTACAAAGAATAAACGAGCATGTGGCTTTCTTCAGACCTAGTACCTCTTTAGGTAGCATGACACTGTTCTTGGTGTTGTTTACACTGAGTGAAATGGTGCTAAAAGAGTCAGTTACCACTGGAATTTCTTTCCAGGGTGATATATTTTTACACTAGCAACATGGTAGCCAGTGGTCATTGGGTATCTTCACATTTGCAAAAAAGTGAAAGTGACCAACTTAACCCCATGACTTATAACTTATTTTCTAATTAGTGATCTGTATATTTTCTTCCTAGTTTTTATTTGATTTTTATTATTTTTAATCAGGCAACCTCTCAAGCCAGAATAGGCTCAGAGAGACTCCCTATTTTCTTAATTTTCTTATTGAAACTGCATTAATTGCCTGTAGAATCAGGGTAATTATGATACAGGTTGAGTATTTCTTATCTGAAATGATCGAGACCAAAAGCGTTTCAGATTTTGGATTTTTATTTCATTTTTTTTTTTTATTTTGGAATATTTGCCTATATATAATGAGATATCTTGGGGATGGGACCCAAGTCTAAATACAAAATTCATTTATATTTTATATTTACCTTTCATTTATATTTCATGTATGTGAAATTTCGTATAAAATTCATGTATATTTTATATGTCTTATATGTATTGCACAGAGATAATTTTATGCAGTCGTTTAAATAAGTTTGTGCATGAAATGAAGTTTCTGTTAAGTACTTACATGTGGAATTTTTCACTTTCGGTGTCATGTCAGTGCTCAAAAAGTTTTGGATTTTGAAACATTTTGGATTTCAGAGTTTTGGTTTAGGGAAGCTTAACCAGTACATGAGGGTATGTTGAAACTGGTTGGATTTAAGAAACAAGATGGAAAAAAATTGTATTTTCTGGCTTTGTTTTATTTATTTATTTAGAGACGAAGTTTTGCTCTTGTTGCCCAGGCTGGAGTGCAATGGCATGATCTCGGCTCACTGCAACTTCTGCGTCCCGTGTTCAAGAGATTCTCCTGCCTCAGCCTCCCAAGTAGCTGGGATTACAGGCGCCCACCACAACGCCCAGCTGATTTTTGTATTTTTGGTAGAGATGGGGCTTTGCCATATTGGCCAGGTTGGTCTTGAACTCCTGACTTCAGGTCATCTGCCCGCCTCAGCTTCCTAAAGTGCTGGGATTATAGGCGTGAGCCATGGCGACTGGCCTTTTGGTTTTGTTTCAAACTGGCCCTCCAAATTCCCTTTATTTTTGTGTATAATTATATTAAGTAACATTGTTATAGATAATGTGCATACACAAGCCACAATGCTTGTGTCTTGTTGTAGATAATGTATGTACACGAGACACAATGCTTGTGCTAGTGTAAAAATATTAAGTTTTTAGTCGTACATCAGTTTGAGAAGGCGGAGGTCATGGATGGCCAAAGTGATATGCATTGTTGAATCCAGGTGGTGTAGCATTCACTCGAGGGGGGCAGTATGTTCTGCTGGATGTCTGCAGAAAACTCACAGGACATTCATTATACTGGAAACTACTGGGATTTAGAAATAATAGAGTTTAGTGTGTTGTACAATTTTGTCTCCTATTATCAAATGAGTCACCTAGAAGTTTGCAGATCTATTGGCTAGAGGAGTGCATGCATTTTCTCTTCCAATTGTCTTAGAACAAATTTTTAGGTATTCAGAAAAAGGTAGTTTCTGTGAAAGGAGAGTATTTGGCTTCAATTTTATTGCTAGAATTTTATGAGACAGTGACACCTATAAGGGCTTTGTGATATGAAGCCATATGAATTCCGTTCAGATTATGGCTTTCATTTGTAAACTATCTTCTTTTTTCCCTTTCATATAAGATTTGTATGGATTATCCCAGAAAAACAACAGAAATAGAAAGAATAGTAAGCAAATCTCTAGCTATGCCTTCTGAACAAACCATTTAATTTTATCCTGCATTGAATGTTGACTTAACACTTAAAATATTTGAAGTGAATCATAATCAGCATTTGAGTTGTAGGTTCTTGTTCTAGTACGTTTAATGATTTGCTCAAATGTTGACACTTTTCTACAGCAGGGGAAAAAAAAATCTTCAATTTAAAACGTTGGATTTTCAACCACGGCCTTTAGTATAAAAATATGGACAAAATAGCATATTCTTTTACAATACAAAGCTGTAAATGCTAATAGTTTTAAATATAAAGTGGTTTTCATTCAGAAAAAAAACCAGTTATGAAATGCCGAAATGTGCAGTAATAATTACGGGGAAATAATTGTTCAATTCTTTAGTTAACACACTTTATTTTAATGGAACACTTTGAATTAATAAACATACCCATGCGTTTTTTCTTGTGACAGTAATAACCACAGTGTATCTTATCAGATAATTAACTTTCACAAACATAATAACAAGTCTAAGGAGTAGCAATGACACTGTTACAATAAAGTATTTCTTTGGATATTGAATTTTTAAAAGAACTGCTTAAATTCAAGCTTCTTCCTTCTTGCAAAGGGACTGTGACTTTTGTTACTATGTGTAATGCAGGGGCATTTCTGTGAAGAGAAATAAAAGTGAGGTGAAGGGAAATAATAGAGAAAAGGACAATAGGAAAAGCAGGAAAACAGATTTGGCAGTAAGCACATACAGGTATCATGAAAAGTTAACATCACAACTCTGGATTAGATGGGTAGAATGAATGTCTAATAATATCTGTATTGATCTTTAATTAGGGTAAGTGACTTAACAGTTGAGCTTTTCTTTCTAATTCGGGTAAGCTATCCTCCTCTCAGTAGCTTTTCAAAGGATCAGCTCATGGAAAAACAAAAAACAAAAAACCCTGCCTTTTAATTCTTTTCTCTGTTTTGAAGTAATTATATTAAAAGCAAGCTCAGATAATACAGTTTCATGTTCACATCATGCAACTCTCCAATGCAATGCAGCCAAATCTACAGAGGGGAAGGGCTGCCTATGGTGGTTGTCAGAACAGCTGGGAGAGTATTAAGACCTGCTGCATTTTGGTGGGGACACAATGGCTAGCTTAATATTTGTTTCTGTTTTTCATAGTAATTTGATGCATTTGAAACACATAAACAAAAATCTTACTTTCAATTAAAAACTGCTTGTGAAAGAACCACCCCCTCCCCCCACAAAAAAATCGAACTCAGTTTTTGAGAATGAGTGAACATAATTTTTTTTGCCACTTTACTTTTACTGCTGTAGTTTGACAAAATCAAGGTGCATTCTCTGATAGATTTAGTGTTCTGTTACGAAAGCATGAAGTATTTTGCATTCTACCTATCACTCAATTGTGAGTAGTTGGTGAACATTTACCAGACTGTGCCTATTGAATTAGGTCTTCAGTGTACCGTTATTGTTAGAAGTTGAACTGTTAATTCTTCCCTTAAGCTCAAGTGTACCTTTTTGTGATAAAACCATGGGACTCAAGAGATTTCATTTAAAATTTGGTGAAAAACTGAAAAATTTATTTATCTTTGTATGTGAATATGACTGGGGAAATATTTTAAAGCAGCTTCTGGCTGTATGCAGGAATAGTGTAGTGTGGGGATCTATACAATGTGAGTCATTACTGTGTCTCAGCAAACATGTATTTCAGACGATTATATACCATAAACACCAGAGCTATCTGGAAGTATGTGACCTGGTGGTCTCTGCTCACTAGGAAAGTATAGATTGACTGGCAGGTGTAAATTTCATGCCACTTGGCTGATCTATCACATTGGAGGGACAAGTACTATATAAAGGCTTGTTTTTCCATGCTTCTTGGTGTGCAGTTTGATATTAGGGAAGGGTGTCTGCCTTGCATTTGTACCCATAGTGCTTAAACGACAATTTGCCTTTATTGAAGAAAAGATTGGCAACATCTACACACTTGTGTTCTCTATAGGAAAATGTCCGCATTCACTAAGAAAATTTTGAACTTTGATGGTCATGGTTAATATGATTCAGAAGAGTTGATAGATACACACGATGCTAATGAGAAATGAGAAGGAATGTGATGCTTGGTCATTTTTTTAAAGGCTTATTAAGAGAAGATAGATTCTGATACGAATCTTGAATGGATTTTTTTGATGATAGGTGTAAACATTTGCGTATCTTCAAGTTTCTAGAGAAAGTTTGGAGAGGATGAAGAGCCAGTTGATTTTGTACTATATTCTAGTGTTCAGTCTCCAAATGATGTTGGTTAAAATAAAAGTTAATATTCTCTCGACATGGTAGAGATAATGAAAAGACTGCAGGAGATATTTTTCCATGACATCCGGAAAGATCTGTAAGCAGTGTGAAATATCAGAGAGCGACTTGGGAAACACAGAGATTTAAAAAACATTTTCCCCCAATTATTTAAGCTTGCTTTTTTTAAAATGCATTTTGAAGACTTAATTGGTAATATCTACACTTCAATTAATCATTTTTGTGATTTCATTTAAGCAAATATAGTACCATCATGTTTCAAATATACTATTAAAGGCTGGGCACAGTGGCTCACACCTGTAATCCCAACATTTTGGGAGGCTGAGGCGAGCAGATCATTTGAGGTCAGGAGTTCGAGAACAGCCCTGACCAACATGGTAAAACCCCATCTCTACTAAAATACAAAAATTAGCCGGGTGTGGTGGTAGGTGCCTGTAACCCCAGCTACTTGGGAAGGCTGAGGCAGGAGAATCACTTGAACCCAGAAGGCGTAGGTTGCAGTGAGCCGAGATCGCACCACTGCACTCCAGCCTGGGCAACAGAGTGAGACTGCCTCTCAATAAATAAATAATAACAACAAAAAATACACTATTAAAATAAAATCCTCAATCACAGCTATGCTTTTACAATCACATGTAGAACAAAATTTCCCACCTAACATTCAGCGACAGTGATCTTTTTTTAGTTTGGTAAATAAAAAGTTAACCAATATTTTAATTTTCTTAATAGTAGCTTTTTCCTTGTGAGTCTTTTACCTTGTGGACCCAGAATTAAAAAAAAAAAAAAAAAAAGCCAATAATCTCAATACTATTTTCATTTTGGAAAGAAAAAAAACAAGATTCTTGGGTGTTCCATTCCTCAAACATGTTCGAAAAATATTCTCCTCATTATAAGAAGTATATTATTTAAAAAATTAGCTTTCAATCAAAAGACCAGTTAGTTGGAAGAGTCAGTTTGAAAAGCTCAATTCTGAATAGTTTTTATTTGATAAAATAAAAAGTATTTGACTTTTTATACCAGGTTTTGTCATTGCTAACAGACTAATTTTTCTGAGAAGTTTAGAGTTATGCAAGTGTATGAAAACAAAACCTTTTTATTTATATATTCCAGACACCAGGAATTCCTTCCCCGGTGTGTCTGTACTGACTTTAGATAATATACTTAGCATTTAACTTTTATATACATATGTAGAAAGAGGTTTCCTTTAAGATAATCATGAGAAAAAGGGAAATGTGTGTGCCACAGAACCAAAATTTAAAACAGTTGTTTTCAGAAATGAATTTGCAAAATGGAAAACAAATATCCATTTTAGTACGGGATAAAAGTTTGAGAATGACAAATTCAGATGCTTACAGGGTCAAGACAAAAGTGAAAAAATGGTGCTGATTTGAGGGAAAGGCAGTAGGGAGTATTGGGGTTTATGGTGAATTGGTGAGTCCGTGCTACTGGGATAAAGAAGTAGGAAGTGAAACCCTAGTGAGGGTTAGGTTTGAGGGTTGGAAAAAAGCCAGAGAATGAAAATTTTCTATTTTTCCTAGGCTGTACAGAGCCCTGAAGAGTTGTCTACAATTAGACAACAGGTGTGGACTACAGAAAGACTATAGTTGTATGTCATCTCTTCCCTGTTGTACCCAGACCATACCATGAACATAACCAGCAGAAGAGATGCTTCCTTGTCTCTTGATCCCAAGATTGGTGTTCTTCCTCAAGCATTCTCTTGTCATCCTGTTCTTGGAGTCTGACCTTTGTTTGTTTGTTTGTTTGTTTGTTTTCCAACACAGCGGTGACCCCTTTTCCCCAGTAACAAATGTAGGGACCAATTTTGATTTTCTTTGAGAGTTTGAACATTGGTGCTGTTCATATACATTTATGTAATTAAACACGCAGTTGTGACTTGATTGTCTCTCACTTATGTAAAATACATCAAAGCCTCCTAAGTTATTCTTCTTCTTTAGGTTTTCAACAGATCTATGAAAAACAAAACAAAAAAAAGTTGGCACTGGTGGTATGCGTGTGGAGTCCCAGCTACTCAGGAGGCTGAGGCTAGAGGATCACTTGAACCTAGAAGTTTAAGGCCAGCCTGGGCAACATAGCAAGGCTTTACCTGCAGAATGAATGAGTGAATGAATGAAGGAAGAAATAAATAAATAAATAAATAGATCCATGTTGTAGACCAAATACTTAATTAGCTGTCCCTTTTGATATTTAGTGAAACGTACAAAATGCTATGAAGTTTTAGAATTAACCAGGAGGAGATTTTTCATTTTTACTTTACTGTAACTGCATGGGTCACAAGCACTCAATAAGTGGCAATGGTTGGAGAAATAAAACATAAACACAGAAATAACTGTGAAAGTATAAATCAACATTCTTATCTTGCTTTTCTCAACATGTGGCAGAGTAATAGTAGAATACAATTGCTGACGGTATTGCAATTTTTTGTTTTCTGCTTTTACGCACAAATTTTTTAAAGGTTAGAGAAAAGGAACAAGTGTTGTAAAATTACAGCTATTCTTACCTTTGTTAAACTTTTAAAGTGAACTTTTTATTTCTTAGTAAACATTTTACATTCGAACACTTTTATTGTTCCTAGACATTAAAATTTCCCTTTGGAATACAAAGTTATTTTTTCTATATGTCAGGCATAGTACTGCCTTGATACTGGATGTGGAAATGCCCGCACTATAAATACAACCTTCTGCTATAATTGGTAATGGGAAATAAGAGACTGATTTTGAATACTTGACAATGCAATTTAGAACAGTGAATCATATTCCTGGGCTGAACTGTGTATTGACCATGATGAAGAGGTGATTTTTCCTTCAGGATTTTCTCTGACCATTACAATAAGGTTTGATCCTTTTTAGTGTCCTCAGGCCAGGTAGATGTTTATGTCCAGAGTATTTTTGTCTCTTCAGCTTGTAAGGGTCTGGCTTACGACAAAGAGCAGGGTATTTATAGATAAAATATCTGAACTTGGGACTGTTCTATAACCACAAAAATGTGTGATTTTGAGAACAATAAGCCTCAGATTCATCATCTGCAAAAGGGAAATGATACAAGCTCTTTCATAGCCAGAGTGAGTCCGAGTGTTTGTGTGTGTGTGTGTCTCAGTTAAATGATAAATCTCATGTGATTTTCTGAGGTCTGAGATGCCATATGAAGGTTAGTTTTTAGGGAGTCATATTGCTCACTGTTACTATTATCCAGGACAACTGTCAGGTTGTGGAAGGTCCTGTAAGTTGGTGGAAGGAATTAAATTTAAAAAGGTAAAGAGCAAGTGGAAAGTCAAGAGTCCTTGTATATAAAACCTCACTTCTTTGAGGTTTGCTTTTTGATTGCTCTGCCTGATACAATATAGGGCTTAGCAGGACCAAATCCAGAGTATGTGAATTCATTGCAGAAGAAAGAACAAGTCCAGTTTAGTTTGTGGTTTCAGAGGTGGAATCATGGCAGTCTGCCAGGGTCAAAACAAGACGTTCACTGAGGGTCTGGGAGCCAGCTGGGGAGGATCCTGGAGGCACAACTGAAAATGGGAGCCAAAGATCAGTAACCAATAAAGCAGACTCGGTAATAGGAGACAGGAATGTGAGAAACAGTTTTTTATGGACTCCAACTAATTTGGATAAGTGTTATCTTTTTGAATGTATCTGACCCAGTCATCTGCCACCAGTGGGCTTAACCCTCAAAGCACTGTTACAAACGGAGCCACACAGAATCAAAAGCTGAAAAAGAAAACAAATAATATGTGCAAATCCTATAACCTTTAAATATTTGTGATGGTAAAAAATAAAAAATAAATCCCTGTTACTTGTATGGCTTTTATTGCTTAGCTTAGACTATTGATTCTTCTATAGGATATATGCCTGTGTAAGACAAGAGCGTGTACATGTTATATTTTAGAAAGATTTCAACCAAATATGGTTAATATTTGGGAAAACTGAGGTGGGTGTGTTTGCTTTTTGGGAAAATAATTTCTGAAAAACACATTTGCAATTCATTAGGAAGTGGTAATGACTATGTTACACATTTTTGTACCTGAGGAACAGAGAGTGTCTCCACCAATGTGGATGAAGTTGTTTTGAATAATTCTTTTTCTTATAATAGGTATGATATTGCATTATCTTTTGAACCAGTCTCTCTCTCTCTCTACATTTATTCTTCATTAGTGAATAATTCCTTTACACTGCCATGATAATACTCTTTCTCTAGCTCGAATATCATCATTGAAGAGGAATGATTCTAATAATTTAGAAAACATTGATATCAATTATAGTGACATCTAAAACCATAGGTAGAAAATTTTTAAATTTGAAATCCTTCTTTATTCTCAGACAAAACCCTGTAAAATGATGAAATGGCTATGAACAGCCTCATATTTGCTTTAAGGATTTCCTTCCTTTTCTATTTGCCACAGTCAATTACTTCTGTACCCTCTTATTGGTCCAAGACCCCACAGATGGGAATCCACTCTACTGGTATTTAAACTTTAGATAGCTTGTTACTTCAGAACATGGTGTAAAATAAGTTAGAAGTGATAGAAAACTTCAAAGATATATTCCTGGATGGAGAGGGTTAGAAACCTTTCCTCTTGACTGGTTTTTATTTAGTAGTATTATTTGAAAATACTGATGGTCATGGCGATAACAACAGGTTGGAATCTGGAGGACTGTTGATGGGACAGTGTAATATTTTGGCACATAAAATATGGAATTGTTGCCCTGTCTTAAATCAGTTTTGAGCTGGAACATTTCATGACTTCTCTGGCGTGGTAGCCACCATCTGGCCAACACAGTCTTGAGATTCTTGCAGCCAAAATGTCTCAGCATTCACTTGAAGAAATTCATGTTAAAAATTTCTCCAAATCCTCAAGGACCACGGCTAGCAAAAATGTGGATATGCATCTGAGAGGCATAATTATCATGCCCCTCTCACTCAGAAATGTTCTGCTTCAAAGGAATGGCACAGTGTCTTTCTTGATTTTGTCACTTTTTTTTTCCGGTTACTTCTTTTGACATTGCTGAAGGATGAGAATAAGTTCAAGGCTTCCTAAGGATGAAGGAAGCAAAGGGCCTACAGCAAAAATATAATCATGAACAATTAGAGGAGACGCTGTGTAAAAGTTGGCACTAAAGCTCTATTTTGGAGCCTAATTAGCATTTTAGTTAATTGTCTAGATATCCATTGCAATTTTATTTATTTATGTTGGTCATTTTGTATATCAGGGATTCAGTATCAAGGAAATGTAGTGTTCCAGCCTTCTTGAAGGAAATATTCTACAGTGGTAGCAATAGATACTGCCTCATCCTTTGTAACTAGGGTAGTGTTCCCATCTAGATACAAAAAAAGGAGAATTTCTGACTTGTCTTCACTTTTTTTTTTTTATCTAGATGCTGCACAAAATTACAAAACTAATTATGGGCCCAAATTCATATTATTTTGTGGATCTGTGAGGATACATATGAGAGAATCTAGTCCTCTTGGAGGAAATACTGAAATCATTTTTTTAAAATAGACATATTGGCTACTGATACTAATAGAAAAATATCTTTCTTGATAGTTAACTTTTTAAAAACTGCTCATTGAAGTTCTCAATATGTCCTTTGTGGGAAAAATTGCCTTAATGGGAAAGGTCAGAACAATTTAATAGGACACAATGTGAGTTCTGCTGAGAGGGACTCACAGTGGTTCTCATATAGCACTTGTTAATTTACCAAATATTGAACATTTATTGCAACTAGCAGTAAGGATTTTAAAAATTAAATTGCTCTTTACATATAAACTTCCATAATAACAGGCTTAAGAAAACATCAGTCCTTTATAGAGCTCCTTTAATTCCCATAAAATCTGTTATACATGTTATTTGTGGATGTTCACTACTATTGTAATTAGGCAACACGTTAGGGTCCAAATAAGCTGAAAAGGATCAGTTTAACTTCTACATTTTCTGCATTATTCTCTTAATTCACTTATTTAGGGGAGAGATAAAAGAACAAAGCATATTCTCTATACATCATTAATTAAAAAGACAAGCAATATTTTGGTGCTAAGATTTTTGGCCAAGCCCAAATAAAACTGTTAAATTCAGAAAAAATAATTTGATAACTTGTATTACAAAAGGATATAAAACATTATTATAAGAAATAATTTGAAATGAAATCTAAATTGTTATGATCATGGAAATAAGTCAGTTTAGTTATAGACTTTTAGTGAGGGGCCACTGTGTACCTTTAGAAAAAAACCCATGTGCCAATTTCTGTAGAGGATATAAAACTTAGTAAAATGTATGCTTTCCTTAGTACCATTCAGGACATAGGCACGGGCAAAGATTTCATGATGAATACACCAAAAGCAATTGTAACAAAAGCAAAAATTGACGAATGGGATCTAATTAAACTAAAGAGCACAGCAAAAGAAACTATTATCAGAGTGAATAGACAACCTACAGAATGGGAGAAAATTTTTTCAATTTATTCATCTGACAAATATCTAGTATCCAGACTCTACAAGGAAATTAAACACATTTACAACAAGAAAAAAACCACTATTAAAAAGTGGGCAGGCTGGGCACGGTGGCTCCCGCCTGTAATCCCAGCACTTTGGGGGGCCGAGGTGGATGGATAGCCTGAGGTCAGGAGTTCGAGACCAGCCTGGCCAACATAGTGACCCTGTCTCTACTAAAAGTGCAAAAAATTAGCTGGGTGTGGTGGCAGACGCCTGTAATTCCAGCTACTCAGGAGGCTGAGGCAAGAGAATCACTTGAAACCGGGAGGGAGGCAGAGGTTGCAGTGAGCCAAGATTGCGCCATTGCACTCCAGCCTGGGCAACAAGAGCAAAACTCTGTCCCAAAAAAAAAAAAAAAAAAAAAAAGTGGGCAAAAGACACGAACAGACACTTCTCGAAAGAAGACATGCATGTGACTAACAAACGTATGAAAGAAAAGCTCTACATCGCTGATCATTAGAGAAATGCAAATCAAAACCACAATGAGATGCCATCCCTCACCAGTCAGATTGGCAATTATTAAGTTTATATTTCTTAAAATTAATAATTCATAAACTTTCAGTCATCTTTATAACTTACTATTGGTAATGTGATAATTTCTGTGATGTAAAACTGTGATTTCAAGGTATTCCAGTTTTCTTATACAGTGACAGATTATAACACTCTTTGAATTTATGACATATCAGCTAGTTTGTCACTGACATCCTCATCTAAGGAACTGGATGAGTTAATAAAGTGAGCAATAGGAGTATTCCCGGAAACCTTTCCTATACCAGAAGGCCAGTAATAATTTAACTGTGAACCACATGAAGATATTCTACTAAATCCAAAACAAATATATTTCAATTCACATTCCCTAGCTGGATCCTGCAAAATTGCCTGTAGCTTGCTAACACCACTGTGTGTGAAGGTAAATAAGAGTGGCCTTCAAGTGATTGGGAGGGAAATACCTCACTATTACAAATTGTATAATGTATTTGACCATGCCAGTGTGTTGTGTGGTACCTATGCAAGGAAAGGGTCCTGAAACTGAAGCTTCCTAAGGTCAAGGTAAATCATCTTCTGGCCATGAGAGAGGCCAAACAGTGATACATGAGTTCAGAGTCCTTAGAAATGATATTTGATTGGGGATTAGAAAAGATTTCACCCAGGAGAAGGCATTTGAGATGGCTCTGAAAGTGGAGTCAGCTTTCAAGAAGCAGGTGTTTTAGTGAAAATACTTTTGAATAATGGAATAGTCTTAACAAATACTCAAAAAGGTTATAAAATTTTAGTATGCTGAAAGATCATCTGGAGGAGACATTTGTAACACAAATTCCCAGGCCTTACTGTGCCATGCTGATTCAGGATCTGGTCTCAGAGAATATGCATCTTTAACAAGTAACAACAGGTGATTCAGTTGTGGGTGGCTGTTGGGCAGTATTTTGAAATAAGAATGTTAAAAAATATTTTTTTCATAAAAGGCTGGGAGTCTGATTTGTTTATGAATAGTGGGAGTTGATGCTATCTCAGGTAAATTAGAGATGTAATGTAAAAAGTCTTGTCTGATAGGTTTAGCGAATTCTTTCAGGAGGACTTTCTCCTCTGCAGTAAGTAGGCAATAGTAGGGAACCACGGAAGATCTTGAACAAGGTCATGGCCTGATTGCAACTGCACGTTTCTTGGATAGCACTATCTATTTAATGGTTTGGGTGAGTTTGGGAAGACCAGAAGTAAGAATAAGCAAGTGCTGCCAAAGATACAGTAATATAAAAGGGTGAAGGAGGTATTAAAAAAAGAAAAAAAAATCAAGGAAGCGGGAATGGTCGAGAGAGTCATGCTCTAGGGAATATAAAAAATAGAAAGATTGTGAAAAAGTTCATGTATGTGGCATTTCCAGGGGCTCTGCTGTTGATTGAAATATATTTGTTCATTCATTACTGACTTCTTCAAAGCTTTATGTTTAAATCTCCTTTATGTTTTTCTATATACATCTTCGTATTCATATTGTTGTTTAAAATTTGAAGTTCAGACGTTAAAGATCTAAAGTTAGTAAAATGAGGCACACTATTTCCAGAAAATGCTTTTTATTATTCAGGGGTGAAGGACCACTGTGAATTTAAAAACAAATTATGTTGTTGCAGCTTTGCTCTTTTTAACCCCTAAATTACAATAAATTCTGGCCAAAAATCAAGACACATCAGCCTTTCTGCCATCAAACTAAGAATTCTACTTACAATTATAAAATACATTTCCCCAGAGAGGCAGGGGAGGAAAGCAGAAGTTGTATTTGTTGATTATTTAGGTGCTTTAGAGAAATATCACATGTGAAGCCAGCTTACATAGAAAACCTCCCATGTCTTTTTGGATAACCAGAGAGTTGAGTGCTTTGTCAACTAGGCTGGATTGCCACTTTGTGAAGAATATTCTCTCATCTTTCCTTACTATTTTTTTTAACTATTTAATTTTCTTTAAATTATTGATTGCTTGTTGTTAATCTAATTCCAATTACATTTACAAGTTATGTTTAGGAATCTTGAATGAATTCCTATTGTCCTGTGTTTTAGTATGTGAAATTGTTTTTCTTACGAGAAAACAATCTTGCTAGAAAGATTGATGAAGATACTACAGGGAAAGTCTAACAGAAAAAAAAAGCTAATAATATCACATATTAGGGTCAACTTGAGAAGGTAGCACAGTTCTGGCAAGTTAATGAACAATATTACCTTCCTAATGGCTAAAATCCAAGGATAAATAAATACATAGGAAGGGAAACCAATTACTGTAGTCATGTATTAAGTTTATTTTTTACCAAAAATAATTTTAGGTTGTTTCACTTAGGTAATTTTTCTTTATCATAACCCTTAATGCTTACAACAAATTGAAAATACATTTAAATTTCTGGCAGTTTGAATTTGACAGAGGGAATATAATCTTTGTATGTATCTTTTTTACACTGTCTTACATATATAGAGTATGTAATGATTATATAGCTTTGTCAATAAAAGCATAAGTAGGTGCCTAATTCACAGGTATTTCTTTTTCCTGTATTTTGGCCTTAACCAAATATGCTCATATGTACAGGGTATATGCTTAAATCTTATGAACTCGTTGTTTACTCCATAAACTGTAGTTGAAGCAAGATCCTTGGTGAGCATTATAATATCGGAGGAGTACCCACTACATATCATGCCTTTTGTTGGCTCACAGTCTAGCAGAAGAGAGAGAAGATGAACAATTATAAGCTAGGTGAAATGTGCAGAAATTAAAATATTTAAATGGAACAGAGCAGTACCAAGTAGGGGGTAGTTGACTATGTTTGGAGGCATCTGAGCTAGGATGACCAACCATCCTGTGGTTTCTTGTGATACAGTCAGTACTTTTGGTGCTAAAACTTAGGATGTTTTCCTAGGAGACATTTGATAATGTTAGATTGTCACAACTGGTGGCTAGGATGTTAGTGTCATCTGTTGAGTAGAAGCCAGGGACGTTGCTCAATCTCTTGCGATGCACAGGACAGGCTCTGCAACAATGAATAGTCTGACCCAAAATGGCAGTAGTGAAAGGCTCTGTTTTAAGGGGAAGTAGCTGTTGAAGAGGAAGAGAGTGAAGGTGCTGATTATGTTGGGAGATGGGACAATTGATGCACCAAGGTTCCTAGGGCATGGCGAAGAGGTGGATCAAGAGCACAAGTGAAGCAATTGGTCTTGAATAAGATAAAGGGAAAAATGGTTTCTAAGTTAGAAATTCGTATACAGTGAATAGGATGTGACTTGCCATCAAGTTCATGCTTGATGGCGTTATTTTATCTGTTGATGTAGACGGCAAAAGCATCCATCTCTTGCAGGTGAGAGATCAGTGCAGTGCTGACTGCTGGAGAGTAGTGAAGGGTGGGAGGTTGATTGATAGATGACAGAGGGGTATAGTTGAGGCTGTAGATCATGAATTTGCAGTGGTACTAGCCCTTACAGTGTTGTGATTTCTCAGGCAAAGCTTAGCCATTCAGCATAGGAAAGGAGAAAGGTATAATACAGAACAGACTGGGGATTCTTAAGGGAAAGGAACTGTGTGGAAATATACTAAAGGGTTCAGGACCACTGGTGGTTTGACTGTTTGGAACATGGGATGGGTAGTGAAGGATGGCAGAACCTTTATATTGACCCTTTAAAAAAATAATGACTATATTACCGAACGCTTTGTATGTAATCCAGTCTAAGTAAAAGTATAATTGTGTTGCTTTGCAATTTCTAAACCCTGTTTTTGTCTTTCCCTGTAGTTTACTTTGACTTGGAAAGATGCTCTGGCAGCCCCCAGAGGCCATTTATGTAGCGGATTGGAGTCACTAATAGATATTTAATTATTAACTGCAGCCCATCCCTTTAGATTTCTCTTTTGTCTTTTTCCCTCTGAAACAACAGCCCTGAAAGGAGATCTACTTTCATGGCATTTTTAGATCCATCTCAAAAGGCAGCTTTTACTCTGTCTAGGTTACGAAAAAACTTCAGACGTAAAATTGAACAAAGGTGCTACAGAGAGCTTTAAAGCACCTTTCCTTTCATTAAATTAGTGACTATGACTGGGTTATATAAAGATGGAGGGAAAGAAGCAGCATATATCACTCAACTTTTGAGATCCCAGAGGCTTTATCTTTGCATTTGGTATGGAATGAAGGCTTATCTCGTGATAACCTACAGACCCCTTTTCTAATTCTCTAAGATTAAGTTCATCTAGAATCTCAGGTGTGTGACCTGGCATACATTCCCAAATGCTTCTGTTCCTCAAATACAAGAAAGCCTTTTCTTCTTATCATCATGATCTGTGGACATTAAAAAGACTCTTGGGATCTTGTGTCTAACACTCAAGTACTTGGGACTACACATTCATGTTTTAGAGTGGTGCAGAAAGGCCAATGTTATTATACAAATGGAATCCCTAGTATTTCTAACAGTATTTTTAGCTTCTAAAGCTAAGTCCAGCCTGGGAGGAGGTCCTAAAATGGTGTCATTCTATTGTAGCCAGCATAACCTGGTCAGTGCAGCTCTGTTGGATGAAAAGCATTGCTACAGCATGTCTTAGTCTGGCAAGAGGCTTGGGTATCTGCAAATGTGTTCTAAGGATAGCAGGGGGCTGGGCCCATCAGCTGTCAGCCACAGCTTCTGTTTATGCTGTGAACAATAGCCGTGTGCCAGGGCAGTAATTATTGGTTGATTTTCCTTCTAAAATAAGTGTCCTAATAATTTGTCATAAAACCAACTTCAATTGCTGTGATGTTGCCTGCAATAGTTAAATCAGGGGAAAAAGAGAAAAAAGGAAAAAGAAAAATCCACCAGCAGAAGTGTTTCAGTTTATTTCGGCATGCATTCTATATTGGTAAATAGTGTCATTAAAATCTCATTTGCAGGTTTTACAAAAAGTTTATTTCTGTGTGGGAAAATCCTTTGTTTTCTTACCTAATACCCTGAGCTGTAAATTAGAGGACCGGGGAAAAAGTTAGTTGGCAAATAAAGGTCCTTACTGTCTGTGCTCCTTTGGAAAGCCTCCCATATTCCTGGGGCTCAGATAATGTGTTTCTCTAGAAAAGCATGCATAATCTGCACTGAAATGAGCTGCTACCAGGGTCTGCACTGCCTGGGGATACAAATTAGGGGCTTGATATTTGAAAAGTAATCCAACCGAAAATTGTTTCAAGAATATTCGTGTAGTGTTACCTTGTGTCTGTAGTGCCAAGTGTTGTCCAAGTTCTCTTACCAGGAGAGGTGAAATGCATATTTATGTTCACAAATTTAATGCGGTTTGGAAAAAGGTGACAAAAAGATTGGCCAAAACATAACAGATTTCAGTGAGGGAGAAAAAATGGCCCTTCCCCCTCTTTGTGTTGATTTTCTAAATTTGTAGTGTGTATGTGTTTCAGTTCACAGAAGGCAAGAATGAAACATTTTCTCCTCAGATTTAAAATGCTGTCATGGAAATGTTGATAGAGTTATTTTACAGAGATGTAGCTAGAAAGAAAAAAAAGCAAAAGAACTACATTATTGCATTACACTGTGTTCCATCCAGAGCTCATTTTATTAAAGTTCTTTATAGGTTTATTTCCATCTACAAACCAAGGAATCGTACCCTAGCCTCTACCTGTGTGCCAGGTTCCAATTAACATCAATTTGAGTTCTCTGTGTGGACAGGGTTAGTTCATGGCCTTGGGTGATCATCTATTATTATCACTGCTTGCTTGTACATGCCTTCACAGCCCGAGCATAGAACCAGTTGTCATGCTTTCCATCTTTTGTACCCCCAAATAGCTCACTCGGGAGAATTTGTGAATGGGCGGGGCCAATGCGTGGAAATGCAGAGAGAGATCCATCGTGGTTAGCAAGATTAAACACGGGGAGACATCTGCAGAACGTTTTCTCATAACCAACTTGCATATATGAATATAGATTCTTTCTCGTCGCTCTAAAAAAGAATTTGGATATTTTTGTAGAATTAATATGTAAAATAAATACCGTTTGGTTTCTTGCTACATGTGCTCAATTGGAAGTATACCAGAAAATAAGAATTTTAATATCCTACAAAATGTTATTGGTTCTAATGGTTACCTGATACTGAATGAGAATATTTGGAAGCCTGCAAATCATTGTCAAATGCTTTTCAGCTTAGAGCTTTGGGTCTGCAGAGAAATGAATTAAAAAAAAAATGCTAAATTTAGTGAAAAATATCTGGAAGGGAAATAGACACATACCTAAAATTTCCATAGGACCAAAAATAATTATACTTGCTTTAGAAGGTATTGAATGCCTACAACATGTTAAGTATTGCACAAAATAAAACTGACATGAACCTTATAAACTTAGAATACGATCTCTGTCAGGGTATTGGTCTGAATGTGAATAATGCTGGGCATTTTTCAGTATATTTTTTAAGTCACTATTTTATTTGAAAAAACACTGGTGTATAGGCAAGTCAACTTTATTTTTTACTTTGCCTTTTATCTTTCCTGTTGTTTATCCATCACGTATCCACTTTTTTTTTTTTTTTTTTTTTTTTTTTTTTTGAGGCAGAGTTTTTCGCTCTTTTTGCACAGGCTGGAGTGGAGTGGTACGATCTCGGCTCACCGCAACCCAGATTCAAGCGATTCTCCTGCCTCAGCCTCCCGAGTAGCTGGGATTACAGGCATGCGCCACTGTGCCTGACTAATTTTGTATTTTTAGTAGAGACAGGGTTTCTCCATTTTGGTTAGGCTGGTCTCAAACTCCTGACCTCAGGTGATCCACCCACCTCAGCCTCCCAAAGTGCTAGGATTACAGGCGAGAGCCACTGTGCCCAACCACATATCCACATTCTTATTAATAAGTAGCCCTTGCTGAGTGTGGGCTTATGCCTGTAATCCCAGCACTTTGGGAGACTGAGGCCGGAGGATCCCTTGAGCCCAGGAATTTGAGACCAGTCTGAGCAACATAGCGAGACCCCATCTCTACAAAACATTTTAAAAATAGCATGGTGTTATGGCATGTGCCCGTAGTCCTCGCTACTCAGGAGGTTGAGCTGGGAGGATGGCTTGAGCCCAGGAGGTTGAGGCTGCAGTGAACCATGATTATGCAACTGCAGTCCAGCCTGGGCAACAGAGTAAAACCCTGTCTCAACAAAAAAACAAATTAAAACATTAAAAAAAGTAGCCCTTAAAGTAAAATGTTGTGTACCAAGAAAATATTTTTAAATAGCCAAATATTTAAGCGTCTTATCATTGGAATCATCTAATATTTTAAAAGTCATAATATTTAGAAGATAATATTAATTATAGACTTTCTTTAGGAAATATGTATTGTAAAACTCCATTCTATAATTAATACAATCTTTGTAATAAAAACTCAGGCAAATCACTTTCCATTGTATTTTGTGCTACGTGAAACATTTTTGTTATGTATCAAAATTGTGTATCTATAAAAATGTTTTTTTGTCTACAAAGATTTCTTACAATACACTTCTACATTTCTCCAGTGAATACAATCAAACATCATTTTAAATCTCTTTTATTACTCATTGAAAGTATCTGCATGTGTACACACACATATCCCTTCTGTGTTATAGCTACTTTGGGGATATAGTAGCTACTTTCACTTCCCAAAGTATCTTGCCAACTTAACCAGTGTGCAGTTGATAGATAAGAAGTTGTGGTCAGCTTATTCCTATTAGATGGATCTATCTTAAAAGAAATGGTCTATGTTTTTGTCAGTTGTGGTAATACCTCACTTTGGTTGGAAGGCAGGCGTTACAGAAATTCACATTGGCTCAAAGCCTTTCAGCCCGTACAGTGACACCAGTAGATCTTCTCTTTGTGGAAGTGGTTTACTACTGTTTCTAAAGTGAAGCTAGTACAGTTCATCACACTAGTTCCTCTTAAAAATTCACGTAGTTGATACACTGGAAATATTGTATAGAAGAAGTGGCAGGATATTCTGAAGTTTGACATAAAATTGGGAAAGATGGCATTGTTCTTTGTTTATTTTTCTCTTTCTTTCCCACTTCAGTTTTTGTTTGTTTGTTTGTTTGTTTTCTTTTTTTTTTTTTTTTTTTTTTTGAGACAGAGTCTCGCTGTGTCGCCCAGGCTGGAGTGCAGTGGCGCAATCTCGGCTCACTGCAAGCTCCGCCTCCCGGGTTCACGCCATTCTCCTGCCTCAGCCTCTCCGAGTAGCTGGGACTACAGGCGCCCGCCACCACGCCCGGCTAATTTTTTGTATATTTAGTAGAGACGGGGTTTCACTGTGGTCTCGTCTCCTGACCTCGTCATCCGCCCACCTCGGCCTCCCAAAGTGCTGGGATTACAAGCATGAGCCACCGCGCCCGGCCTCCCACTTCAGTTTTATCCGCTCTCACGTTCCTTTTCAAATAAGCCAGTTACCTTTCCTGTGTGATCCAAGTTGCAGGTACATGATAAACAGCAGGTTAGAATAGAGAATAAATGATTATTTTTTATGATGATCAGCACATCTAATGTGATAAATTAAGATTAATGAGTAAATTAGCAGTGGATGATGTAAATGAGTCTGCTTTGAAAACTAACTCTACAAAAAGATGCTAAAGCATTGGTAGAGGTTCTTTTTGGTCAAAAAGTGTGTCTATATTAAATGGCTTCCTGAGTATGTTACCACTTAAAGGAAATATGAAAAAAGCTGATAAGTATTGTGTCATTTGCCTACATCTCTGCTGAATGAGCCTGGGAGATTGTATGTAATGCATAACTTTCTCATCTGTTTCAGTATAAGGGCCTTTTATCACTCTATTGAACAAAACAGATGCACAGTCTGAGTATTTTGAATACATAAATAGGTAGTAAGCAAACCTAGAGGCTTAATGTGGAAGATGTTAAGTGAATGTCTAAATGGTGTTGCTGATAACATGTTTTCATTAAGAATGCATGACTATGGCATAAGGAATGGTAAGAATGACTTCACAGATTTTGTCTACGAGTGATTCAAGACCACTTAGGCCATCTTCTTGAAATTTATGTCACTAAGCCAGTGGTTATTTTGAGTGTCTTACACCAAAACAGATGGCCAGCCTTACTGAGCACATCAATAGTTCAGGAAGTTTTATTGCCCGGGCACACAGAACATAGGTGATTGTTTGTTTTTGTCATAATATCCCATGACTATTTATTAAATAAAAAGTTATGATGGTGAGATAATGCAATTTTCACTGCTGTAAAACACGTGTTTATGATCCAGGTATTATTATACTTTGAAATATGACAAATTTCCCTCAAACATTGGAACATACCATTTCCACTTTTCTGCTCTGACCCATGCTGTGGTCTTCATGCATGTGTATTGTCCTGTTGTAATACGCATGCTTGTGTTGTGAATAGCAGAAACTGGGATTGCATGGTGTTCTGGAATGTGAAATAATCCCAGGTGAGATCAGAGACGTTGAAGGCAACTGGCAGGGAAGTCCCATGGTGGCAGCTGGGATGGAGGAATGGGGATGATGCTAGAGCTAGAAGGTTGGTCAGCTGTGCTAATGGTCTATGAACATTTACTGGTTGCTTAGTATGTATGTAGACATTGTGCCAAATGTTTGCAATTTATGATTTTGGACAGTGGATAAAAATATGGCCAATGATAAAGTATTAAGTTATAGCTTTAGCAGTGGTCTGGGTAATTGGACATTCTGATACATTGCTGCTATGAATATATGAATTATTTTAAAAGTATAATTTGTTAAATATATCAAAAGCCTTAAAAATATACTTTTTTGTATTCAGTAATTTTACATATAGGAATAATCACATATAGGAATTACATATATGTGCAAAGATATGATTACAAAAAAGTTTTGAAGTCTTTTTCTGATTGAAATAGCAGAAACAACCTAAATGTTTAACAATGAATTTAAATGTAATCTTTTCTCTTTGTAATATAAACATCATGAATTTATTTGTGGTCATAAAAGATATTCACAGTATATTCTAAATGAAACATTGGTTACAAAATAATGATACAATATAACCTCTTTCTTGTTAAAAAATATGTAAAATAAGCATGGAAAATTCTTAAAAGTTATTCATCAAGGTGATCACCATTAGAATATCTCCTTTCAACTCATGTATATTTTCTAATTTATAATAAATATGTACAATTAGAACAGTAAAGTCATTTTACTTAAAAAGTAAAAACACAAAAGGTGGTAGAGGGGAGGAGAGCTCTGTGATGACAATGAGGTGGAATGATATTCATAAAAAGAAAAGACTCATCGCATTATATTATGCTTCATCTAAACTTCAGTCCTATGGTGATACACATGAATCTGTAATCTGGCTGTGCTACATTTGCCAGCTTAGGGCTTCGCATGGATCTATTCGTCTCCCACTATGTCCTATCAATGTATTGCACTGGCAATGTATGTCACATAGACTTTGTTTTCCATAGCTGATTTGCCAAGCTATAAGCAAATGTATGTTTAATAGAGGTGCAGAAATCATATTTACAATATTATTATCCATCCTAAATACTCAAAAGTGCATAGTCCAGGATTAGGGGATAGTATCTGGCAGAGCCTTTACCAAGCTCATGTATGCATTGAAACTATGTGCTGGGTATGGTTGGGAGTTATAAGAATTCATAGATGACCAGGGGCATGTATAATTTTCTCAAGGTTGTATGAATGTGAAAGGGGAGAAAACACATGTGCTTAAAATAACTATAATGAAATATAGACTATTGTGATTCATAAAAGATACAGAAAGTGTGATAGGGGAGTCTAAAGGATGGTACATTTCATCTAGATGGGGAGGGTCAAAGAAGGCTTCCGAGGACTTAATTTAGAATTGAGAAATGTGGGTAAATTCTGTAAATTCAAAAGTGGGAAAGAAGGCATTTTATATGAGGGAACAGCCTGTACTGAGGCATCGAGATGAGAGAATTTTAGGTTCTCCATGGGCAATGGTAGAAATGTATTTGGGAAAATAGATTGACAGCAGCTCTGAAATATCTTAAAGGCCAAACAGTATTTCTGGTGTTAGTTTGCAGGAGTAAGCTATTAAAGTTTGTTTATTATTTTTTGAGTGGAAAAAAGCTGTAGTCACAGATGTGTTAGAAAACAAAACTCCAAGGATGAAAAGGGAAAACACAAGAAGGATCCATAGTAAAGTGTAATACTGATTATCGAGATGAAGCACCTGAAGTGAGAGTTACCAGATGGGAAGCTATGGATATCATGGCATCATTCAGTAATTCTCAATCCTGGTTGCATGTTGGAATTTTCTGGAAATTACCCAGTCCCATGCACTGTTTTCTGTTCTAATTGATTTAGGGTGGGGTTCAGGTACCTGTAGCTTTTTTTTTTTTTTTTTTTTTTTTTCCTCTTAGGACTCCCAGGTGATTCTAATGTCCATTTTAGGAGCGAACCATGGCCATTGTTTTTGGGTACAAAAAAGAGGGACAAGACATATTAGTGATAAATCAATAGAACTTAATAATTGGTAGTGGGGGCAAAGGAGAAGGCAGAAGTGGAGGCTGAGGCTGTTAGGTGGGGTATATGGGACAGTGAATATGCCAAAAACAGAAACAAATACTCAGTAAGAGGAGAGGGACTGGGAAGGCAAATGACATGGTATATTTTCAATACAACAATTTTGAGATGCTGGAAGGTAATCTTTCAAGCAGTTAGAAATAAGAACCTAACGTTGATAGAAAGTTCAAGTGGCTGGATAATCTTTTCACTAAATTAAATCTATTCTTCCTCTCTTCATTTATTGCTTCCCTTTCTTCTTCTCTCTCCTTTTCTGTTCCTGTCAGTGTGTCTGTCGGCCCTTTGACAAATTAAATACTGGTAGTTATACAGAGGCATAGATATCTATCTACCAAATGGGAAATGCTTTAATAGTCATTCTAAAGGAATTGAGAGTTGAGGCCTAAATAAAATTAATGGTATAGACATGCATAGAAATATGTCATTGAAGTGTCTTGAAAGGGAAGAGAGCTAATCAGTGTCAAGAACTGTATTGAGGTATTTGTGTTTTTAAATCATGAGCAAATTGAATGTGTAAGTAAAATAATACTAAAGTAGCCTTCCATGCTAAACTTGGAATTTGGGTGATTTGTTTGTGAATTTTCTGACATTGATTTTTGTCTGTTGGTCAGATATCGTAATCTCTGATTTCTATTGGATCCTGGGATGATATTACAGTTTAAGAGAACTTTTATATACAGCATATTCTGGGTGAAGTTTCTCACTTAATTAGTGAAAAATAATTACTTTAGAATGGCACAAAGAACTTGCCAATCCCTTGAGAAGACAATCAGTATGCATTTTATAGTTACATAAAAGATATTTCAAAATATTTAATAAATTGTGATGTATTTTCTGTGCAGTCTTTATAATTTTCTAGCTTGTAATTTGGCACAGTGAAAATATTAGTGTTCCAAGATCTTTGGAGTGTTATTTTCCTGGCCAGAGACCTCTGTGGCCAGTGGCACCTTTATCCAAGTTTTGCTCAGGCCCGTTGGGCTTGTTCTGCCCACTTGGCCTGGCAGGCTGCACTCGGCTCACACTGCCGGTCTGGATCCCATGTCTCCAAGGGAGACTGTGAGTCAGGCATGGAATGGCAAGGGGTGTGTGAGTGAACGTGGGGTCTGGCCACTGCACAGTCAGACATGTTGGCCGCTGCCATGGGGTGGGCAGTTCCGGGTGCCAGTATGGCTGCCGGTTCTCCGTGAGGCAGCTGTTGGACCAGGTGCACCACAGGCAGCTTCCCTGGCTGGCACTGGGTAATGCAGTGGCACCTGGAAACTTGGAAACAACAGGAACCACTAGGCCCCAAAGAGTGAGTCACAGCCCTGGCTTGGGGAGCTCCCGGGTCTGAGGTCCTCAAAGGGCCACAGCCCCTCTCTCCTTCTCTTCATCTGCAACGTGGTGAGCAAGGGGCATGTTTCAGACCTGTTGGTGTTACAGCTCTTTTAGCCTTGCCAGTTGGCTGGTCCCGAGTTGTTGTCCTGTGACCAGGAAGAATGAGGTATGCAGACAAGTGGAAGATGAAGGAGAGCTTTACTGAGCAATAGGAAAGCTCAGAGGAGACCCGTAGTGGGCATCTTCTCTCCATCTCAAGGTGTCCTGATGAATGCTCAGCTCCTGGCAGAGAGGATAGCTCCTTTCTGTTAGGCAGGCCGTCCGGAGTGTTCACCTCCCAGCAGAGAGGGTAGCTTCTCTCTGTTAAGCAAGTCCTCTCAACTAGTGTTCAGTTCTCGTCAGAGAGGGTAGCTCCTCTCTGCAGCTGGTCATCCCAGCAAGTGTTCAGCTAACAACAGAGAGAGTCGTGCCTTTTTGCAGCTGGTTGTCCCATCATCTGCTTTGCTGTGGCTGAGCCCGGAACTTTTATGGGCCTCAGAGGGGAGGAAGTGCATGCCAGCTGGTCCATGGGCAGCCGTGGGCGGTCCCAGAAAAGGCACCACCAGTTCCCGCTATGGTCTGTGGGGCTGACAGCCCAGCACTCAGACTTCAGGCCCTCCCTGGCCTGAAGGTGGGACCTCATCGGATCCATCCCGTTTTGCCCAGGAGCCTGTCTGCCTCCTGCCACCGACTATGGCACCCAGGCTGCTCACACCAAGGGGCATCAGCAGGCCCTGAGCTACCCTCAGCTCCCCTCTTGGCTTCCCCTCCACCCTTGTCCGTGCCCAAAGTCTGGGGGTGCTGAGGTGGCAAGGGGCTGGTATGTCAGTGCTGCCCCAACATGTGCACACTCAGTCAGGCTGACAGCACCTGGGCTCGGCCTCAACTCTGCTCTGAGATCAAGAGCTGCGAGCAGTGGTGGCAGGAGCAGCTGCAGAGGCAGCAGTGGTGGTGGTGGTGGGACCCCTATGCCCCACGTCCCCGAGGCAGCCCACCTGCAGCCAGTGCGATGGCAGTGGCTGCTCCACATGGCCTGCTGCTGCTGCCATCGTGAGGGGTTCACAATTAGATTAGAAGTTCGCTCACTCTTAACCTCAGTGACTCCTCCTTGCTGTCTTTTCATATTTTTTCCTTCCTTCCTTTTTTTCTTCCTGGCTGCCTTCCTTCCTTCCCTCCCTCCCTTCCTAATGCCTATATTACTAAAAAGCTTTCTATAAATCTATAAAATAGGAGTAATGATAGCATCTTGCAAGACTGTTTGAAAACACCGTATGTAAGATATATGAAACATTTAGTCTAGTGCATGGAACTCAAGGAGCAGTTATGTCTTTATTCCATTCTAAAGCATATTGCTTCTTAAATCAGTTTTAAGACTAACAGGTTGTTTTGGCAGCTATATTTAAAAAGAAATACCATAAACAATTTTTTTAAAAGTCTGTTTGATTTTGAAGATCTATCCTGACCACAGATGTCAACAGGTGACCCTGTTCAAATTTCATGTGACAGATTCAGTGTCCCCACAGGCCCTGGTTCATGTAGAACTTCTGCTATGGAAGCTACCCCAGGTGGTATCTGTGCCATGCTTTTGCCCTAAGCAATGATACATCAACTTTGGGACCTCCCTCCCTTTTGTCATGTGTTGGTATAGTTGTGCTGTTGACTTGGGCAGGTTGTCTGTCACTACCCGTGTCCCAGTGAAAATGAAGCTAATTGTAACAAAAACCTATCATCCACACAAACTCTGGATGCCGCATGTTTGCGAAAGTGGCAATAGGATGTGCTGTGGCTGGAAGGGAATGTAAAGTTCCATGGTAAATCATTACCCTCAAACCTTCAGACCAGGCCACTACTCTTAGAACCACCCCTCACTCTTCTGCTATGCACTGCATTTCCCACCGGCCCCCAAAGGCGCTGTTCCTGAGCTCTCCTTCAGAGCTCTCATCCTGACACTTACAGAGAAAGAAAGATAAGCGATGACTTCAGCTGACCTTCTCATAAATTCTACAGGCACTTTTTAAGGAGGAAGCAGATTGCTAAAGACAGGGGTACCTGCATGTTCCCATTGAACATTCTCTCCCTGTCTCATTTAACAGCAGTATTAACCTTCCCCTTTAAAAATTTTAAGTACATTGTTATGACAAATAGCCCTTTAAAAACAAAACTCTGTATTTAAGGAAATGTTAATCAGTTAAAAGAAACAAAGCCAATTAGTTACATGCTGTTAGTTTTGTTCCCCATGCGGCATATTTTCTTGATGTCCATAGAAGCAGCTTATTAATTAGAATTAAATTAGACAAATGGCACCCTCATTTTGTCTCTTCACTTTTGTAGCATGTGATCCTTTCTATGAATCTGTTTTAAGTGATTCTCAGTTGGCCAATCATATACCTCAACCCTAAGTTATCTACTTAACCTTTAAGAATTTCTCTTAAATTAAAAAAAAAAAAAAGAATTTCTCATAAATTGGATTCATCTATGGATGTTACTGGTGGACTTCAATGGCTCTCCCCCATTTATGTCTAGCACTGCTTAGTGTAGTGTACCAAAGGGAGGATTTTGTCCTCAGTACGGCAGTTTGTTAAGGACGGACAAAAGCAGTTTGCTGGTCTTGGTTGGTTCTCTCACCTACATTTAATAGCTATAAGTGCACATTGAGCTCATCACCTTGTCTTCAGAGTGCCCAGCAACTTGAAACATGATATGGCATCCAAATATTAGAACCATTAGGTTCAAAGATCTGTGCATTGGTTAGACTTTAAGAAACAATCTAACTTCTTAAAAGCAAAAATCAGTGTGCAGTTTGTGGCTCCTCCTGAGCTGTGTAGCAAATAATAATCTACTAAATTCCAGGAGCTATGGCCTGTGTTATGAATGCATCCTGAGAATGTACAGTCTTTGAAAACGGCAAGCGGGCCTGGCAGACACGTTCTAGAATATTAGCCGTGTCTCTGTTCTGACGCATATGCATGCGTAGCTTTTCTACTTTCCATTTAGAAAATAGACTTTCTGGGTTGAACAGTAATTTGACCTGTGCAGTACCTGGCATTAGTTTAATAAAAGATCATACTCCTCACTTGTCAAAACCAACTTGAGCACAAATGTATTTTGCAAAGTACAGCGTTGGCAGCTTCAGGTAGATGGCAATGGTGATTAGCTACAGCAGTAATGGAAGGATACCTCTCTAAATAATGGTGACTGGAAAGTTCTAATGCCTTTCTCCCCATCTTTATACCTTGATATTTCTTTTTTTTTGTAGACTAACTATAATACTGATGGTTGTATCTCATGGGATAAAAATGGAGATTTTCATGCTTCAAATCTTAGTCTGTCCTATGTTGTAACTTTTTAGTAGACACCCTTGTTTTATGCTTTATTTGAATTCTCTTCCCTTTCTTCCTATCTTCAGAGCATGGCTTAAATTTGGACAATATCCATGACAAAATAAGGCAGACGATTCATCTTGTTCCTTTTATTAAACTGAGATATGGAGAAGGGAAGTGGGTGATGTGTATTGTTATGTCCCTCTGAGAATAAAGATTTTTACTTGCCTCAAGCGTTTATTGGGGTTATTAAGTTTAGTCTTCTCTCTACCTCATATCTTTCCTTTGGCTGGCTGCCTAGCATTGACAGACACTGTCTGAGAGTTTGACCAGCAAAAATGATTATATATGCACCACCCATGCTTAGTGAAAGGATTTTACTATATTATCTTGAGTCTTACTTTGTATCATAGGATGGTGACATATATCCTTTTTGTTGTTCGGATCTTGTGGGCCAATCTAGAAAAATTGACATTGGTTCCCATAGGAAAGTCATGATTTTCTTGTCAGTGAGACCAATGTCTTTCATATATATATATATATATATATTTATTTATTTATTTATTTTTACAAAATTTCTGTGTAAAAGCCCCTGAAATTATTTAACAGTAGTGTGATCGATTTTATTTTCTTGTTTTCAAAGAATAAATTTAAGGGCCCTTTTCAGTTTTTGTTTTTTGTTTTTTGTTTTTTTTTTAAGAATATCAAGTCAATACAGTGGTAGGATTTAGAAAAATGGTTCCAGATCCTAAAACAGATTCTAACTGGTTATTTTAATAAGTTTACCACAGTTCAGTAGGTTAATTTCATTACTTGACTTGGTCTCCAGAAATAAAATCCTACAGTAGCATCCAATGGTCATTTCTTTGTCTTTTCTTTAAGTTTTTTATTTTTGAGATGGAGTTTCACTCTTGTCACCCAGGTTGGAGTGCAGTGGCGCAATCTTGGCTCACTGCAACCTCTGCCTCCTGGATGGCATATTTTTATACTTGTCAATATTACACGAAAACTTCTCTGTGTGTCATGATGGCTCACACTTGTAATTCCAGCACTTTGTAAGGCCGAGGCGGAAGGATCCTTGAGCCCTGGAGTTCAAGACATGCTGAACAACATAAGGAGACCCCATGTCTACAAATAATAAAAACGTTACCCGGGCATGGTGGTATGTGGTTGTGCTCCCAGCTACTCTGGATGCTAAGGTGGGAGGACTGACTGAGCCTGGGAGGTTGAAGCTGCAGTTAACTTTGATCGTGCCAGTGCCCTGAAACCTGAATGACAGAGCAAGACCCTGTCTCAAAAAACAAACAAACAACTTCAATGCCTGACCAGAAAATAAAGATAAATGAGACACATACCTGGAAAACATTGAAATGGCACTCATACCTATTCTCCAAGTGTATGGGAATTTTATCTCTCTGCACTCCATTTAGAAATAAGATTTCTATGTTTAATTTGACTTGTCCTCACCCACGGGTTATTTCCAGATGAGCTTTCTAATTTAGGTCGTTACATGGCAACAGGACAGACGAAGCACTTACCCAAGCATCCACTGCCTACTTGCAGATTGTCGGAATTGCCAACTCTTCTTCATTCTTTGGGTTAAGAAATACGACAGTATCCCTTAAAAAATATCCAGATGCAAACAGACACTTCTCAAAAGAAGACATTTATGCAGCCAGAAAACACATGAAGAAATGCTCATCATCACTGGCCATCAGAGAAATGCAAATCAAAACCACAGTGAGATACCATCTCACACCAGTTAGAATGGCCATCATTAAAAAATCAGGAAACAACAGGTGCTGGAGAGGATGTGGAGAAATAGGAACACTTTTACACTGTTGGTGGGACTGTAAACTAGTTCAACCATTGTGGAAGTCAGTGTGGCGATTCCTCAGGGATCTAGAACTAGAAATACCATTTGACCCAGCCATCCCATTACTGGGTATATACCCAAAGGAGTATAAATCATGCTGCTATAAAGACACACGCACACGTATGTTTATTGCGGCACTATTCACAATAGCAAAGACTTGGAACCAACCCAAATGTCCAACAACGATAGACTGGATTAAGAAAATGTGGCACATATACACCATGGAATACTATGCAGCCATAAAAAATGATGAGTTCGTGTCCTTTGTAGGGACATGGATGAAACTGGAAACCATCATTCTCAGTAAACTATCGCAAGGACAAAAAAGCAAACACCGCATGTTCTCACTCATAGGATGGATACATATGTAACAAACCTGCACATTGTGCACATGTACCCTAAAACCTAAAGTATAATAAAAATAAAAAATAAAAAAATAAAACACTGTAGACTGCCAGATGCTGGGAAAAGGGTATCCTACTTCTAGTTTTCTTTAATTTCTAATATAGTGCACACTCATTTTATGCAACAGCCCTTCAATGTATTCACATGTTCTTGGAAGAAATTTCAAACCAGAACTTAAATGGGAAGCTGGGCTCTTACAATGAATTTTCCTTCCCAGTTGACAGTTTTTAGGCTATGGACAAGCAAAGGAAGGTGGCTAAAAATGACAGTATTGTACCATTTAATACAGCAATCCATTTTGTTTTTCTAGGGAAATTCTCTAGAAATTTTAATTGCATAATTATAATTTCTTCATTGGTTACTGACAAGCAAGTAGTTATTATCAATTTGCATTGTTTGAAACAGCAGAAAGATAAATATAAAAACTTGTAATATATTTTTCATTTGTTTCCAGAAAAGTGACATCAATGTACAGTGTTTTGTAATCCTCTCACTGTTAGTCAATTTTAAATTATTTTGAGGCCAGGTGTGGTGGCTCACACCTGTAATCCCACCACTTTGGGAGGCCAAGGCAGGTGGATCATGAAGTGAAGAGATCGAGACCCTTCTGGCCAACATGGTCAAACTCTGTCTCTACTAAAAATACAAAGATTAGCTGGGTATGGTGGTACACACCTGTAGTCCTAGGTATTTGGGAGGCTGAGGCAGGAGAATCGCTTGAACCTGGGTGGTGAAGGTTGCAGTGAGTCGAGGTTGTGTCACTGCACTCCAGCCTGGCGACAGCGTGAGACTCCATCTAAAATAAAAATATAAATAAATAAAAATAAAAATGAATAAAAAATAAAATTATTTTAAGTACTTCCTACAGCTGCTAGTAATCATCTAGTCTATATTGCTACACCGAGATGCTACAGGTTATGATATCTAGCAGGGTTGTTAGAGGCTGTTTTGCTTTCCTAATATTTTTGAACATAAGCAGGCCCCCAGTTCCAGGATCACCAACAAGTTGAATTTGCTGATGAGGTGGAAATTCATTCTCCAGGACCAGCATTGCAAATATGCCTCTCCTAAACTTCCCTCCTTTGGAAAAATATATAAAGCTAGGAAACCTTGAAACTGGAAACGATTTCTGCAAATTAATTTATTTCGTATGTCATAGTTTTGCAATTTTTGTAAATTAATGTATTTCATATGTCATACCAAGAAATGGTAAAGTTACATGATTTTTTTTCCTCCAAGATTATCCATATATGTAATGGTGGAGCTTAGATAGGAATCCAGCTTTCTTGACTCCAAGAAAACTCGAGTCAGAACACACCGTTCAAGCCAATGGGAACACCATGTGGGAAACGTGAAATCAATAGAGAGAAGATACTGGTGATGAGCCAAGAAGAACGAACTTTGTTATGACTTTTTTCTTTTTTATAATCCAAGGATTGTTTTCAAAATCAATTTTAGCTATGGTTATTTAAAACCACTTTTCAATGACATGTAACTAGAACACAGTAGGAGAGAAGAGAAAATCTGTAACAGGGGTTAGAAATTAAAAAAAAGAAAAAAAGAAGGAACAGCAAAATGTTTTGGGGGCTTTAAAACATTTTCAACCAGAACATAATTGTAAAAACTCAAGGAAGTATAAAAGATGGAAAGCAGTCGGAGAAATAATTAAAATACCTCCTCCTGAACACCATTATTAGTGTTTTCATTTACTTCGTTCAATCTTTGTGTGTGTGTGCATTTTTCATTATCTGCTATCCCCACATATAACTCTATAGTATGCTTTTGTGGCTTATTATTGCATCATAAGCTTTTCTCATGTGATATGATACAGATTTTATAACACTTACTACTTGTATGATGTTCCATCTTCATGCCATAGCTTATTTCACTGTGACAGAAATCCCATACTGTTTAATGTTTCAACTACTTATACTCTTTTGCCAAACAAATGTGATATGATGAATATCTTTGTGCATATTCATTTACATTTTATGTCATTCTTGTATGATAGCTATCTAGATCTTGAAATACAAGACGAAAAATAAGTAAGTTTTTTAAGGAAAGAGGAAGAATGTTAGGAACATTTAAAGGAGCTGGAGGATGTTGAACAAGCTTCCAATGTCTATCCTTCTAGCCTTAGTAATCTTTAAGTCTACATCTTTGTATAAAAAAATCCTTTGCTTTGCTATGACTTTGGAGGCTTCTTGACTCATCTTCTTATATGCAAATTGTGGAGCTAAGTTTCAAGTAAGACAGCTTACAATATCTGGGTTAGAGAGTCACTTTACCATTTTCCCCTATTTCTATTTCTTGCGAAACCTTTTAATTCAGAGCTATATTTCTTGTCTCTTTAAAATTTCCTAGCATTTCTCTTAAATGTCACTAATTTTAATAGCTCAGCAGTGGCAATTCTGCTTTCTGGCAGTGTCCTGATAGCGGCATCAAAGCAAGCACTAAAATTTTACCCACTTTGATTGATGAGCTCATTTTGTTACAGAGGACAAATTGGATTTTTTTATATACTGGTAATAAAAATTAATGTGTGATGTTGCTTTTCGGATGTTATTGGATCTCTACCTTAATACAGATTTCAGCAATAAAAGCACTAATAGATAACTTGACCAGAAAGTTACCTCCTTCCCCTTTAAACTACCCTCAAAAGTAAAAGATGCTTTTTTAATTTTGTAGTCCTATAGTGCATTGTAAAAATGTATGTCTTGATGGTGGTGTGGTTGAGGATGGTGGGGAGAGCAGCAGTAGTAGGATAATGGTCTGCATTTCAGTTTTCAATTTAACTGTGATGTTTATTTTTTATTTTAGCACCTCCAAGATTTACACGAACACCCGTTGATCAGACAGGGGTCTCTGGCGGAGTTGCCTCTTTCATCTGCCAAGCTACGGGAGACCCAAGACCTAAAATTGTCTGGAACAAAAAAGGAAAGAAAGTCAGCAATCAGAGATTTGAGGTATTAGGTCCATTGTTCTGTTTCTCTGGGGGAAGAATGTATCTGCTCTGTCTTTGGTTTCTATGTTACTTGCTTGCTTTACTCTGATAAAAGGTGTCACTGATATATGGTTTTCCTCACATTGCAAGTGATGGAAAATATAACTCTAAATGGCTTTTTAAAAAGGAAATTTGGAGGTTCAAGGGCTGATTTTTGTTTCTACTTGTGCCAGGGCTCAATAGTATTCCTAGGATTAGTCTGTCAGTTTCATCCCCAGGTTGCAAGACAGAGCTCTGCATCCTCACAGGACCACGTCTGTAGGATGTATGAAAGCTTGTCTCTTCCAGAAACCTCTCATCCCATTGCCTCCCATTACGTCACTTGTGCATCCCTGAGACAATTTGTGTGGATAGGTGGACAGTGTAGCCTACTTAATTTAAGCCAATCAGAATCTACTTCTGTCCTGGGAATGAGGACAGTCCCATCCAATTCCATGGCTTAGAATGAAAGAGCAGAATTTTCCCAAAGGAAATTTAAATCCTCGTTACCAAGAAGAATGGGAATGGATGCTGAGCAGCAAATGAAGTGGTCCACTGCCCGTCACACCTGTGTTTTACAAGTAGTGTGAACTAGAATGAGAAATTTGTTCCAGTGTTTTAAAGTACCATTCTGAAAGAAACACACCCGAACAGGTTGATATTGCAGAGGAACCTATCGAAGAAGTTGGTTTTCTTTATTCAAGATAGCTCAGTGCACCGAAGATGGTGAAACATAAATCAGAGATTGTTTTTTTGAGTGTTTGTGAGAAGGCTTATGGTTTAGAAATTTGCTCATTCTGGAGGAGAAATACAGGCAATAAGATATACAGAAAGCTACACAGATTATGGGCACACAATAGCAAGCCCATAATTTAAGACATGAGGAGGATAGCTTTAATTTTAGGGGCTACCAATAGCCCCAAACTGCCTGAAATTGTGAAATTCACCTCCCTTTTACCTGAGTTTCTAATCTCCTTCATGACCTAATTTACAGTTTGGCAGATTAAAGGCAATTTCTAGTTAAAAGAAATATAGCAACTACAAAATTCAGAACAATTTTATTTTAGTTATTTTCATAGAAACTCACAGGGTGATCAGGGGTTCAAATGTATAGAGAACCTAATTAATTACAATGGCGAAATTAGAAATTTGCCATTGGAAATTGGGTTGTAGTTTACAAGTGAGAAGTTTAAAATTATGTCTGAAAATCAAATGCTTGATTATTATTGAAATATAATTTATTTAAACACAAAAATATCTTTAATATTTGGAAAATGTTTCCTGTGTCATGTAGAAAATGATGTATGTATGCATCTTTGCTGCACATTAAAAAAATTTTAAATGAAGTTAACTTTTTGTCAAGGAGAAGTTTGACATCACGCTTTCTAATGACAATGGCTCCTGACAAAATCATGTAACAAAAATTAAATTATAATACTAAATATTTCACAGCATGATCTCTGCTCAGTGCATAATTCCCCATGAGAGTCATATAAACATCTCTGGGGTAAATGAATTATTTTTACCCAAAGCAGCTTCATCAAACTGTATCAAGTCCTGGGTTGAAAATCTTTACTGTATTTAACACTAATATGTATATTATTATATATATAATATATATGGTATTACTAGTCTATATGGCCCATGAGAGCAGTACATGTTGATTGTTTTTGCTCCCTCTTCTATCCCCAGTGCTAAGTATGGTGTCTGGTCCATGGCAGGCATGAAATCAATACTGGATATTTTCAAACTGGAAATTACATCACTGGCTTGTAATGTGTGGTATATTGTATGTTGTAAGAGGATAGGTCTAAATCTAGGAAATAGTTCACAAATGTAAACATACAATGACATTTATTAATAAGTTAGTCAACATTTAAATTGGTTTTGTAGTTGCTTTAACCTTTTCCTGCACTAAATCATGAAATGATCATAAATAACTTTTTTTAAATTGTGGAATGCTTAACAAAGCTTCCAATATGAAACTATGAAACTTTTCTCTCCTGAGATGCATAGTAGATTGATTTTAAAGTGTATGCTTTATAGAGTTGAAAATAAACTGTAGTGCATTAAGAAATGGGCCATTTTGAATATTTTTGTGAATTTTGAACAAAAATGGAATGCACAAAGATCAAAGTGGATGTATTTTGAAAATATTAATGTCCTTCCTCTCTATGTTAATATACACATGCACACACAAAATCTGGAATTAAGCATCCCATAAATATGTATATGAGGCAATCTCAATTTATTCATAATTTAGGCACATGGGAATATTCACAGTGAAATACAAGAAAAAAAGGCACAACTTCTCAGTGAACAGCTGAAGGAATGCAGCATAGTTACAGAAAAGACAGATAGAGGACTCCATAATATTGTATACATATTTGTTGGTATCATCATTTTTTTTTTTAAGTGGTACTTGAATTAGCTAAGAAGTACCTAGGATTATCAGTGTCATTAAACTGTTTCCAAGAAGAGTTCCTAATGATGGTGAATTCAGGCTTAGTGTTTAGGACATTAATTTTCTGCCTGGTGAAGCAAGCCTCCATTTTGCAGCAAGAATGCTCTAAAAATGCAGAAAATGCTAAGCTAGAACAAATACTGGAATGATTTATGGCAAAATTAATGCACGCCATCAGGCTTTTGGGTTGTGAAAGCTGTCTCGTTGGCTGCCTAAGTACTAGATTTATGCAATTTCTTTTCATGGTTTGCCCATCTATACTGTTGAGGATGAGACAGTTTAGACTAGCAGAGCTATCTGTGGTGGCGTGCATTAATTCTTTACCTTACAGTCCCATTATTGAATGAGTCCACATTTGTATATGTGCTGTGAGAGAAAGAATAATTTGAGAAGTTTATCCATCATAGCTGCAAGCCTCTTGCAAAATTAATAGAATCAAATTGCCCTAGATGAACATACTGAAATATTTTAATGAATAAACCCTGGTAGTTTTTAGTAGGAACTAGAAATCGCCATGTTTTGCATATGTAGTTGCATATCTTTCTCCTTGTTCAGTAGAAGATTCACTAAATTAGACCAAATATTTTTTCACCACTATATCAAAATTCAGTTTCAGAATGATGCCTAGTTTATTATGAGACTGATGGCGGATCCCCCACTGCATTGAGAGCTTTAGCTGAGAGGTAGACAATTGTAACAACACCTGTGACAGCTATTGTTTCCTCTAATAGGTAATAGAGTTTGACGATGGGTCTGGATCAGTTCTCAGAATACAACCCTTACGGACTCCAAGGGATGAGGCCATTTATGAATGTGTGGCCTCAAATAATGTGGGAGAAATAAGTGTATCCACCAGACTCACAGTTTTGCGGGGTAAGTGCTCAAGTGAAGGTTGTTGTTTTTGTGTCATTGTTACAATTCTGTATCTCTTTTGTAGCATCGTTAAAAAGACTAGCGTTGTGATGGTGCTTAAATGGGAAACACAGTTAAATAAAATGTTGGTAAGGGTTGAACTTTAATTAGATAGTGGATACCTTCTCTAGTTATGGGTCTTTACAGAACTAGAGTTCAGGGGCAATATCAGAGGTAAAAAAGCTGAAAAAAGCGTTGACTTCAAATGCCAGATACCATTTTGATTTTTGGCAGAGCATCTAGAAAGGAAACAGGATATGGTACTCTTTTATATGTTGGCATTACTCGTGCATGGATTTTTCATACTGCATTCAGCAGCTACGTTTGTTACAACTACCACAGCTGACATTGATATTTGCAAAATTCAAGAAAGAACCTTAGCCTAAAGATGAACTTTCCTTAAGCAATTGGTCAGAACCAAGTATAAGAAATGCACCTGTCTTACGTGCAAAAAAAAATACATGTTTTAATTGTGTGTTATCTTTCTTAAACCAACATGTATTGATCTAAATAACTGGGCTGACAAATCCCTTTCTTTGTCTCCAACAATGTTGCTTACACAATTTGACAAAGGCACAGGGTGAGTTGCCAAATCTCCAGTACAGTGTGTTCAGTTTGTAGACTTCCTTTACAATGAGAGTGCTGAAGAATAAAGCTAGTGATGAAGACTGTGTTGTATGTCTCTAATTCAGGCTACAAACATTCCCAATTAGGCACCTCACAGATGACATTTCTAGATTAACTATTCTGTGCCTTTATCTCTTTCTCTCCCTCACACAACTCATTTGTTTTGTTTTGTTGTATTTTGCTCTATTCTAAAATTTAGGAGAATAGACTTTCCTAAGATGAAGGAAATTGGAAAGGAAACAATCAGAATCATAGAGGAACTTATGTAGATTTAGTACATTTCTCTTCTATTGTATTTTTTTTTTCCCATGGAGGGATGGTTTTACTTTATATCTTTTATAAAATAAAAAAGTTTGATTTTATAAACATCTTGGTTTCTTTCAAGGAGGTAAACCCTATTGATATTGTCAAGAACTTATTTATTTGGAGGCCAGCAGCAATTAGTAATGTAGGCCAAATTTACCTGGTGGTTTTAAAACTAAACACAGACACACACACACACACACACACACACACACACACACACACACACACAAAGAAGCAACTCAAGAGGCTGAGAAAATAAGATTATTTACATATACATCCTTAAATATGTTTGAAATAATATAAACACCTTATTAAGTTGCAGGGAAAATATTGACAATTGGATGTTTATCTTTTAAATGCATGTAACAGATGCTGCTTTAAAACAGACAAGTCAGATTTGAGCTACATTTCTGGCTGTTATGACAAGCTAGGTTGGGGCAGGAAGTTCCCCATTCCCTGATCAACACATAGAAATGTTGACAGAGTATCTGAAAATAAAATTAAAAGCATAATTAGGCTTGCAAACAAGAAATAGAAATTTCCAGTTGCTAAAAACAAGGGAAGGATTTCCTAGAGAAAAGACAATTGTAATATAATAACCCAAAATAATAACAAAATGGACCATATGCTTTAGTGCTGGACTTTTAACACTCCAGCAAGATACATACATATATAAAATAAGTTGGGAGTAACAGAGACTAGATCAGCTTTCTGCATACAAGTGAGATTTCCAGCACTATTCCTACTGTGCAATACTTAGGACCAAATAGTTTAACATAAAAGCTGGTCAGAAACAGTGAGTCCCATAGAGTGTGCAACAGACACCCATGATAGCACTCACCCCACAGAGACATTCCGATAATCCAGATACACAGCCCTAGAGAAGGTTGTTCATGCCCAGGTGGGCTAATGAACACCAGTTCTAAAGCAATCAAGTCAGCTACCACCAGCGAGCGACAGTAAGGCACCCATCAAGGGTGGAAATCATAGTCTCTGACCTACAGGTAATTGAGCTGTGTGAATGGGATTTAAAAATAATATATTTAAAAAATTTGAAAAGGTAAGGGAAGGAATGGTCTAATGGGCAAGAATAAGACATTAGGGGAAAAAAAAGGAGTTAGAAATTAGATTTTAGAACTGGCAGGAATCTTAGAGACTATGTTTGTATGTGCTATAATATGCACTGTGGAAAGTATACATATTTCTGAATATACATAGATAGTTCACCTCAGCTTGTCTGAAAATTGTAGTCATTTTTCAGGTGTTCATATCTGAAGCAAAATCTGGCTCGTTTGTTCATCTGCTTTAAAAATTTTAATCTCCATTTATTTACCTAGTTTAGAATCAGTGCCATCATATAGCAGGTATATTAAAAAGGTACAATAAAATAAAACTTATCAGAAACGTTTTTGAGTTTTCTCACTTTCCAAATCCCTTGAACTCCTTAAAAGGAATTAATGGCAGTCATGTGCTTGACTTATCTTTATGCATCCAATGAAGACATTAACAAAAAATTGGAGGAAAATATCACTTTACTTAGAAATTTACATGGATTAATGTTTTCCTGCCTCTCAGTTGGCTGGAGTTTCATCATCTCCTCTGCTTTTATACAGCTGGTCCCCATATAAAACAAATGCATCAAAAATGTTTAATATGGTCTCAACTTTCTATGTGAACATCTGTCATATGTAAGTACATTTGTATGAAAATTTGATTTGAGTAGTTAACCCTTTCCATTTTTTTTAAAGACTACGTTGAGCAGTTTTAGAACTTTCATGAGAAAAATTCAAAAGTATTTTGGATGACAGAAAAGTAGTCTAAACATAATCTTAAAATAGAATGCTTTTTATATATCCTTTTAGGATAAAATAAATATGGATGGAAATTATTTTTTTTCCTAGAGTCACTGTTTGCTTAAAACTTCTAAATATTGTTATTTCTATTAATAGTAGTGTTTAATATTCCAGTGTAAACTGACATTCATAGACTTTGAACATCATGAACAGCTAAATAAATGAGTGTGAAGAGGTTTATACCACAGTTGAGGAGCTTTGTGACATTTGAGGTTCACTTTCTCTTGCAAATCATGTTGGCAGACACTCAGGCACTCTGTTCTGCAGTAGATGGAGACCATTTTACACTTTGCGTCCAGTGGCCTTCATTAGATTCCCATTTCGTCCACATGGATCATTTACTTTCTCCCTGCTTTACTGACAAATGCCAAAAATGTGCCAGCTCTCATGATGGGTTTTATCTAAGTGAACTGGATGAAGATCACTCATTTATGTCACACAAGCTACTAGAGAAACTAATTAATTGGAGATTCAAATATCTGACCTGTGCGGTTAATGAAGAAGACATTGACATAATACTCTGACCATCCAGGTGCCTCGAAGGGAGCATTTCAGGAACAAGTTTCCCTTTGTAGCTTGCTTTAAATTACCCTTACTCTCAAAAAACTGTGTTTCAATAAGGAAGGATAACCACAAGCTCAGGCTGAATGTGCCCCAAAATAAGATATTTGGGCAATTAACTATACCATAGAGTGTGGTTCATGGAAGAAGTAGGAGAAGGGGGAGGTGAATGTAGGGCTTACATCTTCCAAGTCATTTTAATTTTTTAGTTGTCTTGGCTATGGAAACACAAGAAAATACTGACTCCCTAATGATACAACACTTTAGGAGGCTGAGTATGTCTGTTTTGCTTGTGTCTTCCCATCCTAAGCAGAACTTGAAGTGAAGGCCTTAGGATGTACTGAGGTTACTAAGGGCTGTGCCTTAACTAATTGTGGAATGCTGCTAAGGACAGTGAATTAACTATCAGGCTTTCAGTGAAGAGCAAGCATAGGACCAGAGAGAGTGTTGTTAAGAACAGGGATTATCATCCAAATGGAATTGGTTCTGTCTGTTTCTTTAGTTCGCTGGTCACAATTTCTTCCTGACTAAAGATATCAGCAGGAAACCATGTAATACAAATTTATGCAGTGATAACTGAGGAGGAAAATACTCTCTCTGGTAGATGTTATCAATCACTAGGCAGGGAAAATGAGATATCACCATCCATAGACTTTTCTTTCTAGTAAGAGTCCAAGAGTACTTGCTTCTTTTGGGCAAAAGGAAAGACATCAGTAATTATTTCTTCTTACTTACATAACCTCCCTTCTCTAAGACAAAGTTCTAGAACCATTTAATCAACTTTGAATCTAAGCATCTGACTAAATGTCATCATGTCTCTTGAACTTAGAATTTTTTTTAGGAGAGTAATCAGAAAATAGATATTTTGCTCTTATCTCAAACAGCATGTAATGGGTCATTTAAAAAATCTTAGTGGATTATTTTTAGACTGGGCTGTTCTCAAATAGCACTGCCCCAAACCACCGTGACCACTAGCACAACAGAACAGGGTATGATATATAACACTGCTGCTCTTATCTATTTATAGGAAACTAGCTTTGTTCATAGAACATATCTACAGTACAATTATTGTCCAAACATGCTAGTTTACCAGATATGAGGCATTTCAGTTACCTAGTTTAGCAAATATATTTCATCAAGTGATACTTATGTGTGAGTATCTACTCTTACATATAAATATATCATTTGTGAATGATCACCATTAGCACAAAAGATAATACGTGAAGTACCCAAGTCGAGGTGTTGGGAAATTGAATTCCAGCTTTAGCTCTGTCACAAAATAAAATAACTGTGGCATCTTAAGCAAATATGTTAACTTCCCTGTTCTGTTCTGTTTCTTTTTTTTTTTTTTTTGTGGCCTGATATGCATTGGGAAGGCCTTGGATTAGCTATCCAATCACTCATATCACCCCTCTCCGTCTTGCAAGTCAGTTCTTTCAAGATGGAAAAAATTTGCTCCCTGAAGGTGACTGTTACTGAGATAGCAAAACACATAGTGAGCAGTTGGATGAGACAGAGAAGGCACTGCAATGGGAGATAGAAATGTTTGCATAATATGTCTGTTTCAAAAAACCTAAGCCATTATAGCAGTAGTTAAAAAAAAAAAAAAAAAAAAAACGACATACAACTTTTACAATCTTCAAGGGAGAAGGCAGTCAACTATCTCTGCCATTGTGCAGTACCCTGTGATCAGAATTAGCATGTTCATTACAGTCTCATTTTATTAATGCCTCTTTTTGAAGATGAACACAGTTGTCCCCGCTGTGAAAATGGTACTTTGCCGTTTATGTTATAAAGTGGTCGCGGCTGGAGATCCAGGCTAGGAACATTAAAGAACAAAGCACAGCTGCTTGACTGTCACACAAAAGGATTTTTATGAAAGACTGAAACAAAAGGAAGGGTGGCCAACCCAGAACAAACGTGCTGACGATTATGGTACTGACTGAAGATTACTGGAAAAGGCTTATAAAATAGTTGAGTACTTGGAATACATTGATACCAACATGATAACCTTCCCGTGTACTTCATTTGCATGCTGGAAAAAGGTGGTGGTGGGCAGAGCCGCTTTAAGTGAACAGACACTCCTGACTTTCTTTGGTGTAAACTTTAGAATTTAAAAACAGTGATTCTTTGGGTATCAGTGGTCACAAAGGCAGAAGCCCATGTGGATAGTCTATGAGAGACCCTAGTAAGGGGAGACATTAAAACTGAAAATCTGGGGGAGAAAGTGTACCTGTGAGGAGAGGCTATTCATTTTCCTCCTGATCTATCTTTTGAGGACTGTAATGTTGGTGATGCATGCTCCTTCCTTGGAACTATTACTTGTTTTGCCACACTGAGAGCATGTCTAAAAAGGGCTCAGAAAAAATGAGCACACTTGTAAATCATTGCATTTAAGTGAGAACAATTTTCTTCTTTTGACTTCATATTAAAATATTATTTTTAATAATTTTGAAATGAACATCAGCTCATGAGAGTGTTTACTGCTGCTTAACATGTTAACCGAACCATAGAAATGTTGAGCTAGAACGGAATTTGGTGTTTACCTAGCCTCACTACTTATTTTTGATGTAACGAGCCAAGGTCCAGAGAGTTTGAAATGATTTGTTCTTGGTCGTACAGCTAAGATTTTCACTTCAATGATCCCTGCTGCATTACGTGTGACAGTGAGTTTCAGCCCTTCAGATTTTTACTTTATATACAAGATATTATCCTGGAAGAACAATGTTCTTCCAGCTGACATGTCGACAGATGAGCATGATGGGAAATAAAAAGTGCTCAAGTGCCATGGGTGCAAAGTGTGCAAAATACTACATGGATGATACGCTGTGAGAGTGAGGAGACTGCTGGGTTGAGGCATGAAGAATATTTAGGAGTCTGTGAGACAGAGCTAAGTTGAGAGAGGAGTAGGAACTAGAAGCTTCTTGAGCAAAGTGGCTTAGGGAGGAAATCACTGAGTATTGATGGTAGGTGTGTGCAGTGTATTAGGGTTCTCTGGAGAAAGAGAACCAACAGAATATATACATATATGGGAAGAGCCTTATTTTAACAAATTAGCTGACATTCTTAATGAGGCCAAGAAGTTTCAAGATCTGCCAAAGCTGTCAGCTGGAGGCCCAGGAGAGTTGATGTGCAGTTTTAGTCCAAAGGCTGGCAAGCTGAAGACCTAGGAAGAGCTGATGTTTCAGATTGAGTCCAAAGGCACGAAAAAGCTGATGTCCCAGTTTGAAGGTAGGAGGAGTTCTTCCTTCCTCAGGTGAGGCTCAGCCTTATTGTTTTCTTTAGTCTTTTACCTGATTGGATAAGGGTTGCCCACATTAGGGAGGGCAATCTGCTTTGCTTGGTGACTAAATTAAATGTTAATGTCATCCAAAAACGCTCTGACAGTAACGCTCAAGATAACATTTGACCAAATATTTGGGCACCCCAGATATTTTGCCTAATCAAGTGACACGTAGAATTAACCATTACAGGTGGGTATAAGCAATGGTAGATAGAATTGAGTAGAAGTAAAATAGTAGTAGTAAAAGCAAGTGAGATTGGGACGTGACTCATTGGCTAAGGAGATAAACCTAATAAGTGAGAAAACATGTAATTAAGTTAACCTAGGCCATCTTTATGTGAGCTGAAAATTACAAAGGAGTTTACTAAAATACTTCACTTAAAGTAATCTGTCAAACAGTTATTCATACATAATTGATGTTTATATTTAAAACTAGGTAGTTGGTTGGCTTTCACTGATAAAATTTGAACAATTTTTAAAAATTCAGTATCCTGGTTTTCCAGATTAGTTTTATTTTAAGCTACTAATTAAGATGTAGTTTTAAAAGTTGCACATGCATAATTTATTGGTATTTAGGGCACAGATATACTAAATGCCTCATCTAGGGTTTAATTATCAAAGCCCTAATTACATATCTCCTTAGAAGAGCAAGTAACTTTTTATATCTTATTAAAAAAACAATGACTTGTGAATTAATGCCACATTAAACACAACTACGATGACACACATCCCATATTCTTAATATGTTTTGTTAAAGATAGCAAGATTTTTTTTTTTTTTTAACTGCTAGGCAACCGGGGAATAGTCATATAATTTCAAGACTCTCTTATCTGTCATCTTCCAAAATGAGCTGTGTTTTAATTTATATCTAAAAACTTTCCATGCCTTTCTTTTTTGTTTCTTAGAACTTTACCTTTGATTATTAAACTTTATCTACGCATTAAGTAAATGTTATTTTCACGCTTTAACACAGTAGTTTTTTTTTAATTGATAGATTTTTGGTCATAAGTGTAGCACTACTGAGATTTTTCTCACATGTCTGATGATGTCTGTGTTCAGCTTTAAAATTTGATCATAGTTTGTATTTTCCCAGAAGAGATCCTGTATTTCTTAGAGCATAAATACCAAAAGAGCTATTAAAAAAATGAAGCTATAAATCATAAGTGAGACCAGAAAATCAATATCAACAGTTTTTAGATATTTTCTACCTTTCTAAGTATCGGCATACATAGTTCTTTCTGTTTGTTTATGTGTTTGTTTAATGATGTGGGTAAATGCAGATCTGTCATTTACCGGTCAACTAGAAAATTAAGTACGGTAGAAAAGTATGTACTCATAAAAACGTGATGGCTTTTAATAAAGTTAGTTAATAACTATCAATATTTATACAAAAACTTGGGGAGGTATATTTGCATATATGTATGTTTTGTACATGTAGTATGTATATAGTGTGTTCGTGTATGACCTGTTTAATTTGCTTCATAGCACTTTTTACTATGTGAAATTATACTCTTTATTTCTTGAGACTTTTATCCTGTATACCTCTTCCTTTGTATATAAGCTCCATTACAGTTTTCTATGGCCTAGAAATGTTCCTGGCATTTATTGGGCACCCAAGAGATATTTGTGGCATGAACAGGTACATATGTAGAGGGATCTATAGATATGGTTATGTAGACACAATGCATTAAGAGACCATTTGGTTAGGAATGAGTCTCACTTTATATATAATGAACAAAGTAAATAATCATTATTTCAGTGGCCACTGCAAGATGAAGAGTGTGATTGAGAGTCAAGAAGTCGAGGTAAAGGGAAAGAGAACTACAAAGACAGAGTGAAACAGAGGGAATGAAGAGAGATGCTCTTTATAGCTACATAAGCATGATTTGTATCAACCTTCCAGTGCTTCCTAACTGTATGGGTTTAGACACATTACTCAAATCTGAATGTTAAATTCCTATCTGTAGGGTTGGGGGTGATCCTGGCTATCTTTTACGGCTGTTTTGGGGGAAGTTAATGACATACTAAATCATCTGGCAGAGTAACTAACAATAAAGTTGCCAAAGAATGTTAATTTCCTTCCTTCTCCCTTTATTATGCCTTTGAAGCTGAGCTAGCTGGTTTGGCTCTCCCATCACTACTGAATCCCCAGCATCTAGAATAGTGCTAGGCACATAGTAATTCAGTAAGTGTTATATGTATACATGGCTATGGTGAAGGGAAGGGAGGGTGAAGAACACTGAAAAATAAGTTTTGTGTCTTCTCAAATAGTCCTTAATCCAAAGGACTGAAAAACAGCTTTTCACATGGAAATAAGATGATACAACAATCTGAAAACATACAGTATTACCAAGTTATTTTGAAAGACTGAAGATCATTTATTGGTGCTATGCTAGTATACAATCCCAAGAATTTTAGTTCCTTTTTTCCCCCTCTTATATTTGTGCTTATTGTTATGTTAACACACATTTCCATATTCTTCAGAATGCTTATACATTAGGTAGGTCCAGGTAGTCAGTTGCTTCAACTGCCTAACTCAAACTGGAGTCATACTGTCATACTAGAATATTATTTCTGTTCTATGACATCTAGGTCACAGACTAGATAAAAATCTATAACTGTCTTATGATTTCTGTGAAAATGTAACATTAGATATATATTTTAGAAGAAGCAGAAGAATTTCAAATATCCTTGAAACGTCGAAAGAGATAATAGGAAACATCTTGCTTTTTTGTTTGTTTGTTTTGTTTTTTCGATTATTTCTGTTACCAACCTTGGTGTAGAAAGTAATAGAAGGTGTAGTTATGGATGTACGTTCAGCAAACAGACAGACCCGAGTTCAAATCCTAATTCCACTATTTGTTCTGTGGCAGTGTGCACATTTCCTAACCTCTCTAAGCTTCGGTATCTGTCTATCAAGTCGAGATAACAAGACCTATTGCGTACACTTACGAGGATGATTACAGGAGATAATCTACGTAAAGCTGTTGGCAAAGTTCTAGGCACTCAGGAAATGTGAGTTGTTGTTGTGATTATCATTATCATCACTAGTATTACTGTGATCAGTACGATTATTATTAAGAGTTAATTTCAAATTATTTGATTAAAGGGAACTGCCCCATTTGTGAAGCAGAACTTTTTGGCACAGGCAGAATTATCTTTCTAAGGCTGGGAATATACAAATTTTTTAATCCTTAAGTCAGGCTACCTTGTCCACTAAATAATCATGTGGTCCAGATGCCTCCATTTGGCCGTTGTAGGATCCACAAAATATTTGAAATTTAAACGTCATTCTGTCATAAGTGATAGGGGAGTATACTTCAGAGAAAATTAGATGAAATTTTTCTTTTATCCTAAAACACAGAGTTAGTTGCATGCTTAGACTAGAAGTTCCATAAGGGCATGGCTTTGTTTTGCTCTAGACTGTACACATGGCAGTAAGCACAGTGCCTGACATTTTCCGTAAACATTTGTGTTTTTTGTTTTTTTAGAGACAGAGTACCACTTTGTCATCCAGGCTGGAATGCAGTGGTGAGATCATAGCTCACTGTAACTTCTCACTCCTATGTTCAAGGGATCTCCCCGCCTGAGTCCCTGAGTTGCTGGGACTATAGTATGAGTCATCTTGCCCAGCTAATTATTTTTTGTATTTTGTAAATTTTCTGTAGAAAATAGGTCTTGCTATTTTGCCCAGGCTGGTCTTCAACTCTTGGCTTAAGCCATCCTCCCACCTCGGCTTCCCAAAGTCAAGGGATTACAGGCATAAGCCACTGCTACCAGCCAAAATTTCTTGATGGAATGAATGAATGACAAGTTTTAGGAAAAAGTTTCTAAATATTATTTTCTTGCAGAGTGCTGGATTTAAGGTTTATTTTTAAAAATTAAAAATGTCAGGAGATGTTGCTTCCACATCTCGGTTAGGCATACAATATATGAGAAGCAATTTGTGTTAATTCATGAATTTATTCATTTGATAATCTAGCTCTCTCTATTCCAGGAAGTGTGCTAAGTATTGAGAATAAAAAGATGGGAAGACACTACCCCCACTTGCCTTCAAGGAAGCTACAATCTCTGTTTGATGGGAAGCCATAAATTTGGTTAAAATGACAAGACAGTTATACATATATACTGTGGTTGGAGATAATAAAGTCTATTTTTGGAAGAAAAGTGCTCTCACAGTAATTCAGCTTACACCTTTTCAAGCTAGCACTTGCAGTAAGAACTAATGTCTCCTTGAATATTCCATCAGTATGACAGTAAGGTTTGTTGAAATGTGAGATGTGTTTGACATATGAAGCCTCAACTGACAGAAAAATTAAACTCACCTTTTTTTCCTGAGGAGTAAAAATGTTCTGAGAGAAAAATTGTATTTCATTTGTAGGAAGATTTGGGATATACTTTGGTTCGGTTTTGAGAAAATATGGTGCAATAAAAAAACTTAAGTAATTACCTTCAGAGTAACATTCCCGTTTGTTTCTCTCCCAACTAATAGTAAAAGGAGTTTTTATTGCTGCACTTACCATTTTTTATGATTCTTTTTTGCTCTAGGTGGAGACGACAGAGCATACCTAAATACAAAATGATTTTAAAGTGTACTAGTAAAATGTCTTAAAACATCTTCTCCCTCAGAGGACTTCATTAAGCAAAATTGATTTTTATAATAAAATTTATTTATTAAAAAATGGTAGTTTAGGCATTTTAACCCTTGAGGAAAGGCCATTAGCATATACTGTACTCCAAAACAGGAACACTGTTAGATAAGTTACTTTTTAAGGCTTGAACAACTTGGATTAGAGCCCTGTATCCTAAAGAGCCTTTTATTTACACTCAAGTTTTTATGCATGTCATTATAACTTATGATGATAGATCTGAATTTCCAGGTATTGCCAAGCTTGTTATAAACTGACATCAAGTGCTACAGCTGACTTACAATGGGTCCCATTAATCTTAGTTGCAAAGATGCATTAATAAAGTTAACACTCACTGGCTCAATAGCAAATGAAATTCCCTCATCTCGGCTTACAAACAGATAAATCATCATCTGAGAGGAAGAATTCACTCTGACTTAAATGATTATTCTCAAGGATTTGCCATAAACCTACTACAAAGAACCGAGGAGGACACTAAATGCTGCCCAGTAGGACTGGGGTTTCGCCCAGTAGGACTGGGGTTTGAGCCAATCTTTTCTTAATTCCCTATCAACATTTTAAAAATATGATTGTGATTATTTAAAAACAAATTTTTTTAAATTAAAATTACCTTACAGCATAATGGTGAAATGCTAATGTGATGTGTTTTACAGACGCTTGGTTAACTACATGCTAACAGCATTGATTAAGCTCAGGGACCACGCTTCCTGTGTCCTCCAGTGAGATGAATTCTTGTTCGAAGACCCCCACCAAACTCTTGCCATACTCGGGTGTCAGAAAATCTCTGTCAGAATGATGGAGGGCAAGTAATTGGTATGGAGATGAAGTAGAGACAGGCTTACCCTGCAGTTGAGGAATCTTTGGAATTAGGGCCCTCCCTTGTACGATGCTTTCCAAAGGCCCAGGAAGACTTACTAGTGTCTCCAGTTGACTATATATTTTTCTAAAATTTGTAAAAATAAGATTTTTGAATTTGTTTTCATAAAGTAGTCCTTTAAAGTTTTGTAAGCTTTAGACTTTATAATATCTAGGTCCACTGCTGGGATGGGGCCAAGGGACCTAAGAATTGCATTATACTTTACATATGATTGAAGAAAAATTACTTGTGTACATCAGCACTTGAATGTTAGTCTCACGTAGAGGGGTGAATGTCTTTCTTGAATCACCCTCCATGGTTTAGTATAGACTTAAAAGGACTTTGCCCAATGTTTATAATTCTGTTTCTAAATTTGTGGAGAACATCTTGGTACTATTTTCATCCTTTACTGTTTAACATACAATACTACACAGGCAGTACACATCCACTGCTCTCTCCTGTAACACGATGGTTTTGCACATTACACAGGATTCCCCGCCACCCCCTGCCCCCCGCCATTTACTGGACTGTACCTGGTTAAAATTTCTCCATTCTGATAGGTCAAGGTTTCTATCTCCTCTCATTGCATTTGAACAGTACCACGACCACCATCACTGATGCAAAATAACATTTTCATCAAGACATTAGACACTATAAATTCTTAATTTTTATTTTTATGTAAACTAGCTCTAAAGTCTAGTGGCATTATTTACTAAAATTCAACAAATGAATTTCCGAGCTGATTCTCCATGAGCAGCATGCTGTCTTGTGTATTAAAGGAGAAGAGACAGGTAGAAGGCAGGAATGGTTGAGGCTTCTTCTTTAAAGCGTTTGTCTGTAAAATAAATATGAAAAGATCTTCAGATTTCTTTTCTCAATGAGCAACGATACAGAACTTCTATTTGCTTGCTCAGGTTTTATTGGCGATTAGAAAAGCAAAGAGCAAACAAAGGAAAAAAATCCTAGAGAATTAGTTGTTACCAAGCATTCAATGCAGTTTTGGAATGTGTGAATTTTAATATATAGGTGTTCCATCTGAGGTTCTGATAGATTCTTAGCCCTAAAAGAGAGATCTGCTAAGTACTTTACTGACTACTAAAGGGGGTCTGTGTGGAGTGTCTGGAGAAGCTACAAGTTCAGAGCAGCTGAGATTCAGAGGTGGCTTGACCAAACATGCTGGTAAATGTGGTGATTACCACATTTTGTGACTCTAAAGTTTATTCTGTATTTACTACTTCGTATATCACCCTTTCATGCTATCTTGCAAAGGATACAATCGAGTGTAATGCGACATAGAAAAGTGTAAGGATTGATTTTTTTTGTTCTGGGGGTCTCTAGGAAAAGGATGAAGATGTGTAAAAGTTACCTTAACTCCACCAAGAGGGGCTGCTGAGTTGGTTGTGTAATGGACATTTATTTAGTCATCGTCCTTGAGTTTCTGTATAACCTGGGTAGAAAGAGAGCTCTGAGAGCACAAAAAGATGGGGCAGAGTGGGATGTAAGAGCTGAATGGTTGTGAAAAATAAAATGCATTAAAAAGGCATTAAAGAAGACATAGTTATCACTGAAAGGCTAGTTAAGAGGGTACTTCTTTTTTTAATGCATTTCCTTGCTATACCTCTTTATATCTTTTAAAATATTATGGTAATTGAAATAAGCCATTCACAGAAAGACAAATGCTATGGGATCTCACTGATTTGTGGAATCTAAAAAAATTGATCTCAGTAGTAGAGAGTAGAATGTTGGTTACCAGAGGCTGAGCAGGTTGAGGGGTGGGGGTTGGGGAGATGGTGGTCAAAGGATAGAACATTTCAGTTAGGAGGAGTAAGTTCAAGAGAACTATTGTAGAAGATGGTGACTATAGTTCGTAATATTTTGTATTCTTGAAAGATGCTAAGAGAATGGATACAAAGTATTCTCAAACGCAAAAGTGGTAACTATGTAAGATAATGCGTATGTTACTGAGCAAGATTTAACTATTTCACAGTGTATGTATAGTATTTCAAAACATCATTTCGTATGTGGTAAATACATACACTTGTATCTCTCAATTAAAAAAATAAATTTATGGCCGGGTGTAGTGGCTCACTCGTGTAATCCCAGCATTTTGGGAGGCCGAGGCTGGCAGATCACTTGAGGTCATGAGTTCGAGACTAGCCTGACCAACATGGTGAAACCCTGTTTCCAGCAAAAAATAAAAATAAAAAAATAAAAACACACACACACACACACAAATTAGCTGGGTGTGGTGGCATGCACCTGTAGTCCCAGCTCCTCAGGAGGCCGAGGCAGGAAAATCACTTGAACCCAGGAGGTGGTAGTTACAGTGAGTCAAGATCGCACCACTGCACTCCAACCCCGGGCAACAGAGCAGTACTCTGTCTATAAACAAGAATAAATAAGTAAATTAATAAAGATATCTCTTAAATGTTTGAGGCAACCACAGGAAGTTAAAAGGTGAAGGCAAGTCATTGCAGATATGTTGGAACTGAGTTGTCTTGGTGTTTTATGACTCCATGGCTTTCTCTTTGAAACCTCTGGTAGATGGAGATTATCAAGATACCGTACCATTGGTCTGAGAATCTAGCAAGTAATTAGTCTTCTTTCATTAAGAAAATTATTCACAGGAATCTTTGATCACCATTCATGGCTTTCTACACAATATGTTTTCATGAAAATGAACGGTCCAGCGTGAATTTTGTTCTTTTTGAATATTATCAGTTGATAGACTTGCTGAGCTAATTGAAAGGTACCAAGCCCTTTACCTATGTGGTCTTCATTTAATGTGTATCAGATTAAGGGACATGGTAATCTCTTATTCAGAACCCAAATATCTTACAAATATAGGAAAATATTCCTTTTTCTATGGCCCCAAACTCGTGCAGCAAATTTTCTTTTCGTGTCTGTCTTAAACAGCAGTTGGTGGAAGCTTCACAGGTCTTATTGTTGAGGAAGTGACTTTAAATTTTTATTTTAGGCAAAAGCATCTGCAAATTAAGACTGCAGAAAGCAGCGGTGAGAAGATCCTCACAGTTCTACTCAGTTGGGCAATTCTTCACTACTCTGACAATTTAATTGGGTGTAAAAAGAAATGGCAATTAAAAATCAAGAGCTTTAAGTGGGACAACCTACCAGTTTCAAAGTTAGTGATTTTTTAAAAGATGAGCAAGACTCAAAGATGGTCCATCTTTAGTTCTCTAGTTGGTTGTTTCCTATTGAGTATGTTCTGTGCTCAAATTGCCATATCAGATGCGCCTTTTAATGGCAACTTTTACAAGAGTCTAAAGATAAAGAGAAGTTGAATTCACCGTTTTGTGTATGTATATAAATATACTTATAGAAATACTTATTTTTAAGAAAGTTTATCTACTCAAGAGTTTTATTTCAATGAATTTTAGACTCTTTAAATTCAAGCCTTTTGGATTTTTAAAATCAAGAGTGTAAGACTTAGTTTTGTTTGTTCTTTTAAGTAGGAATGAAATCAGTATTGCTTATCCCAGTACTTAGAGAAGGGGTGCTACAGAGAAGGGACTCAAATATGTTGCTGAAATAATACTTGTCAGTAAATTTTAAAAGCTGGGACATCTAAGTGACATATCTGATGTTGATTGTAGCCTAGTAATCAGGAATAGGAATAAATTACTTATGTATATCAGGTTTTGCACATCCACTTGATAAGAGTTATAAGCATTTCTCCAAAATGAGACAGCAGTTCTCTCTCCTGAGAAGTGTACAAATCTCAGCTGCCTCTCAGATCATAACATGGATGCTTCATCAGCCAACCTTCATCAGAGACACTGAGTAGACATCTTCATTCTCCCAGCCTTCTTTCCCGTCTTTCTTCTCTCTCTTCCTTCTTTCTACAAGTATTTCAGGTAATTGCTGTTATTACTCATTGATTTAGTTCACATCCCTTGACCCATCTAAGGTTCATGAACTCTCAGTGTATTTTGGTTTATATCAAATGAAAATATATTTTTACCTCTAATAGAAGAGCCAGATTGGGAAAAAAAGGATTTGTAAAGAAGTACTTTGGACAACAGTTATAGAAAGTAGAGTACGGTTGTACTCACGGGGGTGTTCGAATACATGCCATTTTATACACTGATAATCCCCGATTAAACGACTACCAACTGAACTTCTATATGAGGAAATCACTGTGTTCTGTGCCAGCTGAAGGTCTGGATGAGTTTCAGCTTAGCCTCTCATGGAGGGCATAATCACTTCAGCAGGATTAATGCATAGTTAAATTATTAGTGTTTTTAGCCAGAGTAAATCACATCCAAAACATCTAAGAATAAAACTGTCTAGCCCCTCTGTAATAACATCGGCAGTCTTTATCTCTCACTTGAAAGGTAGTTTTGTATGTGAGATATGCTCTGAAAGTAGGGTATCTATTTTAGTAGCTTTCAACTTTATGAATCAGATTGCAGATATGAGAGAAAAACCACAATCTTTTTCTGATAAGAAATAGTGAATTTTTCTCACATTTGTCATCATTAAAAATTCTGTTAACCCCATAGACCATGGTTTATTATCTAATCTGTGGTTGTCATTCTTTATTCAGTCTGCCTAGAGTCTGAAGTAAGGGATCCCTGTGTTCAGCTTTGAAATACTTCTTTTTTTTAACACATGGGCTTTGAAATTTTGTGAAGCCGTGGTAGTTATCAAACTTGTAAAGCAAGGTGTTAAACATTTAGTGCAAAACGAAGTTATGAAGACCACGTACTAGATGAAATGTTAAAGGTGGAGTTTTCCTCTGGCTCATGTGCCATGTTACAATTTGAAAAGTCTCCTGACATCTCAACATTCCCATAAGCTTAGTGAGGATGCTTTTGTCTTTCTGATAAGTTCATTGGCCCGTTGCACTTCAATTGATTTGTACTGATGGTCCAGTACCTAAAATAGCCTCATGTGGTTAGAAAGTCAGGATGTGAGGTTTGGTGGTAAAGTGAATTATGTGTCAGTAGTAGATCAACAATTCACTTGTATAACTTTGAAAGTGATTAGCTAACTCTCCTTTATAAAAGGTAAAAACTTTCATTCATAAATTTCTTTTTAAATTTTTGGGAAAATGTCTGAACAATAGAAAACGTATTGTTTTAAATGGTACTGAATTATCAAGATTATTTCCTCCATGAAGATGTTGTTCAAGACTGTGGCTGTAGCACAGACTAGCTGACATATATTGATATTTCATTGAAGCTGAAATATATATTGATTTCATGTTGAAAATATATGGAGAAATCTCTTTAGAATGTGAGAAAGGGATGGAAATTATTACTTTCTGATAAGGACAAATTTATTATTGGGGCACGCATTTTCCTCTCAAAATTTTTTTTTCTTTTTAATGTCAAATCAATTTTTTTCCTAATTTTAAGTTAGAATACAGCTATTAAATAGAAGACAGAAAAAGCCACTGAGTGTATATAGATGCCATGCTAGATTTTATGTGTAGGAAATTCACTTAGAATGGTTTTGTTCTTATTAGACATTTTTACCCTTGAGGCTAGCTAATCTTTTAAGCAATGTGAACTAATGCTTCTAAAAACATATAATTCACCTTTTAAAGCAGAGGAGTGACTTTTCTCAAAACACCATGAAAGGCCATTGTCTACACCTAAGAGGATAAATGAAATTAAAATAGACCTAATTTAGACTGCTCTTTCTTCATGTTTAAATAGTGGTGATAGCTTACTTTTTTCAAAGTGAGCACACTTGATTTTGCATGAGTGCTTGGTGTACTTACTATGCCCTCCTTGGAAAAATTTGGGCCATAAGGTTTAATTGCATGCTCATCAAGCAAACAGACTTGGAGGTATGTTCTCTGAGCCGTGGGCTCCCACAGCTCCCATTAATGCTAATGGGAGTTACACATGTGTATTGAGGAGAGAATAATATACCCTTTGAAGTTGGAGTTGCTAATTGAGTGCTTTCTTCATCTGTGCTCAGCTTCGGTGGCTAAGCTCAGTCAGAGTGGTCTAAAATGTCATTTTGGTAAAGCCCCCAGAACATTATCAAAGCAGGCTGGCAGTGAAAGAGACAGCTAAAAAGAAGTCTTTCTCACCCCTCAAATGGAGAAAGAATTAGCAGGCCAAACAAAAGAAGGAGCAAAGAAGTCTCAAGAATGGGCACTCCTTTGTTTAAAAGTAGCTTGAGCTGATTTAGTTCAGCAAGTGGGAAAATAGGAAGCCCTCTTCCTTGGTGGAGTTGCTTGCCATATGTAGATTACTTTTTGTGAAATATGAGGACTAGTCAGGGCTAAATAATTGTCCAACTCTGTCGTAGACTTTGGCTAACAGATACTTGTTCCTGAAAGTGACCGGATGTCTGTCATTTTGTCTTGTGTCTTGTGTCTTTTGTCTCATTTTGTTATTTTGTCTCATGTCTAAAGTTCCAAGACCCCAATGTGCCAGATCCTTTATACGCCCTCTCATTTCTTGCATAAACTCCTTTGTAGTAGTTATCTTTGCAAAGATATGAGAAGCTGTAGGATTCTACATTGTAGGGCTCCACATAAAAGGAAAATGAAATTGACTCAGTCCTAAAGAGTACTTAAGTGATTATCTTCTCTATTTCAGTTTACCCTCATTTATCCTGGCCTTCCTTACAACATTCAGCATTAATCTGTGTGGCATCTTATCAAACTGAATACAGGCAGGAAGGTCTTTTACTATGAATAAAACTGTACCTGGTCATGGGATGATCAAACCTCTGAACTCATTAGTCTCATCTGCCACAAATGCATAAACTGGTTGCCTTGTTTGACCTTAGCTGTGACTGCATGTGTTGGGCAACTCAAATATTTTGCCACTGTATGAAATGGCTGAAATCACCGTAAGTATTGACTTGGAGGTTACAGATAAACTTTAGCAAATAGGTGAATTCACAAATATGAAGAATGAGGGTCAAAAAGCTCAGTGTAATACCATTGCTTCTTCTGGAAGCGTATCTTAAACGACATTTACCAATAGCGGATTAATCATGTCATATTCACCTCTGAAGCACAGTGTATTAAAAATAACACTATATCAAATAGCAGAACAAAACTAGAGAAACTCATATTCTCACTAATAGCCTTCCAGACCTACCATAATATGAAGGACACAACTTTACTATTTTATAGAAAAAAAAATGCAGGAATAGCGATACTCTTCTTTGATAAGAGCTACTTCTAAAATGACAGACTATTTATTCATTTAAGAAAGTTCTTGCAGAAAAGACAGTTGGGCTGAGACTGTCAAAATGTAATTCTCCTGGTCCCTCAGGGTGTAAGAAAAATAACTAAACCAGTTATGAAACTGGTGGTTGCCTCTGTGGACTGTCATGTAGAAGAGGGATTAGACTCATTTTGTGTTCATGCAGACAGCCGAATCAGGCTCAGCGAGTGGCAGATTTTTGGACTGGTCCCAGGAAGAACTCTGGAATGATCTCAGCTTCCTGAAAATTACCAGGGCAATTTTAGGAGGTAGAGGTGAGTGATCATTTTCTGGGGGTGCTGGAGAGGCAGGAGATTCAAACTTTGGGTAAAAAACACAGCATGATGATGTCAGAGAGTCTGTGATGCTATGATATTTTAATCTGCCCTTTATTCCCACTTGGATTTATTTTTAGTTTTAAAAAAAATAAGTCAGTAGCAGAATAGTCTCTCAAGTATTTCTAGGTATGGTTGAAGTGCTCTGTTTCCCAGAAGGAAGGCAAAGTAAGATATTATAATGTTTATACCCTTAGCATTAATGTCAGGGGTAGTACCTGTCCCTTCCCCTTCCTGCTCTCTCTTCTAGAAGTGGAAGAGGCCACTGAGATGAAAGAATGCCCCTTCTCTTTTAAAACATTTGCAGAGTAACTTTGTCTTAATCCATGTGTGCTTTTTTATATTTGTTATTCAGTCTATTCAAAAGTAACATTCTTTGAATACCTATTATGTGTTGGAAGTAATGGAGAGCTAAGACATCCTACCCTTTGCCCAGCATGCACACCAAATATAAGTAAAATGTAAGTCTTTTTTTACTAATGAATAAATGTTAGGGTTTTGTTATTGATAGAATGTTGAGTATAAACACATGAAAGTACTAACTACTGATATGTTATTAGTATTGTTATTATTAATAATCCTTTCCTTTTTGTAAGTTTTAATACCTAATCATTCTGAAGGCACGGTAACAGTTCATAACAATGCCATAGCCAGTCACAGAACACATCATGATTCAAACTAATCGATTATAATTTTAAATAATCACACTAGAGGCAATTGTTTAAAACATGCTAATAGTCTTGCATAAAGAAGAATGTGAAATGTCTTCACTGTTCTCTACTGGAGAAAAGTTGAGGCAGGTACCACTCGTATGTGGGTGGTCCCACCAGCCTCAGGGTCCCCCAGAAGTTGTCATTCTCTTCTCACCCCAGTGAACATCCCTCCAGAACACTGCGTTCTTATTTCAGTCAGTAGTACCACCATCCTTCTACCTGTGTCCAAGTTTGAAGCATGTGGATTTTCATTAACTTATTCCTCTGTCTTGCCTCTTCTCACCAATGCATTCCCATGTAATAACTGACAAGTGACCCTTGTGTTTTTCCTTATCTTCCGGTTTGCTTCTAACACCTTAATCGAACAGCTTCCTTTCTCCATTGTACAGCCTCTCAAATGATAGATCTACAGTTTCACTCAAACCCCTCCACTTAATTCAGGTACAGCTGCCAGTTGTATCCTTTGCCTATAGACTCAAATTCATACATTTAATCTTGGCCTTTAAATGAAATGAACATTTTTCAGTGCTTTTGAATTGACATGGCCAAACATACGAAAGCAAACCATAGAACATGAAATATAAATATACTTACTGGATGAATTTTGTGAAGGAGATATGTTTTGTAGGATATTTAGGTATAAAAATTGGTATAACATTGAAATATCATCTTTCTGGAAGTTATAATGAATGCTATTCCTGCTTCCTTTCCTTTTGTTTTTTTTCTTTTCACAAGGTCTTGATATTTAGGTACAAAAAGGAGTAGTTAACATTGAAACATCATTTTTCTGGAAGTTACAATGAATGCTGTTCCTCTGTCTTTCCTTCTCCTCCTCTCCTCTCGTCTCCTCTCTTCTCATCTCTTTTCTCTCCCCCCCCCCCCTTTCTTTTCTTTTCTTTTTTCTTTTTTCTTTTTTTCTTTTGACAGGGTCTTGGCCTGTCACTCAGGCTGGAGTGCAGTGGCTGAATCACAGGTCATTGCAGCCCAGACCTTCCAGGCTCAGGTGGTCCTCCCACCTGAGCCCTGCCAGTAGCTGGGAATACAGGTGCACACATCCATGCCCTGCTAATTTTTGTATGTTTTGTAAAGACAGGGTTTTGTCATGTTGCCCAGGCTGGTCTCGAACTCCTGGGCTCAAGCAATTCACCTGCCTCAGGCTCCCACAGTGCTGGAATTACAGGTGTGAGCCACTATGCCTGGCCCTGGTCTGGTTTTTTTTTTCCCCTTTGTTTCCATCCTTTACCCCACGTTCTGGTTGGTCACTTCCATTTTTCTCATCTGTTAGTGACGTCATCATAAGGCTAGCTTTGCCCAACTGACAAGTCCTACCAGTATTTGTGACAGTTAAAAAAATATATATCCTCTGACTAGAACAGAATCAGGCTCATTTAACTTTGAGATTTTTGTTTAACAAATGAACAGTCAGCTTTTTGGTTATTTTCTTACTTTATAGGGGATACCATTAAGAAAAACATTCTCAGTTGTGAAAAGTAAGGAATTAAATCTATTTTAGTGATTATAAGAAATCTTTTGGGTATGTTATTTTTTCATCACATATTTGAGTATCCTAGTATTTATGAAAAGAATAAACCATAAATTTAGAGGGAGGACCATATAATATTTCAACATGAAAATATAAAACCATAATGGTTGTTGATGTGGAAAGTGTTAATGTAATTAGCTAGGCTTAGAAAAACTTACTTTCAGCATGTTAGCAGCTGGCTAGTAAAGTTATTTTTCTGGGGCTTCTTGTTGCCCTTTCATCTAAACCAGATCACTTCCTGTTGTATAGTTTAATGAAATGATTATATGGAAAATAAAAAGTGCCAGGAAATTAAAGCTCTTCTGAAAACTAAGTAGAATAACACAGCAGAACTAGACTGGATGAAATAATGTCCCTGTAACTTCAAACAGTGAATGAAGCCACAGTGGTACACCAAGCAATAACTTGGCATTTGGCTATTAAGCTGAATATTTATGAGTAAATACTTTAAATGTCAGTCTGTGGTGCTTAGCATACCCACTCCTTGACTTTTGCAGGTTTTTTACTGTTCAAATAGAATGGTTCAAGTTTTCATTTGTCTAACAGAGAGGAAAGAAGCATCAGCCCTTGTTTTTTAGTTTGGATTCAGGTATCTATAGGAGACCATGTGGGCTGGGCACCAGAAAAACTAGGATCCCATCCCGGAATCGACATTAAATAGCAATGTAATGTTGAACAAAAACCCTAGGCTTTCCAATGCCTCAGATTTTTTCCCCTGAATACTGAAATTGATAATAGCCACCATTATTGAGTACTTAATATGTGCCAAACAGTATGCTTTACAAAAAATATTTGTGTATATTTTACTTTTCACAGCAATCTTGTGAAGTATTATCTCTTTGAAATAGATGGGTGCACTGTAGTTCAGAAAGAGCAGTGTTTGCACAACAGCAGCAAATAATAATGATGATAAAGATCACTTAACAAAAAGTGTGCTACTGTGCCAAAATACTTAAAATGTGTGCTACTCTTAAACCACTTTAGTCTACAGGTTAGCCCATTTAATCTCAATATCAGTCCCGAGGGATAGGTAGAAAAGTAGTTCTCCCACTTTACTAATAGGGAGCCTGAGCTACAGTGAGCCTTAGTAGCTCAGCTAGTAATCAGAACTTAATATGAATCTAATATTGTCTTATTCAACATTTATGTTGGAACTTTTAATGTAGGAAATATACAGAATTTTTTCTCCTTTATATTATTTGTATAAGGAAAAAATATGGTTAAAAGGAAGGAAAAAGTCAAATGATTAAGAGAAAACCTTAAAATACTCAAGTATCCCTTCCATTTTTATGAATTATTATGAGTAAATCATTTATTGCAGGTTAATTTGGTACCTATAACCAGCTATTAGTAAAAATAAAATTGAGTTAAATAGTGATGTTCAAATGTGGATTTTGTGTTGATTTAAAATTTTCATTTAATTTTACTCTTTAAGTGCCCTGTTTTATGAGTGGTGCTAAATTGCTCCTGTTCTGTGGTTTTTGTGTATGGTTGATCAGAGATCTTCACATGGTAACACAAGCTTCCATGGAATGCACATCCACCTGATTCAGGCATCCAGTTACATACTTGTCACATATTAATTTAGTTTATTTTCATGATACTTCTGTCATAAGGGCAATGCTTTTCACAACTCATCAATCTCAAATAAAGGTAAGATAAGATGACAAAACCACAAAACATGAAACAGAGCCTGACCTTGAAGAAACTGACTTCACATCCCATATCCTTCCTATGCTCTGTGCTGCTAACCTTTATGAAGTTACCTCCTAAACACCCTGTCCAGTGCTGCCACGTGAACACAATCAAGTCCTGGGATGCAGCCAAGCATATGTGAAATGATCAAGTTAATATGTCTCATCTTCCAGGAGTCTCAGCTTTACTCAGAGATTGAAGGAAAACAAGGATTACTTAATATTAAAATTAGATTCATCGAGGAGACAAATGTAAAATTCTCATTCACTTTTAAGATGAGACAAGATGTGAGAATTTTGTTTTTGTTGATGGTTGTCTTGCACTTTGCCCACAGATGACTCTGGTCCTCTGAATTATAGAGGTGATGTGTGGGAAACACTGAGAAGCCTGTTTTTCACCTGGTTGCTTCTTTGTGAAGTCATGTCTGAGTCTCATCACTACGCAAAATGCCTCAACCACTTGACTTGTGCTGATTCGCTCTCTTTGGGCCACTTATCCTTTCCCAATTGTAGAGATAAAGTACATATTGCCCAATTCCTGAAGATCCCTGAAGAGAAATTTCCATAAACCCCTCCAGAATTAAGAAAATTAAAGGAGTACTTCTTTCTTTTTTATTTTTTTTCGGTGCATTTTCAAAGTTCTTTTTACATCATCTATTTGCCGTCAGTACTCTAATGGCAACTGCTATTCATGTACTAAATGCCGTGGTTTTCCAATATTCTGGCCGATTTGATATATGTGGACAGTTAACTCAGATTCCATGCTGCTGTGGAGCAGGGGATGGGTCAAGCCATAAGAAGATATGGGAGAGACACTGAGAGTCTCTGAGTGGTTCTAAGTGACTCTCTTGGAATATACCAGTTGCTTTAGAGTTGAGCGCTCTGCTGGGTGAACAGGAAGCGCTAAAATATACCATAGTGATGCTTTGCTAAGTGGCATTCTAGAGTTTGGAAATACCTCTCGTGCTTCCTATCTAATCTCTTTATTAGGAATACCTTATGCTGGCCCTTTTGTAGGGTAAGCAAAATACTTTACTAAAATTTCATAATGTGCAGTTTTTCATCCCTATTGCATGACAGCTGAACTGGATCATCCAAGTCATGAAATTTTACTTTGGGACTTGAATTAGTTTAACTATTTGTATAATCCAGGTTAATAGGGTAACAGTAATATCTTCAATTCAATATGTAATGTATAGATATGTCCTACACAGAAGTCTAGATTTTTTTAAAAAAAGGTTTAGAAATGCTGTGTCCTATTCTCAGCTATATGTGGAAGTGAACAATGGAAAAGCAGTGTACTGGGTTATAGGGTTAGAATGCAATGCATCGTAAAAGCTGACATCTTGTAATCACAGATGTTTGCAGCCCAAGTATGGCAGGCGGCCTCCATGTTAACTTGAATGAGTTATACTTGACATGTAAACATGTGACACAAGAATAATATTTGTTTCCTATAAAGTCCACCATAATGTAAAAACATCCCTTAAACTTATTGCTAGGTTGCCTTAAAATTATATATCCTAGACTCGCAATGAACTGTAATAAAATAAATATTTGTGTTTTATTAAGTGACTATTCTATTAATCTCCACGAGCTTTGGCATGGCAGCTCCAGTAGGAGATGGTCATTCTCCATTGCAAATGGCATTATAACCAGGGTCCACTCCAATTCGTTTTTAATTAATTTATTTATTTTTTAATTTTTTTTTCGAGACAGAATCTCACTCAGTCTCCCAGGCTGGAGTCTTGGCTCACTGCAACCTCTGCCTCCCCGGTTCAAGCAATTCTCCTGCCTCAGCCTCCTGAGCAGCTGGTATTACAGGCGCGTGCCACCATGCTCAGCTATTTTTTGTGTTTTCTATAGAGATGGGGTTTCACCATGTTGACCAGACTGATCTCAAACTCCTGACCTTGTGATCCACCCATCTCAGCCTCCCAAAGTGTTGGGATTACAGGCGTGCAGCACTGCACTTGGCCCTATTCTTACTTATTTTGTGAATTTTTAATTTGCTGTTTATATGCTTACAGATTTTAATTGGCAGACAAAATTGTAGGTACTTACCGTGTACAACATGATGTTTTTAAGTATATATACACTGTGGAGTGACTAAACCTAGCTAATTTCTGTATGCATTAACTCACCTAATTATATTTGTTGTGGTGAGAACTCTTTATATCCACTCTCTTAGCATTTTTCAAGAATATAATATTAACTGTACTCACCATGTCCTACAATAGATCTCTTGAACTTGTTTCTCCTAACCGAAATTTTGTATCCTTTGACCAACATCTTCCCAACTATTCCAAACCCCGCAGCCCCAGGTAGTCAGCGTTCTACTGTTGATTTATGTGTCTGCTCCAGCCCCCATTGGGCTTCTGCTGAAATTAAGCATTCGAGTAAGGTTTTCTTTACCTGAGACTATTGTCTTTCTTCTACACAGAGAGATGCCCAAATTTGGTCAAACAAAACTGTGACAGATCCTGGATTCATTTATAATCTAAGCAATGTGCTTTGTGAATATTTTGAATAAAGTTTCTGTAACTTAAAATGTGGCAACTAAGGAGGTGAGAGAGATTATTGTGTAGATATAAAAATGACCTTCCTCTAGCATAAAAGATAAAAATAAAATATGAAAAGACTGTTTAGCATTGTTTTCTTGTGCAGAAGGGGTGAAGTTGTTTAGGAGAAAGGGAGAAAGGCAGAATGGATTTCAGAATATCAGGCATCATGTAGTGAAGTAAAGCTTGGTGCCCTAAATAGCATCTGGGGTTGGTTTCCCTCCTTCTACAGTTACTTATTTACTCCCTGGAAATAAATTGAAAACTTATTTCATCTCTTTTATACATCATATGGTCTGGATTCTTGATGCCTGCACATAGGAAACATATGTCTCTGCATATGCTTCATGTCTCTTCACTTGTTAGGTTGAGAGTCCGCTATAAGATGCTATTCACAGGTAAGTGATTTTCCTTCTCTTGTCTTTTCTTCCCCAAATGAAAGGACTAGACTGTGATCTTCCTCAAGGCATATTGGCATTACATTAGCATTCTCTAATTGTAGAATCATGCCTATTGGCTACTGTGAGGGTGTGTGTGTGTGTGTGTGTGTGTGTGTGTGTGTGTGTGTTTGTGAAAGCATGTAAAAACAGTTATTTAGATGCTTCTCCCTCCTTTCTTTTCCTTCGCTTGGAACCTCCTTCCTCCTTTCCTCATCACTACATTCCACAAAGGAATTCCTGGAGACATGCCTTCAGAGAGATTTTGTCTACAATTGTATGTGGATCCATTCATTGTTTTGTGCTTATAAAGCATAAAATGGAATGAAATAAGGATCCTTTTAGTTTAGGTTCTTTAGGATGATATAGTATACGATGTACATCCCCACCCCTCGACACCCCTGCTCCCCGAAAAATCAAAAACAAAAACCAAAAAACCCAAAGGACTCATCCATGGTATGACACACCTGTGCCTCTGATTTACATGCTACAAATCGTATCAGAGAGGTGGCTGTAATAGCTGGTAGGATGATCAATCTCTAGTAAGTAGTGTATGCTTATGTTGCCAACTTCCATAGAGATGAGCAGAAAGTCCTGGAAGTGGTGTAAGTCTGTTGAAGCACAAAGTAATGGCATGAGTGCTGAAGGGAACCAACGTGCACTGATGTCACATCATGTGCAAAAGCATTCTGCCAGGTGATTTAGGTACATTCTCGTTTCATCCTCACAGTATCTTGAAAAATGTATATTATCTCTATTTATGTGGAGACGGGGGCTTCCAGAGGCTTAGTAACTTGCCTAAAGACTCACAGCAACTAGCCCATCTAGAATAAACCCATGTTTTCTGACTGTAACCACTGATGAGTCTTCACTGAAGCTCTTGTCTTTTGTGAAATGAAAGAATCCACCTTCTTTGACCCAATGGTTTCAGGTCATCTCAAAGATTGTTTTGGTGAAGTAGAAAATGGCTCTCAGTTTTTTTCTCTAGTTCGGTTGAATGAGCTCAAAGAGCAGGCAAAACTACGATAATGAAGTTAAATTCACAACCCATTAAACCTAAGCCAATAGTTAAGTCCGATTATGCTTAGCACTTGCAGCTTACATAAATATTAAATTGTCAGGTTTAATATACTTCAAAATTTGCTCACCCGCGTTTTTCCAACTTCATTATTTTAAGGTCTGCTGAGGCATATTATGTTGGCAAAATGCTTTCTTGCTGAAGAGGTTGATAGAAGAAGAGTTTATTTGTGGCACTTGGGTTCGGAGCATGGGCAATTGCATAGTTTGATAGGCCAGAGGTTACCTAGAGTGATTCAACTAATAGATTAAAAGATGGCAGTTTATTTTTGTTTTGTTACTTACATAAATGGAAAACCCAGAAATCAAATTGCTATTGTTCCTAAATAAGTTGCATGGAAAATAACTTGCTTACTTTCCCATACCTCCTCACTGGATATTTGCACCTAAATATATTGCAGTAATCTCAAGCTATACGTGTTAAGGGATGACCTTATTTTCTCTCCCATTTTCTATATTTTCCATCTCAGTTAATGGCATCATCATACCCCTGTTTATGAAAGCCTGAAAACTCATAGACTTACTTGATTTCTCTTTTCCTCCTTATTCCACCAAACTCAGTAGGCAGTAGCTTAGGAGATAATTGATTACTTCAGAAATGCATCGGAAATTTGACCTCCTCTTTTCATCCTACATTTGTCTGATTTAGCTTGAGTCCGCCTTATTGCTTTGGGGATTTTTGCAAGGGTTTTGGCGTCTGTTCCTTGACTGTCCACTTTGGTATCGTTCCCCAGTCGCTATAGGAGAAAACCCTGAGGCAGTATGGCCAGGGTCCCTTGCTGGCCTCATCTTGGACTTACCCTTATCTGATGTAATGTACTTCATGCTCTCGTCAGGCTGAACTTTCCACTCAAAAAATATCATGCTGTGCTCTGTATTTCTCTGCCTTAGTAAATCTTCTTCCTTTCCCACCCTATCTGTGATTCATCCAGTTAATGTTTACTGGGAAATCTATTCCTCTGAAAAAGATCTAGCTCATATATTACTTCCCTGGCTATTTCCCGAGATCTAATGGTCCTCTCTTGTGTGCCGCTGTGGCACTCGGCTCTTTCCTCTACTATACCTTAAAGCATTGTGTTTTACTTCATGCATGGGCCTCCCCTCCTCTCCTGAGAGGATCTTGAGGTTAGAGACTTTGTCTTGTTTTTGAGTTCCTTACTTTACAACAACAGTACTTGGCACATAGTAGATTGTCAGTGAATGTTAATGGGTATACTGGAAGCTGAAGTGAAGAGTTAAACACTCTCAGCATAAGTGTTTAATTTTGGATATATGTAGTGGTGAGAATAGCTATACTGTGTTTCCAGGACAGGTAGTAGAAACGTTGAGGCATGGTTGATTGGAAACACCTTCTAGTAGTGTCTGATACTTTTTAATACAAAGTACATGTTTTCATTGTAGCCTTTCTTCCAATTACTTGGGCTTTTCCATCAAGGGATTGCACTATAACTAAATTGTGAAGTATTTGCGTGTGGAAACAATGTATAATTGTTTCCTCCAAAGTCCTGAGAATATTTCTAATTAATACTTTATTATTGATAGATTGATTATATCAATGGATAGGAGAGTTAGGACATGTACTTTTCATCAACTTCCCTTATAAGTAACAACTATAGTTGGATTTATATTCTAAGTTGATTAATCGTCTAACTGCTTGCTGAATTCGGGTGACTTTTATTGACTGTTTCTCATATAAAGGAAGTATTTAATTTAAAAATTGGTGCTTGGGGTGCTAAGGTTCTTCCTTTTATTCACGTTATAGGAAAAAAGTTCTCAAATAAGTGAGAAAGCAAACCATTAAGGAGAAGTAGCTCCAGTGTTACAAAGTAAATACTTTTGAAACCACTGACTGGAGAAAGCTGTCTATAGGGCCAAAGACTCGGCCTTTCTACTCACACCAAGAGTTGCAACTGTTGTCTAAGTACAATATAATATTTAAGAAAACTTAGATTTTTTTCTTTTGCAATTATAATAAAAGCAACCCTTAAATCCAGTTTAATCTAATAATTGCCTGTGTACTTCCCCAGCTGATGTCTGTAAAGAGTAATGAATCGTTTTACAAAGACTGAATTAAGCAACTTATAAATGGTGAAACCTCTGAAGTCAATGCGAGTTTATTAAAATCATTATTAGTTTCTGGTAAGGGTTATAATATACTTCCATGAATACAAATCAGCTTGCAGGTAATAGAATATTATTTATGATTAAGAACCTCTGTTTGAAACCTAGAAATTGATTAAGACAGGTTTAGTTGCTATATTTTCTTGCAGTGTTGTTGGAATCTCTTCCTCTTCCAGTGGCAGCAGTCTAAGGAAGACTAATTCAGTGGTGGGTTTGACTAAAGGGGATTATGTCGAATGAGTTTATGCAGATGAATGAATTAGCTGAATGAGTATATGCAGATGCATAGAGATAGAGATGGAATTAAAGCTAGGGTACAGATATAGAAAGATATTCACACATTCATTTTGTGTATATACAAATGCATATATATGCACATGCATCCATATTCATTTATGTAACTGCATGTTTCTCTTAGTTTGGGCATGGTGCTGACTCTGGAAAAATATTGATGCAGGTTGAGTTCATTCAAGTTGACAGTCTTTTCTACTGACGATTGTCTATAGTGTCTGAACACATGAGACTATTACAAAGAGATGTTGAAGGCTGTTTTGGTTTTATGTCAGATAAAAACATGCTGATTCCTGCTGCAGTTTTGAAAAACAGTTTTAAAAATTAAATATTTGTTTGCATATTGTCTTCTTACACATGTTTAGGGAATTCATCATCTCGTGAAAGAATGGTCTCTGGTATTCTCATTCCTGATAAGGCTCATAGTAAGGTTATATCATGTGGCAAGAGTCACAGTTGCTGTTGTCATCCTATTTATAAGTGGAGAGAAGAAGCACCACCAAAGGCTTATACAGACAAGGTAGTGTGAAGTCTCAGAAGCCCTGGGCAATGAGGAAGGTGCATGCCAGCCATATCTAGGGGTCTTTACAGATAGATGTAATTTTAAACACCTTAATTGTGAAAACATGTTCACAGTTTTCTATTAGAACTATTGGCTCAGGTGAAAGATAGAATGCTAAGGTCATTTATAGAAACACTTTTCTTTCACCAGTTTATTGGATATTCTGCCTCTAAATATAAGCAGAGGGAGCTCCTGTCATGTTCCATTTTTCCCTGCTTTTCATCTTCTGTTTGGTAGCACATTGCTAAGTGTAAGTGACTGAGTGTAGAGATGGAGATCTGATATCTTCTACCCTTTTCTGTCCTTGCAGTGCACTGCATTGGGTTACCGTTGTCACTACCTGTAATTCTTTTCATCTCCATACAGGAGGTCCATTCCAGGCTGGTTGTGTACCTTTTGTATTTAGATTCCCCAATCTGGCACAATGACTAGGTGCTTGATACATATTTCTTAACTTATTCTTAACTGACTAAATTAATAAATGTATGGTTTTCGAATTTTCCTTTTCCAACCCTGATAATATGTGCTTTTGATCATTTGAATTCTATGCTATTCGTTGAAGAATTTACTCTGTGACAGCACTGTCAATCAATCGGAAAAACAATACTGCCATCAGTAGCACCCCAGCCCCAATAGAACAGTGGTTCTTGGAGACTTGTAGATGTTTTGCCATTTTGGTCTTGGATAAGCTCCAGAAAAGTTCTGTGCATTACCAGGCAGAGACTGTTGTTCTCTTCCCTTTCTTTCTCCCAAACAAATGGAGTCTGTCTCTGTGTGCTGAGCTGCCTGGAGCCGAGATTGAGGTCATACAAGAAACCCTGTGGCCATCACCACTGGGACTGTGCTGTGTCATAGCTGAAGCAAGCATAGCACTGAGTCTTGCCCAAGGCCTGCTGTAACCATTACCTGGCTACTACCTATGTTTGCTCAAGGCCCTAGGGCTCTACAGTCTGCAGGTGGCAAAGCCATCCAGGCCTTCTTTTAAGGGTGGTGAGTTCTGCCAGATTCAGAGATGCCATCTGGGAGCCAGGGACTGGAGTCAAAAACTTCAGAAGTCTACTTGGTATTCTAGTCTGCTGTGGCTGGGCTGGCAATAAAGCCATATGACATAGTCCTTCTCACTCTTCAATCCCCTTTCCACAGATAGAGGAACATCACCCCATGGCCACCACCACGGGCCCATAGGGAGTACTGCCAAGCTCCTGCCAATGTTCACTTAAGGCCTGAAAGCCCTTCAGTCAGCTTGTGGCTGCCAGGACTGGGACTCACCCTTCAAGGCGATCAGCTCTTTGGCCCAGGGCAGGTCTAGAAATGCCATCCAAGATCCAAGCCTTGAACTGGGGACCCGGAGAGCCTGCCTGGTGCTTTATCCCACTATGGCTGAGCTGGTACCTCAGGTGCAAGACAAAGTTTCTTTTTTATTTTTCCCTCTGCTTTTCTCAAGCAGAAGCAGTCTCTCCCCATAGCCACCACAGTTGGTAATATGATGGTTCTCACCTGAAACCAGCATGTGCTCGAGACTTACCCAAGGCCTGTGGTATAGTACCTGGGTATTACTGCTGATTCTTCAGGGAGTAAGGGCTCTTTAGTCAGTAGGGGCTGGATTCTGCCTGGACTGGGTCCTTTCCTATAAGGCAGCAGGTTCCCTTCTGGCCAAGGGTGTGTCTAGAAATATCAGGGACCTAGGGCCTATAATGGGGACATCATGATCTGACCAGTGCCTCCATCCTACTGTGGCTGTGTGGGCATCCAAGATGCAAGACAGAGTCCTCTTTACTCTTTCCTCTTCTCTTCTCAAGCAGAAGGAGAGAGTGTCTTTTAGAGCTGTGAGCTATGCTGCCTGGTGTTGGTGGAGGGGTGATCCAGCACTCCCTTAACTACCCAGGCTGGAGTCTTAGTAGGTTACTTGCCCCTCCAGTCCACTGGCCCTGAGCCCAGTGCAGCACTAGGACTTGCCTAGGAATTTCAGTATTTGTGGCCTAGATTGCCCCTGGAGTTCACGTAGGGCCTCAGAGCGCTTCAGCCTGTGATGTCGAGGCTTGTGGGAACTCAAGCTCTGATTGCTGGGATGGGCAATCCCCTCTGTCTGGCTAGGCCAGTCCAAATGCCTCCTCCATGGGCAGGTGTCGGCTGAATACAGCCAGGTTCTGCTTTCCACTGTGAGAGGGCAGCACCGAGTTGGATGAAAGCCTCCCATTCACTGTGCTCCACCCGCCCCAAGCACATGGATTCCTTACACTACCAGGCTGCAGCCAGGGGTTGGGGGAGGGGCAGCGTGGGCAATTCATGACTGTCTTTTCTACCTTCTTCAGTGCCTCTTTCAACGATATGAAATCAAAATTAGGCACTGCGAGTGCTCACTTGATTTTTGGTTTCTACCAAAGCGGAGGGGCCGGCCGGATGCCGTGGCTCATGCCTGTAAATTCCAGCACTTTGGGAGGCCGAGGCTGGTGGATCATCTGAGGTAGGGAATTTGAGACCAGCTTGACCAACATGGAGAAACCCCGTCTCTACTAAAAATACAAACTAGCCAGGTGTAGTGGCGCATGCCCATAATCCCAGCTACTCAGGAAGGCTGAAGCAGGAGAATCGCTTCAACCCAGGAGGCGGAGGTTGCAGTGATTGTGCCATTGCACTCCAGCCTGGGCAACAAGAGTGAAACCCCATCTCAAAAAAAAAAAAAAAAAAAAGAAGGGGGGGGGGGGGGGGGGAAGGGCCATCGGTAGAGCCCTCATCCATCTTGCTTTCCCCCTTTTGTTTTCTGTGAATTTTGTGTTTTGTAACTTTCTAGTTTTGAATTAAGAAAAAAAAAGTATCAGAAAAATTCATTACTCAAGAGTTATTGTTTGCATCGGTTTTGCAAACACAAAATGTTCCACAGGTAACTGATGCTTTAATGGTTTTTGTTTTGTTTTTACTTTTCAGAAGAGATGGGGTGCATTCATGGTGGTATGGCCATAGACAGTTTTTACTTTTTGTTTTAGTCTGTCCCCACGCTGCTAATAAAGACATACCTGAGACTGGCTAATTTATAAAGGAAAGAGGTTTAATTGACTCACAGTTCCACATGGCTGGGTAGGTCTCACAATCATGGTAGAAGGCAAATGAGAAGCGAAGTCATGTTTTACATGGTGGACGGCAAGAGAATGTGTCCAGGGGAACTCCCCTCCATAAAACCAACACATCTCATGAGACGTATTAAGTCTGATGAGAACAGCATGGGAAAGACCTGCCCGCATGATTCAGTTACCTCCCACTGGGTCCTTCCCAGGACACGTGATAATTATGGGAGCTGCCATTCAAGGTGAGATTTGGATGGGGACACAGACAAACCATATCATTTTTCAGTTAAAGTTCAACCTTTGTCTCCTTTTCCAGCAAAGGAGTAGAACTCTATACACTCTGTATCTTTTGCTATTTTGCTTCTACATCTTGAAATGTCTAGACTTGGGATTAGTGATTCCAACTTGGCTCATAGATTGATAACCCAAGCGTTTTAACTTATTGGAAGGCAGCATTTCTCTGAGAAGGTCAGACAGTGGTTTCCTTTACAAATGGCTCTTCCAGTGAAAGATCCTCTCCCATTCATGATGAAGGATACTTTTTGGTGCTGCGAAGAATAAGCTGCATTGTGCATTTGATTGGTTTTTGGAAATAATTGCTTGTGTTAAAAGGCATGATCTGATAGACCATTTTCCTAGCCTGTTTTCTAAGGGTCAAAAAAATTATGCTTTCATATTGACTGATTATATGGCCTTTATTGTTTCAATACTTTGATACTTTTCAGATGCTGGGTTTATTTATTTATTATTTTTTTTTTTGAGACAGAGTCTTGTTCTGTTGCCTAGGCTGGAGTGCAGTGGCATGATCTCGGCTCACTGCAGCCTCTGCCTCCTGGGTTCAAGCAATTCTCCTGCCTTAGCCTCCCGAATACCTGGGATAGCTGGGACCAAAGGAGCATGCCACCATACTGGGCTAATTTTCATATTTTTAATAGAGACAGGGTTTCACCATGTTGGCCAGGCTGGTCTCAAACTCCTGACCTCAGGTGATCTACCCGCCTCGGCCTCCCAAAATGCACTGGCTATTTTTGAACATTAATCTCATCGTAGAAAATTTGGAGAATGTATGAAAGTCTAATTATGATCCAGTGACTCAGATAAATACTGTAAACATGTTGGTAGATGTTCTCTCAGGCTTTATTCCCTGCATATTTATATGTTTGGCTCTTCTCTAACTAGTTCTAACTAGTAAGGGGATAAAAAGACCCCTATCTTCTTTAGTACCAAAATGAGAGATGTTTATAGATGGCATAAAAATTAGTAATACCTTTGTAATTTTCTTCAGGATGATGAGTCCTTTGTGTCTTTAAACAAGTTGGTCCAAGCAAAATGAGTACATTTTTCTTTTAAATAATAGGAAATATTTGGGATAGTGGATTATACTTGTCACAGGAGGTTAATGAAGAGTGAAATAAATAATCTGAGTATTTTTACCAATTCAGATAGATTCTGTATGAATGCCAAGCCACATAAGTATTTGAGAATATAAGTTACATCTAGGGCTCACAGTGTGCAGGGCCATATTGGATAAAGAAACACAGCTCCTTGGGAACATCAGTGAGCATGAAATTGATATTGATTTAGAGCCCAACAAAAAGTGTTCAGAAATCTGAAATGTAGTTCTAAATGTAAACTTGAATGCATTCTGTTTTTTATTTGATCTTTCCTTCTTCTTTTCATTTTCACTGTTGTGCTTTTTTTCTGCCTTTTTTTGTTTTATTTTGATATTTTTGCTTTTATTGTTTGTATAAATGCGAAGATTGGTAAATTCTTTGTGGAATAAGGAGGGTGTATTAACAGGTATGTAAATAATTAAACAAACAAAAAAAAAGCCAAAGTAGCACAGAATGGAAATATAGAACTGAAACATAATTGGTAAGGGGAGGATACTTACTTTATAAAAACAGAGATAGGCGGAAATTTATATATTTCAATCTTATTCTTGTCTTGATACTTTGTCTCGTTTCTTTCCAATTTTTGAGGCTATTAACTAGAATCCCTGTAAGCTATTTAAAGTACTAACTCAAAGACTGCTCTTCCAGGGTTAAATCTAGGAAAACAGAAAGATCCCCCTTTAACCCTTCACTTTGGGAATAAACGAAAAGACAGAATTGATAATGGCAGTCAGTTGTAATGTATGATTGTAATTTAAAAAATGTGCTTACTTTTTTTCTGTTACAATTGATTTCTTTGAGCAAATCTACCATATTTTTTAGTGTAATTAATAGAAGCCATAAATCTTTGCAAGCTGTTTCTGTTAACAGCCCAGTAATATGGGAACATGAGGTTTTAAGATGACATCCTGTTAGATATTTAGCTAAAAATTGTATGCACCATTTATTAAATGTGTCAAATAGAGTCCAGCCATAGCACATTAAAAACCAAAGCTATCACAAGTTTACTTAGTTTCCCAATACCTTATGTAGCAAAGCTGTTTATCAATAATATTGTTGTTTTATTTGTATTGCCTAGCTTAGATAAGGATTAAATATTATAGCATCGTTTAGGACTCAACACAGATTTTATTAAACGTAGTTTATGTGTCTAAATATACTAGTACTATTGTATATATTGTAAATACTTCGTTTTAATCAATTATAATGTATTGATTAACCTGCAGTTCCTTAAGATGGCCAAATGATTATATCGAAACCAATCTTGTTTTTCAAAATAACTGGACTTTTCTTTCTCACTTTTCGCATTGTTTCTGCTCCTCTGCAGGCCTCTTGTCGTCTATTTTTTTCTTTTTGTGTTAACGATGCTTATTCTAAGTTCATAAATAGAACCATGAACTCAATGTAATTTACATTTGTTTAAATAATGTAGTATATTAGGCATCTTTTTTATTTTTTTCAGATATTCCCCAGAGTGCTTTAAGAGTAATTATTGTATTTGTCCACTTGCTAATTTATTTTTGAGACTGTATAATAAATACATATATTTATCCATATAATCCATATAATCCATAAAATCCATATATTTTATGTGATGGAGTATTATTTTCATATTAAGATAATTCATGATATGCAAAATACTGTATTATTTTTTCTTATATTTTATATCTTATAATGATTGGTGACCCTCACATTATCCTGCATTACTATGAATTCTATAGTTTTATCAAATAGGATATATTACTTTTGTGAAAAAAATAAATATGTTTAGAATCTCTGATACCTGTGTCTTTAAGACATATTGAAGCATTTAAGAAAATCCTTGATCAGCCTCTTATTTCCTTCCAGGAACTTAACCTATGATTTGTAGCGATATACAATGGCATAGGCACAACATAGAATTGCATCTGTTGTGGGTAACTAAGATAAGTGTCTAGCCTACTGAAGACATACTAACTTACACCTTTAAGGAGAGACACATAGAGCAGGAATTTTTAAAAAGTCAACACACATGCATTACACAGCATTACTTTTTCTTATTAATTAGGCTATAAGCTCAATGAAAACAAGAGCACCTTCTGATTCATCATTATGACCTCCAATACAGTAAACATAGTAAATAATTCTAAAGAAGAGTGTTTATTGAATTAAATTAACTTTTCAATGCACTTCATGAATAGCATTAAGACGAAACTAAACTTTCTAAGCACAAAGAGTTTATCTTGATGCTCTTAAACTGTTGCCATTAACTTTCCCAGACATTGGTTTGTTATATTACATATGTATGAAAGATTATGTGACTATACTACCTACATATATAAAGTCTATATGTGTGTATATTGTTTTTCTCCACTACTGGCTTATATCCAGATAAAAGCAGTACTAATTTTTTTTTCCCTCTAAACACTGAATGTCCCTATATGGCATTTAAATGCTAAACTGTCTCTCTGAACATAGGTATACGGTTCAAATGAGCTTTGATTGGCTGTATGGTTTCATATGTCAACACCTGGCTGATCCTTCGTGTTTTTAGAAAAATATTTTTCAATAAGCTTGTCATGTGATCAATCTCTTCTGCCATAGCTTGGTTGTCTGCAATCTTTTCAAACATTTTGACTGAAAGTTTTTTATTTAATTTGCCATAGAGAAAAAAAACAGGTTTAGGGACTGGGTGTGGTGGCTCACACCTGTAATCCGAGCACTTTGGGAGGCCGAGGCGGGCAGATCATGAGGTCAGGAGATCTAGACCATTTTGGCTAACACGGAGAAACCACGTCTCTACTAAAAATACAAAAAAATTAGCTGGGCATGACGGTGGGTGCCTGTAGTTCCAGCTACTCAGCAGTCTGAGGCAGGAGAATGGAGTGAGCCTGGGAGGCGGAGCTTATAGTGAGCAGAGTTTGCACCATTGCACTCCAGCCTGGGTGACAGAGTGAGACTCTGTCTCAAAAAAAAAAAAAAAAGGGTTTAAACGTATATGATTTCATTCTCATACTGCTATAAAGAAATACTCAAGACTGGGTAATTTATAAGAAAAGAAGCCTAATTGACTCACAGTGATTCATGGCTGGGGAGGCTCCAAGAAACTTAGAATCATGGTAGAAAGGGAAGCAGGCACGTTTTACATGGCCACAGGCAAGAGAGAGTGTGAGCGTCGGAAGGAGGAACAGTCAAACACATATAAAACCATGAGATCTTGTGAGGACTCACTATCATGAAAATAGCATGGGGGAAACTGCTCCCATGATCCAATCACCTCCCACCAGGTCCGTCCCTCAACATGTGGGGACTACAATTCAAGATGAGATTTGGGTAGGGACACAGCCAAACCATATCAAATGATTAAGTGGATTTTTCAATATATTGTGGAGTTGTTTGCCAGGATTTATATTATATATTTGACTTCTGATGTTTGTGCCAAACATTTTAATATTAGGGAATGATTACATATTCTTAGGAGATCTTTGATAAAGTAAACTTTTCCATTTGGTTGAAATTTCTTTGTAAGTTTTCTATTATAAAAAAGTGTTTGACATAATTAGGATTTATGTTTTTTTTTGGTTTGATTTTGTCTTTAAAAAAAAGCAGACTTTGGAGTAGAGAATAAAACATTTAAAGTAATTGAGTGTCATGGAGTGGGGATTGTAAACTGGAGATTGGAGATTAGATTTATTCTGTGTGATTTCACATGTCAAACCAATCCAACAAAAAAAGCAAACACTAGAATTAGTGGAAATTACTGGGCATTATATATTACATCAATGTAGTGCCTTTTCTACTATTAGGAAGTTAACTTGGGATCTACAGAGGTCCCTATCACTCATGTCAGTAGTATATGCATAACTACTATATGTGAATATATGAGATATGCATATATGTGTATCCTACTGGGAAAGACCTCACTAGGTTCCCAGGGCCAGCTCTTTGAGAATCAATGGTATAATGAAATTCTCAGAAAGAAAAGATGGAAGTTCTCTTTAATCATGTTGTATCCATTTCACCAGCTATGATAGTTCTCTGGAGGCCATTTGCCAAGGGTGCTATGATCATCATCAGCATTTGTGATACATGTTTGCTGGTTTTAGAAGTTGCATTTTCCAAAATGCTAAACAGCTCTTTCATTGAAAATCTACCAATCCTCTTAAGGATATGGCCTCAAAACCTTGTATGATACAGTGTTTTACACCAATAAAGAATCAAATTGTGAGACATTTCTGCTATTAAGATATCCCTGTCTACTCCAGATTGGTAAGATGTTTCTCCAACTATACTATGAGGAAGTGGGAGTTTACAAAAAGAAGTTTATGTCATTTTGAGAAGATTTACTAGTTATATGTACTTATTTGAAGTCTGGAAACTTGTTTCTTACTTGAAATTAGAAATAGCAACAACAAAGGCAAGCTTACCATAAACGAGTGAGACCTTTCACCAGGTCTATGTACCTTTTATTCCACACTGGTTCTGTAGGCATTAAAACTGAATGGTCCAGGGAGACCATAGATATATTATGAATTTGTAGTCAGGCATCTTCTGTATCAGGTGCTGACTTTACCATCTTACCGGCCTTAGCAACATTTGACCTCACAAAGATAAAGATAAAGGCCCTCCAGCAAGGTCCTTTTCAATCAAATGCTTTCAGTTGAAAATTTTGTTTCTTTTATGATTTCCTAACACTTCTGAGAATACGACTTTCCAAAGAAGTCCTCATCAGTGACAGTAAGTAAGCTCTTCCTAGTTTCTCCTCAGCCTTCCTTTCCAGCCTTGTGTTTTTCGGTTCCCCTATTTCTTCCTTTCATATCAGCCACATAAAAACCTCCTGAGCTTCCCAGATGTACCGCCCTTATTTATGCCTGTTGGAAGTTGCTTTCATATTTGTCTATATTGTCCTTGTTTACTCTTTCTGTCAGACCTCTACCTATCCTTCATGATTCAACTTAGGTGCTACCACCTGTCTTTGACTTTGTTCAGTTAAGTTAGTTATCTTCTCCTTGAGTCTGTATTATGTAATAGCTGCATTAACACGCAGCATGTCATATTAGAAGTATTTGTTATCTTTTAAGCACTAATTTAGTGAAAATCTTCAAGCACAGCAACCTTTATGTGCTTCAAGACACTAAATATCTCAATATCTGCCACTCAGTAACTATGATATTCAACCTTTGTCATGTGAATAAAGAAAAGACATCAGGAGGCCTGCTTATTATTTTGGTGAGACACTTTAAAGAACTATGGAATCAGGACAGTCAGTATCTCAAGTGTGAATGCCATTGGTGTCGACTGTAATCAAAATGAAAGATGTACAATCTTTGGAATTTCTACTCTACAAGTAAAGAGCTGTGCACATTCCCAGAGCTATTCAAGTCCTTGTATGTCAGTGGCAAGCACTTACTCACTTAGGAGTCAACTCTACCTCCCTACAGGCCATATGCACTATTATTCATTATCACTGACACACAAGGTGCTTAGATTGGTTTTAAAGTTTAGTCAGCTAAAGAGGAAAGGATATTTTATATGACCAAGTCAGGTTTGTGTTAGTGGGTTGAATTTGGGGGTGTACTTTGAGTCTGAGTAGTTGTTTGAAGAGTGAAACTTTAAGAAGAGCTAGAAGGAGGGCACTGAGTTTAGCTGAAAGGGTTTAGTATCAAGACAAATCTGTCTGATTAAACGTTTGTATGGTCAATATGTCTTATTTTTAATTGTTCCACATAGTTCTTTTAAAATTTAAATTTCCGGCCATGC